>NC_090442.1:1016715393-1017018477 GCF_031143425.1 Pleurodeles waltl
CTCCAGTTAAAGTCAAGATGTGGTTAAGATTGATCACAACACTTTGACATATGTTTGAAAAACTCCAACATTTTCTCAAAATCACAGTTAATATGCAGTTATATTTAAGAATTAAAAATAAGAAACGTTGTAACTCATCAGTTATGGTTACCTCTTAAAACTCACAAAAAAGCCATTCAAACTATAACTCACTTTCCAAATGCAATGTTCATTACCTCACGCTTGATGTAAAAGATGCAATTACAAATGTCATAAATGACCATGCATGGCAAAATACCTATCACATTACCATTAACATTTAATAAAATGATTATGACTACAGTATTATTTATTGTTTTGAAAATGCATTCCTATTTTCTGATGTTCAGTTTTTAGGTGTTGCTACTGATTGGTATAAGTATTGTAAAATCAATGTACAGAACAGATTTACACAAAACCAAGCAAATGTCTCATGAGCAACTTTCTAGCTTCATTCTCTGTTTGATTTCATTTCATTCAGCAATTTTTCCCATAATGAAGGACAAAGATTCTTACGGGAGTTCAAATTGGGAACACTTTTTGGACTCCCTCTCCTCCCTTCCTCCAACTTATAGGTTCCGCATTCACTGATTTGCATGAAATTCAAAATATCAAGAGTAAGTTAATCATGGTAAGCATCTAAGTGTTGTGGAATCTGTAATAGAAAATCATCAAGTATTCTGCAGCAAACAAACTTCACTGATGGTTATAAACACTAGAATATTTCTGCACCACCTCTGTGGAGCACTTCTTTAAATATGTATAATCCATTTTCAAAATAGCATTACGTTCTAATGTCCATTTGATTTCACAATTAAGTACACCAAGTTACAGCCTACCACGGCTCAATTTTTGTTTTCTGGGAGGGTTCATTGACCCTAAATACCAATGTAAAACATGGACTGAAGCATTTTTGCTTTAAAAGGTGAAAATGTTTGAAAGGAAAAACAAAATGCTGCCTGATATGCTTCAGTTGCAAAGAAAGAAAAGATAAATCTGTCTATTTGAGAATCCATGAAGCTTCTATACCCACAGTGCACGTTACTTACAATTTACCTCAGAGAGCCACTACCTTTTTCTGGCTCATGTGAATAGGCTCTTAAGGGCACATGTGAGGTTTTGAACCTATGTTTTCTTCTTAAATATCAAAATCTTATATAGATTTAAAGCTTCACTCAACAATTTCAGTCCTTTTTTGTCGAGTGGCATCAAAAGATCCTGATTCCTGAGCGGAATGTTTTCAACATGCCTTCTTCTTTTCAGAAATGCCCTTCATATGGGGAAAAAGGCAGTGCCAGATCCCCACAAGGTTTGTGTGGTGTGCCTTCCAAAAGGTAATGTGGTGAAAAACTGTGATATCTGAAGTATGATGTCAAGAAGCTCATAAGGACAGAGAAGACACCAGGCTGTGGGGCCTCATGAAGGAGATGAAAAAGGAGGAAGAACTGAAAAAAAAGCGAAAATTGGAGAGATCTTTATCTCATGCTCCATTCTGAAGAACAGCCTGGCTACAAAGACTCCCAAAGAGAGAGAAAGATGATCATAAAAAAGATGTCAACATCACTCTCAATGTCTTTCAGGTTCAGGATCTAAAGTATCAATGTCAAAGGCACTGGCCCTAAGTTGTTAGCCCTCAAAGGAGGGTTTGACGTCACATAAATGACGTCTTGAAAAGGAGGTAAGATTGCCTTCCAGAAGAACCTGAGAATTCACCACAAGAGCCTCTACAACCACTAAATCTACCACCTTAAATGATTTCAAGATAAACATCAATGTCTCCAATAAGAAAAATGAGACCAGCTCCTCATCCTGCTCAAAACCATTCCTCAGAAAGGAAAACATACAGACTTCCTACAAGATCAATGATACTGTCACAAGCACAAATCACACCACTTAATACACTTCACCTTCACCTGAGGCTTTTCATTCTAGGTGTTCTCAGGTGAATGACATTACCACCTTCCAAGAGGTTTTTCATAAATAGGCTACTAAATTGAATTTCCCTCTAGATTCTCAACAGCCAACTCTATCAATTATTCTAGAAACCCTGCAGAAAACAGCAGTCCCTTTGCCTCTTTTGCACGTTGTTCCAGGCCTGCTCGAGAAACAAGAGAACACTGCCTAAAATGTACAAGCCTCCACAGCATGTACCTGAGTTTTTAAGGTCAAAACCGAAATAGGACTCTGTGATGGAAACATTTGTCAGGAAAAAGACATGCATCAGTGCCAGAAACAACAGCTCCTCCAAAGCATGAAAGGAAGTATATAGATGCTGCAGGATGGAAAGTATGTGGAACTCCTACCTTGTACCTTAAAAATGTGAGTGCCATTGCCCTTCTTGGTCGTTGTCATAAGTTGATAAATGAAGGAATGTGATCATTTATTTAAGAGCTGCCCAAGTACTGTCAGCAAGCTTACATCACAATGCCACACAAAACGTCTTTAGTACCTAATCAAATAATTAGTGCAGTGGTAGGTTCCTAGGAACTGACAGCAACTACATAGGCTGTCAGGCCTAACAGTTCTGAGCTCTTTTTGTGGTCTCTCTTTCTTTATGAGAAAATATCTGGAGTATATACCTAGACGTGTTTGGTCTGATGGAACTAGGTTGATGGCTCCTTTTGTTAACAGGATAGATGTTTCTTTCCTGAGTACAATTTACTGGTGCTTTTCAGTTGATTTAAGTGGGTTTAAAGGAGGGATGGATTTGAAATGTAGAAACTATACACAATATATATGATCTACAAAATGTAGCACCCAATTTTCTTTAGGGACTAAAGTGCAGTCTTCTATATGCAAAGATACCTCTGCCCCGACTAGAGTGAGGAACAGAAGAAGGATATTAGATTGCCACTGTTTTGTACTCGAGCGTCTTGTTTTTGATGATGGGAATTTCGTCTAGGTTGTCCTTTGCTTAGACTAGCTGCATTGGTACAGGTATCTATTCTATTAATACTGTTGCTGCTGTTGTTAATTTTGAGGCCAACGAGGGGTTTGAACCCTATGTTGGCAGAATCTGCTATATCTTGACCTGTATTTCGATCTGAAGAAATTCTTTTGTTCCTCTAGGCCCATTACCTTCAATGCTTCTATCTCATCCTTCATTGTTTCCATCTCCTCCCCTGTGTGCTGGCCAAATAAAGATTTCCCAGAAAAGGAGAAGTTCATGATTTTTAATTGTACATCTAGTTTATGGATGTTCCATGACAAAATCCAGTTGCTGTCAGTTCTTAGGAACCTACCACTGCACTAGTTATTTGATTGGCTACCAAATAAGTTTTGTGTGGCATTGTGATGTAAGCTTGTACATTTTAGGCAGGGTGGTCATCCTCCAACTTTTTGCCTGTCTCTCTCCACTTTTCTGACACTGTCTTTGCTTTTTTTTAGGACTCTGCACACTCTACCACTACTAACCAGTGCTAAAGTGCATATGCTCTCTCCCTTAAACATGGTAACATTGGTTCATTCACAATTGGCTTATTTGATTTACTTGTAAGTCCCTAGTAAAGTGTACTTCATGTACCCAGGGCCTGGAAATTGAATGCTACCAGTGAGCCTGCAGCACTGGTTGTGCCACCCACATAAGTGGCCCCTTAACCATGTCTCAGGCCTGCCATTGCAAGGCCTTTGTGCAGTTTCACTGACATTTCGACTTGGCACTTAAAAGTACTTGTCAAACCTTAAACTCCCCTTTTTCTACATATACGTCACCCCCTAAGGTAGGCCCTAGTTAACCCATAGGGCAGGGTGATATGTAGGTAAAAGGTAGGACATGTACATGTGTGTTTTATATGTGCTGGTAGTGGAAAACTCCTACATTCGTTATCCACTACTGCGAGGCACGCTCCTTTCATAGGATAGCATTAGGACTACCCTCATATACTGCTTAAGTGGTAAATTCTGATCAGAAAGGAGTAACCAGGTCACATTTAGTAGGGCCAGAATGGTATTAGAAAATCCTGATTATTGGTGAGGCTGGATTCTACATTACTATTTTAGAAATGCCACTTTTAGAAAGTGAGCATTTCTCTGCACTTAAAATCCATCTGTGCCTTACAGCCTGTCTCCAATCAACATCTGGGCTGGGCTGGTTGACAGCTTCTTTGTGCATTTCACCCAGACAACTACAAACCCAGGACACTCAGTCACACCTGCACTTATCTGCATACTGAATGGATCTTCCTGGGCTGGAAGGGTGGAGGGCCTGACACTTATATTTCAAAGGCTAGTAGCCTGCCCTCACACAATGGACTGCCAAACCACCTACTGGGACCCTGGATGACAGACCTGTACTGAAAGGGGAACTTGCGCACTTCCAAACCACTCTTTAAAGTCTCCCCCCACTTCAAAGGGCATTTTTGGTATATAAACTGGGTCACTGATCCCACCAACTCAGACACCTCTGGACCTGAACCTGCAATCTATCAAGAGGAACTGCCTGGCTGCCCAAAGGACTCAACTGGACTGCTTTGCTGAGAAGGACTGCTGCCCTGCTGTTGCCCTGCTGCCTTGCTTGCCGCTAACATTGCTGAGAAGTGCTCTCCAAGGGCTTGGATTGAGCTTGCCTCCTGTTTTCTGAAGTCTCAGGGCCACAAAAGACCTCATCTCTTTTGGAAACTCCTTGTGCGCCGCAAATCGACATACAGCCTGCAGGAAACGACTCACAGCCTGCCTTGCGATGGAGAAATCTCCACACAGCTGAACCGGAATGACGCAGCCCAACTTCCCAAGTGGAAATTTGACGCAGCACCTGCCTTGCGATAGAAAATTTAACGCACAGCCCTGCCGGATCGGCAAACAGCCAAACCGGAACGACGCAGCCAATTCCCCGAATGGAAAATCGCTGCCAGGCAACAGAAAATTCTATTCATCGTCCTAACAGATCGACTGTGACTTCTTCCAGCGCTCCCAGGATTTCCCCGCATCATCCCTGGGCGTCAGAAAAATCTGTGCCGAAAAATGACGCAAACCCCTTGCAAGAAATGATGCATCGTCTGTGCCGTGTTGGAAAATCCAACGCACACCCTGTTTTTCCACGCATCTCCTCCTCTGCAGTCTCTGTGTGTGTTGTTTTTGACGCAAACCAGGTACTTTGTGTAATCAAGAGATCTGTTGATTTCTAAGATTTAAGCTACTTTTAAATGTGTAAAACTGATATTTCAGCTTATGCTTATTCAATCTTTCTCCCTTTGATCTTATTTTATTTAAATAAATTTCAACTATTTTTCTAAACCTGAATGGTGTATTTTTGGGGTGTTTTCACTGTGTTACTGTATGATTTATTGCACAACTATTTTACACATTGACTTCTAAGTTAAGCCTGGCTGCTCAGTGCCAAGCTTCAGAGGGCAGGCACAGGATAATTTGGATTGTCTGTGACTTACCCTGACTAGGATTGTGGTCCCTACTTGGACAAGGGTGTATACCTCTGCTAACTAGAAACCCCATTTCTAACAAGATCCATATTAGATCTGAGATATACAAATTCATCATTATTTATTACAATAAGCTCAAAGTAAGTTGCAATTTTCTTCTTCATTAAAAGTACTTCTGGCAGTCACCACAACATACAGAAAGTGTCAAACACAAGCCTCTTCTTTCATGCTCACCCCCACAATTTTGAACAGATGCTACTGGTTTTTCGACTCTGAGAATGTAGAGAAGGCTGCTAACCAGATCTGTGTGTCAGTGTTCTAATCCATTACAAAGTGTAAGTCAGATTGGATAACCGCAACTGGCAGAGAGTGACTTCCATATAAGTACTTAGAGTACAGTATAATAAATTTTAAATTGTATTAGTATAGCGCTTACTACCCCTGACGAGGTGTTGAAGTGCTTTGCAGAGAGTAGCAGACTGCTCGGGGCCAAATTAGTGTAAAGCCAACTGGTTATTGGGGTTAGTTTTGCATGCTCATAGCATACATTCACACCAGTTTCTTTGCGGTCATTTTCTGCATAGATGTGATCATTAGAGGGGGGCTAGGTGAGACACAATTCCTAGCTGGAATTAATAGATATTGTTATGCTATATAGAGAGCTTTAAGGCAGTTAGGCATGAGATTTTTAGAGTAACTTGTACATAGAAGAGGGAGACAGAAGGTAGAAAGAAGCAGAAGGCAATTTAAAAAAACATTAGTTATGGAAGGCCATTTTTTCATGCAGGATTTTAAGGGTTATAACTGGTTGAGAA
This sequence comes from Pleurodeles waltl, assembly GCF_031143425.1. Classification (NCBI taxonomy): domain Eukaryota; kingdom Metazoa; phylum Chordata; class Amphibia; order Caudata; family Salamandridae; genus Pleurodeles; species Pleurodeles waltl. Next base: position 1,016,721,602 of record NC_090442.1, read on the forward strand.
TTTTTGCATGCAAATTGTGGATGTAAACCCGTTGAAACAGTTTTAAAGCTACTTCTCAAAGTAAAAAAGGAAACACAGTGTCACAAGAGTCTCTTTTATATTCCCACTACACCATATTTAATAATATACTATAAAGTATTGTTTATGCAAATATTATGCACCATAAACAACACAAATTATTTAAAAAAAATTGTAAACAACCCACTAACTTACATATAACAAGGCAATTAATATAGACACATTGCAGTAACCATTATTATATCCAGTACCATGTTTGTCACCCATTCAATGTCTGGTTTGGCAGGTGCTTTCCCCTTCTGCCCCAAGAGCACCCCCACATAACAGACACCACACCATGTCCAGCATAATGGATGTGTCTGGGGTCACCTTCTCTGTCCAGCTTTCACCTTGCCTCATACCCAGGGCATGTAAAGCAGAATAGGGCTGCAGCACTGATTATGCCACCTTTTGTGTCTGACACAGTACACAATGGCTCCCAGCCTGCCACTGCAGGCTAGAACAGCAGTTTTAAAACTGCTAGTTCGACTTTGCCATTTAAACCAATGGCAAAGCCCACACTTCCCTTAACAATATATATGTCTCCCCTAATTAGGATATGTATTTTTGTATATGCCCAAACAGCAAAGCTTCCAAATTGTTGTTGTGGCTGTGGGTAGCACCTTTGGCTAATACAGAGTTACCAGTTGACCACTCAGCCTAGACATCTTCTGAATGAGCCTACTAAAATGGGTACTTCAAGGCATAAAATTAATTGTGGCTTTCAACCCAGCTTGATGTCACTTTTATGGAAATGTAACTTTTAGAAAGTTGCCACTTTGTGAACCGGTTTGTCGAGTGGCCTCACACAGTCACTAGACACCAGGAGCTTTCTGCCCTCCTGGGGAGTAGTGTGAATGACTCCCAGGCTAAGGAACAATAGCAGCCTGCCACAGGAAGAGGTGTTGCCCCCACCCAGCAGAAAACCGCTAAGGGTGTTTGGTGGGCAAATGGTGATCACAGACCTAAAAGGTTGACACTTTGTTCAGGTAGGTAGGCTGGCGATGGGAACTGAGAGGGGACACCAGTGCCCAAACTGGTATGCATGTAGCCCACAGGTAGCCACAACTCCAGGGTGGGCTGCCAAGCTCCTAACATCTAAGGAAGGGTTCAGATATCTTGAGAGTGGGCAGAATAGTGCACTCTGGGATTGGCAAATGCCACACTTAACTGAATGGGAAGGAGGGATTCTGGTAGCCCATTGGCTAGTGACCGCATCATCCCTCCAGAGCGCTTTCTGGTCATAAATATGGCACTCTTAGCAATCTGAACCTCATATCATGATGAAACTGGAGAAAGGCCAGAAGAAGGACTTCCCTGCTGACTCCTGGACTTGGCACAGAGAGGTTGCACTGTCTGCTGGACTGCACCTGCCACACTTTGGGCTAACAAAGATCACCAGACCAATGCAATGACTCCAAGGACAGTTGGCTGACCCTCCTGGAACCAGCACCAAGGCCATCAAAGCTGAAGTGGCCCAACTCATCAAGTCAGTAGCCACTTCTGGAGAATCACCACTGACTGCTGTTGGGCACCCCAAGAGACCAATTCTCAATGGAAAAAAGTTGCACCTGAGCCTGCCGGACCTAGGAATGTCATCTGAGTCCTGATTGGTCACCCAAATAGGACACTATCCTCCATCAAAGAATACTGCGGAGACTGCTGTGGATGGAGATCAGTAGCCTGGCAGCTGCTGGCTTCCTACTTGCTTAAAGAGGACTTCAAGTGACCCCGAACTCTGTGGCCAAAGTTGTCCCACCTGTCCAGTGGACCAAGGAGTAACCACAAGGACATCCCTGTCTACTGTAGAGCACCCACAGCTCCTTCAGCATCCTCCATCTTCTGCATCCGCCGCATCAGAATGCCTCCAATGACGTTTGACAATCTTTCTGTAAAGTTCAGAACTGGACTGAAAAACACTTTAGTGGCCAGGTAACTGTCCAAATATTCCTTAGTGGTCCCCCTGGTCTTATCCCTGTTGGATCTGGTCACCCAAGCTGGGCTGGCCTAGCAAACACAATTCATACAAACTTGTCAAACGTTTCCAAACTTTACGGACCATTGCTTGTTTGCGGTTCAACTGACATTTACATTTTCTTTAAAGATCTATATCTCCGGAACCCTCAGGTGGCATTTGTTCATCTTAGTCTATAAAAAAATCATAAAAATATAATCTATTTTTGAAAATTGATGACGGATTCCTTTCTTGTTGTATGACTTGTTTCGTTGTTTGGTGCTGTTAAATACTTTACAATAGTTTCTTTGTTTAAGCCTTGCTGCTCGAAGCCACAGCTATCCAGGGTTAAAAGAGAAGTTTTTCAAACAAACCTGACTTGAGCCAAGACAGTTTTTGTGAATGTATTACATGGTAAGAGTGCACAACCATACCATATAATACACCAAAATCCTCTCAGTCTTTTTCAAAATGCCAGTCATAAGAGTTTTTCAGAAAGATTTAAAGTCTATCCTCCAATTAGACAACCCCTCTCATCATTAGGAAGTAAATACAGTACTTTCTTAATTAATGGGCTCACCATTCAAAGTCATACATACATTCACGTTGCAGCATTTAGGTGAAACAATGAACTATGAGCATTATCCTTGAACCATACACCATTGTCCACTCTAACAGAGTAGCAATGGAAACCCATCCATCAATTCTAAATGAAGTAGTTTCGCATTCATATCAGTGAAATGATTACGCTCCTTACTTTCATTTCTAAACCTTCTCTTTAGGCATTAAAAGGATATTACGAATCTTCCTGGACAAAACAAAAGATTTGCAAAAAACATCCCAACTAATAATTAATGATAGCCCAACAACTTCTAAACAGTCTATATCTAAGTGGATAGTTTCTTGTATCACACTACTCTATCAATCAGCAAACAAATGATCACCAGATAAGCGTAGAGCACACTTTACCAGCGGAAGCAACTGCTACAGCCCAGCTCAGAAATGCACCCATAGTTGGCAAATGTGAAGCAGCTACTTGGAAGTTACTTCACACATTCAATACGAATTATTGTTTAGTCTCTGATGTGAAGCTGATGCTAGAATAGGCCAACAAACACTAAGAAATATTTTTTAAATAGAGCCATGTATTCTTTATTCAACCTATTTAATGTACCACTCCCATTTAAGGATTAATTGAGGAAAGCAATATTCTCTTCCTACTGCCCAAAAGCCACAAGTTGAGGCTTGGATAACTTTGCTGTTCTAGTATGTTTGACTATCAATGATGATCCTGCAATAGAAAAGAAAAGGCTCTTTACTTGTACTCCTGGTTCTCCAATGTAGAAATCTTAATTGAAGTAATAAACAACCCACCTACCTCCCTGGCTTTTAATATTAGGCATCGGAAAAGGAACAGCAGCTTTAAAGGTAAAAAAATATATGTATGCAATAAAAAAAAAACTGAGTCTCTGAGGCAAACTGCCAATAGGGTGCACTGGAGGTAGATAAGCTTCATGAGTTCTTGAAGAGACAGCTCCCTCTTTTTTCTTAACAGTGGAAGCCTATCAGGCTGCATTTTCTTCCCTTGTTTTTTTCTCCATTTTTTTAAAGCCAAAATCTTGCAATGTGGGATTTAAATTTGTATTTAGAGTTAAAGTTTTCTCTCTAGAAAAAGTAATTGACACACTGATAAGATGTCACAGGATTTGATTCATCATGAAATCAGATAGACATTACCCCCCGCCCCATGCAAATAAAAAATGGATTGTTGGAGGCGGCACGTTCTGGTTGGCTTTGGCGGGGCCACAGCCAGGCATAACATACCACTCCCATCAAGGGTGGGTGATCACACTCACTGTATAACCCGTGCTCCTCTTGGGCAGCTTGGCACTGAGTAATCAGGCTTATTAAAGAGGCAAAGCGTAAAGCATTGGCACAGCACTCACACAATAAATACACTGAGCATCACAAGAGACTTCACACATGTGATAGGTAAACACAATGTGTATTTAATACACACATTAACACAACATAAAAATCATGAACATCTGGGCATAAATCACGCTTGGTAATTTTACTAGCAGTAATAAGTCCAACCACGTTAAAGTTACGTCAGTAGCAGATACATTTAGGTACATCTGATGTTACCCCCCTCTGCCCCCCACCCAGCACCCTTATGTGATATGATATGTTGGCAGAACGAGGCCCACACTGGCAATTAATATAATGCAATACCACACAGTTATAGGATATACCCCAGATCACGACGACACCAGGAATATGTACACATTTAATGAGAACACTTTAAGCAGCACCGTGGGCCAAAGCGGCACAGGTAGAACCAATGTCAAGCATAGAATCCAGTTGACCAGAAATCAACATGTAAGCAGCACCGCAAGTCAATGTAATCACTAGCAGGTGATCTTCGTGCAAGCATTTCCACATGCGCATTTTCACTCACCACCATTATGCGCTGCTATGGATATCAGGAAGGTCTGTATGGAGCACACTTCCACACGCACACTTACACACACACACCTCCCCCACACACACACACACCCACACCTCCCCCTCCCCTACGGTAATGCTTTGCAACTGATAACCGGCAGCTCCATTGGTAGCACATTGCAGACCCTGTGGCCCAAATCGTCCTCCACCCTCTATCTCACCCTAACTACCCCACAACCATGGATTAGAAAGAGATCCGAGTTGCACCAGACAATTCCAGTTACCTACACATACAAACAGCAAACAGTACGTTTGGGGGTCTGCTCGAGGCAATCAAGCCTCTAGGCACAATTGTTAGCTTTGCGCTCACGCCATACTATCAGTTGGAATACAGCAGACGATGTGGCATTTATGAGGGCATCGCTGTCCAGGTGTTGCAAGCTGACAGTGTGGGTCCCTCGGGGATATGACTTTGATGTCCCTGAGCCACCATATAGATCAGGGGGCAAGCCGACAAGCCCTTGGAGAGCACATGGCAGGGTGCCACTCAGCAGCAGGCAGTCTGCCCAGGCCAGCCATGATTCAGGAAAGGTGTGAGGTCCCTTCCGAGGGCAGTTATCCTCCTTGTGCACAACAGATTCCTCTGGTAGTGCCCTACTTGGTCAATGGTCTCCAGTCCCACATACCTGCAAGTGCATCTCCACCCTGCTGCAGTAGGCCATCATTAGTTATACTGTAGCGTGCCTTTGAAGTTGGGGATGGTTCAAAGGTTCTTCTTTTGAACAATAGATGTCTCCCCTAAATTTCAGTCCTGTTTGCCATGGGGCCAGGAAATGCAGATCTTAATCTTTTGTGGGTCTATAATCTGGCCCCCAGAGGCCAAGTGTCAAAACCTCTCCCTCTAATCTATCCAGCTAGGCCCTCAAATGGCAAAGATCTGTTGCCCATTGTTTATAGCGGTTGCTGGGGAATGCACAAATGTGCTCCCCCAACCTTTAGTGTCAATTGGAATCTGTATAATTTAATCCTCTCAAACCCACTAAGATGTTTTTGTAGCACTAATTTCTGGGAAGCAAATATCCCCAATGGAATTAAAATGAGAAATACCTATTTTTAATGCCCCCATCCCCCTTTTTATTGTCCCACTCTCCTTGACAAATCTGCACAAATCTGGGCATGCTGAACCAAAACAAGATAAATCTTTTGGGGAATATTTTGTTCAGGTTTGTCAAACAGAGCCTAATATATTAGCAAAACAACACACAGCTTTTCAATGGGAATTCTAACTTAACCATAACTAGAAAAATGGGCCACAACTGCAGTTACAGACAGTCTGACAAATATACACATGCAAGACATAGATGCAAGGACATGGTCCATGGAGTTGATATTTTCTCTGTCTAAAAAGTAACATATTACAATACTCGCACTGGATGAGAAACACGACATGTTGTGCCAGATGTCCGTACAAAGCCCGGTTGGTTTGAGGGCATGAACAAGAAAGGTGGTAAAGGGAGTGTGGAATACATAATACATTGCAACAATAGATACCGAGCTACAGAGTAATAGTTCTTTACAGGAAAAATAGAAAACATAGGTAACTCTTTGCCGAAATTCAGCAAACTTGTCACACTATGAAACTAAGATCTAAAGCAGCAGGCAAAGAAAGGTAGCGCACTGGGAAAAGCAGGAAATGACTCTGCAAATGTAAAAGTAATGGGTTAAAGAAACAAGGTTGCACTGAAAGTGGAACAGCCCTGGAAACAAGGATACAGTAGAAAACTCTGGAGGTTCAGGAAACATGAATGCACTACAAGGCAGAGCTAGCCAAGAAGAATGGCTATACTGCTACACAGTGCAATCAAACAAGGAGTCGCTTTAGTTGGGTGATCTCTGGACATTGACTGCCAGCCAGGCAGGAACACTACATTAATGAGCAGCACAGAATGGTGCAATCAAGCTAGCATCTGCCAGTTATATATGTGATGTATACTCCACCCATCTCTTGTCTACAATGGAGACGATAACGCAGTGAGCAAAGGAGTCTAAAAAATGCAGTATTTCGTCAGAAATGCAATTGGGCTCCACCAATACATTGAAAGGATTAGCAATTTAAGTTCAGAATATTTTTCAAGAAGATGAAAGTCAGTATTGGAGGACATGCCATAAAGCTAAACTTCTGGGAAATGTCACAAACCCTGAGGATGTATTGAACCTTACAGGCATGTTCTGAATAATGTCTAAGAGGCTGAAAGTCATTTCAGGGGTACAACACAGGGCTGGGGAGTTCAGTCCTACAAGTCTAACAGGTATGTCTTTAATCGAATTGCACAAGTCTGCAGGTAAAGAATTGTGACACCATCTTATTGGAGAAACCTTCAAAATCAAACAACTCTTAGGAAATCCATACCCATTCTGTAGACCCAGCCTCAGTAATCCATAATGACTATGGCACTTTGGCCCTCCCTACAAAACCATATATAACCCACCAATGTCAAAAGCTAAATTATAACAGGTCTTTCAAGTACAGTCATGCACTTCATTGAATGCAGCATGGCCATTTGTATGTTACTGATGTTTTTTATTTTTTTATTTGATAGTTTACACAGTGTAGCCAAGACATAATAGGTAAAGAGCACTAGTAGCAGTCTACAATAGATGATCATGATAAACTATCACAGTATTCGATGAGCTAGTTAGTTTGGACTGTACTAGGTTACCTGCGATATAGGGCATAAACAATTGCATTATCAATTGACGAAGGTGCAAGTGACACTAGGAAGAGTATAACATATACATATCATATAAGGGAGGTACACTACTTAATTGTATTCTAATTGCAAACCTTTTTTAGAAGCACACGTTAAATATCAGTGTGGAATGATCAACTGTACAATTACTATGTTATTAAAAATAATTTTTTGCAGGGTAGTGTGGCCCGGAGACCTCTAATCCTTGCCCAACCTTTAAAGTGGGAGGTGCTTATAGTACTATAGATTTTGTTCGTTTTGAAAAAGTACAGTGTTTTGATATCAGATTTTAAATTTTTTACCAAACTGTGTGAGTGATCATAATTCTCTGGTACTGAAATTTAACTGATGACCCCAGAGTACAGATAACAGGAAGGAGCCTTCTCCTTTTACTTTCTCTGTCAACAGTAGGCTTTGTATTAAGTGGGCTTCTGTGCGTCCATTGCTTTTTTTGATGTCCATAGCGTCTCAAAGTTTTGTCCATCTGTATAACTGTTTCGATATTAATGCTCTTGGCAGTGAGGTAATTGAGAATTTTGCTAGCCTGTGCTGCTCAGTTTCAGCACATCTGACCTTGAAAAGCAAGCTTCAGCCATTAGAAAGAGTTAAAAGGGTAAAGCCCTATGCCCAGATGGTGTTCCCTTAGATCTGTTTAATGAAAATATAGAGCTATGGGCCCCTCTCCTTATGAATGTCTTCCGCGCTGCAATAACTGGTCCCCTTTTACCCACTTGGAAGGAAGCGGTTATTTTGCCTATCTTCAAGAAGGGGGACGAACAAGTCTCACCTGTTATTGCCCATTATCTTTGATGGACTCAACCATGAATATTCTAAGTAGAGTACTTTTTTGAGACTGGAGGCCTAGGCAGAGTCAAACAACATTATCTCCCATCTTGACTACGGGTGTAGATAGGGTACTAGGACAACAGAACAAAGCCTCAACCTCTCTCTCCTAATAAGTAAATATGTTAATGGCAAAGTGACTGCTTTGCCCTTGATCTTTATGGACTTGTCAAGTGTGTTTGACGCTGTAAACAGGTCCAAGTTGTGGAACATGTGTTAGAAGCTAGGACCATAAACAACCTTCAGCAGTTGTTGGATGGAGTTACAGAGTTTGAGTACTTTGGATTTGAAGGTAAGTGACTCTAAGGGCCTGATTTAGAGCTTGGAAGAAGGTTTTACTCCATCACAAACATGACAGATATCCCATCCGCTGTATTATGATCCCATAATATCCTATGGAGATCATATTATGATGGATGGGATATCCATCTCATTTCTGATGGAATAACCGTCCGCAAACTCTGAATTGGGCCCTACGTCTTTTATTTTCATTTGTGCCCAGAAGTACAAAATCTAAAAAATATCATATAGAGGGCTTCCCACTTTTAAAGGTTGATAGTTTTAATTAGTTAGGTATCTCTTATGTCCTAGACTGAAATGGGCACCTTTGTTGACACTGAGAGCACTTCAGTTTTCAAGAGCCATTGAAGGGATTTTTCATTTTGCTGGCACTTTGGGACATAGACCTATAAAAGAAATGATGGCTCTGTTTATATACAAATATATTTCCGTGGTCTCCTATGGAGCTGCTGTGTGGGGGTACTGTAATAGTAACATGCTTCAGAAAATGCAAAATAGCTGCCATAAAAAATTATTATCGTCTCCCGCAGGCACAGACACTTTTTTTGTCACTCTGAGGTTGGCGTGCCCTATCTTGAGGACGAATTAGGACGTGCCCCCCCCCTCTTGTTATGGGTTAAGATATGGCAATCGAGTGAGCTTGGCCTCACGAAAAGGATTATTTCAGATTGTATGATCCCTTGCTAATCTGGCTGATATTTGCTGGTTATCTTACTTCAGGAACACCCTCATGTCCTTGGAACTACCCAATTTATATATTAATCCTGAGATGATAGTCTTAACTATGAAAGCTAGGATCAAGTCACTTTTTCATGACCACTCCCTGAGTACTTGTCGAGCTATTGCCTTAAGGATGGTCTCCAGGGACAGGTTTTTTCATTAGACCCTGGTTATGAGTTTCAGTTCTATTTATTGTTTGTAGAAACCCCCCAAATTAGATGTTTCTTACCAGGCTTTGTTTGCATACATTACATTTTTTCTTTGCATTTCCACGGCAAGGCACATGGTTTGGTGGCCTTCCTTTCCGCCCGTGACAATTGCTTTGTCCAAACCACCATTCACTTCACACTGTTTTGTTTATTGTATAAGTCAGTTTGTACTCATTTTCTTTCCCAATTTTGCTTTCCATGAATTTTACATCACATAAGTTGCGTTTTCAATACCTTCAATAACTGGATTCTGCTGAAAAGTGCAGTGTCGTCATCTATTTTATCAGTGGTGCAGTCAATATTAGTATGAGGTATTTATCATCATTGGTATCTTTCCATATATCCCTTGAGCATCAAATAGTTTTCATACATTTTGTGATTATTGGAATCTGTAAAATGTTAATGAATTGCTCTTTCATTTTTTGTGAGATTATAAATTTCTTGATGTTTTTAGGACATGATGAAATTGTTGTTATAATTGTTTACAATTTTTTTAATAATGTGCTTTATTGGCATTGTTATGCCGACTAAAGTTTATTTAACTTGACTGTACTATTACAGTACTCATTTAAGGAAACAATCATGTATATGAGATACTTACTATGCTCAGCAAATTTAACTAGATCGTGACTTTTTCGGCCTCCAGAAACTATAACTTCCCATCACTTTTGTCCGACGGGTCTTTTTTCGACCTAGGTAGCATCAGTTAGGTTACTCTCAGAACTACATTGGAACCCTGGCGAAATATTTTCCGGCAACCATGCCCAAACTACACCCGCGCATCCTTACCTATAGTGGCGGCCGAAGCATTCCCATGAAATGTGCCTGCAGACAAATTTCATACTAAGGGCAAAATTTCAAGTTTTGCAAAACTGTTCTGTCTTGTGAACTTCATTGGAAATTCTTGGTTTCACATCTCAGGGGAATGTAGTGAATGACTTCTGTTTCATGGTAGCTTTGAAACATACAGGTAAAAAATACATGTTTCGTGTTCTCGCTGTGGTGTCATTTGTCTGATTTTGTGAAACACAGAAGTAAAATTCCAGAAATGTGTCTCATTTCTGTGTTTCGAGAAACAAAAATAAATCATACAGGCCTATTTGCCAACATGCTGCCTCAACCAGTGTTGGAGATGGTTAGAAATGGGGTCTGTGGTTGGCAGTCAGGTTACCCCCTGTCCAAGCAAGGATCCTCACTCTAGTCAGGGTAAAGGAGAATCACCCTCAGTTAACCCCCGCTAACCCCCTTGGTAGCTTGGCACAAGCAGGCAGGCTTAACTTCAGAGTCTAGGTGTAAAGTATTTGTACCAACACACACAGTAACTCAGTGAAAACACTACAAAATGACATGACACAGGTTTAGAAAAATAGGTAATATTTATCTAAACAAAACAAGACCAAAAATGACAAAAGTCCACAATACACTAGTAAGTTATGATTTAAAAAGCAAAAAGAGTCTTAAATCCTTAGAAAACAGTGCTAACACTATTAGCGTGAAAAAATACCTGGGTTGCATCAAAATAACACAGCACGGACAAGTGTGCGTCAGAAAAAGCCAGAGATGCGTCGATTTCTCACTCGCAAGCAAGACCGTGCGTCGTTCCTCCTCGGGTCGGGTCGGCGTGCATCGTTTTCCTCTCCGCGGGAAAGCGATGCGTCGATCCGGATAGGCACCTCGGGTCTGGGCAGGCTTTGCATTGTTTTTCCACACCCAGCGAGAAAATCCTGCTGCGCGGTATCAGAAAAACTGCGCTATGTGGGTTGCGCTGTTATCAGCCTCCGTCAGCGTGTATTGTGCGTCATTTTTCCAGCCACGTGTGTTGATCTTCCAGCCGCGATGCAGGTGGAGTGTTGATTTCAGCCGCGAGGCCGGCAGTGCATTGTTTCTCAGCCGCGTCTCTGAAGGTGTGTCAAAGGTTTCCCCGCACGGCGGTTGGTGCATAGATTTTCAGTCTTGGTCTGCCAGCTTCACCTGTCAAGGCCCCAAGAACTGGATAGGGCACCACTTGACAGGGCAGGAGTCTCAGCAGAGAGTCCAGGTGCTGGCAAGGGAAGTCTTTGATGGCCCTGAGACTTCAACAACAGGAGGCAAGCTCAGGAAAAGCCCTTGGAGATTTCTTCACAAGCAGGAATGCACAACAAAGTCCAGTCTTGGTCCCCTTGCAGAGGCAGAAGCAGCAACTGCAGGATAGCTCCACAAAGCACAGTCACAGGCAGGGCAGCACTTCTCTTCAGCTCTTCTCCAGGCAGAGGTTCCTCTTGATGTCCATAAGTGATCTAATGTTTTAGGGGTTTGGGTGCTCTTCTTATACCCATTTTGGCCTTTGAAGTTGGCCTACTTCAAAGGAAAGTCTCTCTTCTTTGTAAGATCCTGCCTTGCCCAGGCCAGGCCTAAGACATACACCGGGAGGTTGGAGACTGCTTTGTGTGAGGGCAGGCACAGCCCTATCAGGTGTAAGTGACCACTCATCCCCTCCCTCCTAGCACAGATGGCTCATCAGGATATACAGATTACACCCCAGCTCCCTTTGTGTCACTGTCTAGAGAGAGGTGCAAACAGCCCAACTGTCAAACTGACCCAGACATGGAATCCACAAACAGGCAGAGTCACAGGATGGTTTAAGCAAGAGCATGCCTACTTTCTAAAAGTGGCATTTTCAAACAGACAATCTCAAACTCACATTTTGAGTTCAGAGACCTCAAACTCCCCATGTCTATCTACTCCCAAAGGAAATCTGTGCTTTAATCATATTTAAAGGCAGCCCCCTTATTAACCTATGAGAGAGATAGGCCTTGCAACAGTGAAAAACGAACTTGTCAGTATTTCACTGTCAGGACATGTAAAACACATAAGTATATGTCCTACCTTAAACATACACTGCGCCTTGCCCATGGGGCTACTAGGGTCTGTCTCAGGGGTGTCTTACATGTAAAAGGGAAGGTTTAGGCCTGGCAAGTGGGTACACTTGCCAAGTCGAATTGGCAGTTTAATACTGCACACACAGACACTGCAGTGGCAGTTCTGAGACATGATTACTGGGCTACTAATGTGGGTGGCACAACCAGTGCTGCAGGCCCACTAGTAGCATTTGATTTATAGGCCCTGGGCACCTCTAGTGCACTTTACTAGGGACTTACCAGTAAATCAAATATGCCAATCAATGAAATCCAATCATCAATACAATTTACACAGAGAGCATATGCACTTTAGCACTGGTTAAGAGTGGTAAAGTGCTCAGGGTTCTAAAGTCAACAAAAACAGGTCGGAAAAAATAGGAGGCAGGAGGCAAAAAGATTGGGGATGACCCTGCAAAAAGAGCCAAGTCCAACAAGAACCAAGGGCCTCAACATCATATTCTACGCACATGACACTTAGCTCATCCTCTTGCTCACCAAAGACTCCTCCACTACGAGAACCAACTTCCACAATGCCATGCAGAATGTTGCCGACTGGATGAGGACCAACTTCCTGCAGGTCAACACGGGCAAGATGAAAGTGCTGATTTTTTTAGGACGACACCTGGTGGCCTGCTAAACTCAGACCCACACCCTCCCCGACAGACCACGCCTGCAATCTCATTATCATCCTGGACAGCAAGCTAACAATGAAACGCCAGATCAACACTTTCTCATTTGCATGCTTCCACACCCTCTGCATGCTCCAAAAGATATTCAGATGGATCCCTGTCAGTACCAAACACTTTCACTCAAGCTCCTGTCACCAGCCACCTGGACTTCGGAAACGCTTCTATGCTGGAATCTTCACTAAGGCACCTCCAGATGATACAGAACTGAGGAGCCAGACACATCCTCAACCACTGTTGTTAGCATTGGTGAACTGCACAGAATCCTAAAAGCCAACAAAAGTGGGTTCAGAAAACAGGAGGGTAGAGGCAACATGTTTGGGGGGATGTCCCTGCAGAGAGGACCAGGTCCACCAAAATAATAATCAGAAGAAGAAAATTCTTGCAAAAACGTTTTGGTGGAAAACTCTTCTGCAAGCACCGTTGTACAAAGGAAACACTGCTCCAATGCAAAGTATATAATCTACACAATGTTGACATAGCTAAATGTATATGCTGCAACCAACTTATCTGGAAAAAGTATAGTTGTGTACATTTGTCCTCTGTATCTTGCTAGAATATTTCCCAAATCTCGTTAGTTTTATGTCAGAAGTTTTGCTATTTGGGGGGCTGCCATCTTCGTGCTGGAGATGCAAAACCTGAGACCACTTATGCAGTGGCCAGTTATCATTTGACTTACGAAAGTACAAACTCAGCTGTAAAAAGTGTGGTGATTTGTTTTTTACTTTACTTTGTTTATTCTATTCATTATTACCATAATGTTTGCATTGATGCATGTGTCTTATTTATTTCTTTTTTTACAGCTTTGTTTGCTTTTTCCTTCCTGAAATATATTTCACTCATCGTCCATCTCTCTCTTTCCCAGTCACCTCTGTGTATTTTTATCATCTCTGCTTTCTGTCTTAATGGTCTCCTCCTGATGGCTGTATCTAGAGACAAGCAAATCATACTCTGATGTGGATTTGTAAATTTCAACTGAGCAATACATATTTTAGAAATCTATCCTAACAGAACCTCAGTCCGATAATCAAATGTAGTGTTCATTTGAAATATAGTTGAAAGTATACCTTTTCCTGGTTGGAAATGTTTTGTTTCAAGTTTTACATTATTAGAATATGGGCCTGGTGTCTGCCTAGATGGGAAAGCACTGATAGAGAACGTAGGCTGGAGATGAAAGAAAGATTGTAATACTTTTGTTGTCGAGCCTCAGTAAATGATGATGCAGAAGGTGAGATGTTCTTAGTTTTGTTCTATTCTCCCCCGCACGGTGCTGGGGTGGGGGGAGGGGGGGCTGTGATCAGGTTGGACAGTTGTTTCATGTTAGGCCATTCTGGCCCAAGCTTATTACAGTTCTTAAGAGATAGGAAGGCATACTTAGTATGATGTCAATTGTATATTAGTATTTCAGAGACATGTTTATGTGTTGCCACGTACCTGGGAATCTCTCATTCGAGCTGTTTTGCAGCGCTGCGTTCTAATTCACCGTGACTGTTCTTGTATTACTCACACCCTTTCACAATCATTGCATTTAGCTTCTGTTATATTAGCCCTTGCAGGTAGATGTCTTTTATTTGTTTTGAATGTATATGTGTATGGACTTGATCACTGATTCACCTTCGTGGAGATTTCATAAGAACCAACTCTGACTTTCTTTTCCATGACGAAGTGTATGTTTCCAAGCCACGTTGCTGTGATAATCATGTTTGTGTCCACTTGTGCACTGGGTGCAATTTACATTTCTTTCATCACAGTGTGAACTAGTACGTACACATGGGATATTTCCAGTCTGAATCGAAGACCTAGGACCCCATTCTAATAAACCTGGCTAGCTAACAATTTCCAGTGAAAATGTTGCAGAAAATCAATAGAAAGCATGGTTTTCTCCTAAATATCACCTTTTGTTGAGGAGAACAATCTGTCCGACAAATAGTCTGGGTTCCGACACGCAGAGGCACAGAAACAACATCGTTAGCCATCTGGGTTAATCTGAAACAGTGTAGAAAAAAGGAGCTGCTGCACTATTTCGTCTGGCTTTTCGTGTGCTTTTGGAATATTACACCATCAGACACTTCTCATCTGCTTGAAATGATAGGCATACAAGGCATCCTCCTAAACTGGATATCCTCTTATCTTCTAGATAGACAAAGCTTGGTAATAAATCAACCATTCTTTTCTTCTCCCCACACCCTGCATTCCAGCATCCTACAAGTCTTGATCTTTTCTCTTCTCCTTTTCAATTTATAGCTTACCACCTTTCCGGACATTATCAGTGGTTTAATTCTCACATGTAAAAACAAATGCAGATAACATGCAAATCATCCAAAAACTGGAGCATTGGGCATTAGTACATCTGGAGTCGAGTGCCTCCACACCACCAATGAATGGATGATGATCCATCACTCTATGCTCAACTCCTCAAAACCTGAAGTCATTATTTGTGGAGGCTTCACCGGCAACATCTACGGAAGTAAGAAACCTTGGAGTAAACCTGTACTAAAACGTTTCCTTAACATCACAGATTAAAGAAGTCACACGGCCACCAACTACACCATGTAATCACTCAGATGCATCCTCCACCACATGAAGTCCCACTAAAAACTACAGGCCATTTTCACATCATAATTTTGCAAGTGGGCTATGCAAACGTCCTGTTCCAAGGTGCTCCTGGCTTCCTTCTATGGAAATTCTAAAGCATTTAAAACATTGTGCCAAGATTACTATTGCACCTCCAACCAGGGGAACACATGACTCCAGCCCTTAGAGGTATCTGCATAGCAGAAATTGATGGTTTTAAGTTCCACTATTGGGCATATGTTTATGAAAAGTATGTCAGGATTGGCTGCAATGGGTACTTGACCAGAAGGTTTCTTGATTTTGTAATCTCTCTATGCTTCAGATCATTTCTTCATACCAATGCACCACAACTGACCAACAGCCTATATATGTGTGATTCTGGTGTGGCACCCTACTACTGAAATCCACTATGAGCTGGTGGCAGAGCGATTTGGGTAACAGCCTGTGTGCTGCTTGTGGTCTCTGTAAACTGAAACTGTGGAACATGTGGTTTTTTTTTGCCCTGGGTCTTTGGGCTTTCGCTGGAAATGAATTCGGCCAGAATGTCTAAACATAGGGATTACTTGTCACTTAACTGCCCTAAGGATACTATAAAGTGATACTTCCACTCCTGTTGTATTTGCTGTGAGCCGATACTTGCCGAATATATGGCATAAGCGTGCAAAGTTTGTACTCTATTCAGTTTCCAGATTAACACAATGGTCTATATTTTACCAGTCATAATACTGTGGAAGTTCTGGTTTTGACCGCCCTCTAGTGAATAGGCAGGCCACATAACTAGATTGTTTGGTTCTGCATTTGGCATCGCTACTTGCACCTCATCAGTCTGTACTTTATCCTTTTTTAATAAGCTATGAACCTTGCACTGTTACCTTGTGAACGTACCATTTACTGCTGATCATAAAAAAATAACTTCATGGTACTTTAGTGAGTGCCGGCTTTGTAACTGGGATATTTTAAGTGATCTGCTTGACTTGTTGAGGAACTGCTTTTTAATTGGATTGCATTTAAATTTTTAGTCTTTTTACTATGTGTAATTTGTATTGTTATTTTATTTTAATGTCTAGTATTTGTTTACATTGAGGAACTTTGTTGGTTATGTCAACCGGATAAAGTACTTGAAATTGAATTGACTTCAAAGCATTACACTAGCTACCAGTATCCAGTTGCTCTGTCTTCAAGACACTTTATGTTACACAAACTGATAGAAGAAAAGGTCCAGCTATATACCTTCAAATGATTTTCCAACTATATTGTCAGAAAAGGACCCCAACTCATCCTATTTCCTGACATGAAAGGTGAATGGGTGGAATATTATACTCAGTGAAAGTCACAGAACTGTGGAATTTCATGCCAATCGAGCTAAGATGTATTCAGTATCATAGTAAGTTCAGGAAAGAAGTACAGACCTGGCTAGTCCCGAGATGATGACCCAGAACATCTGACATAAAAAGTAGCATTGATGATCAAAACAGCGTACTTTGTTTAAAAGAGATAAAGGCAAATAAATGCTATATCGAAGCTCTACGCTTGATTGGCTGCTGCCAATGGAGGTTAGAAGACTTTGGCGACAATTTGTAATTGTGAATCCCTGCACACCAGAGGCGCCACAGCAAACTGCCATCAGTACAGACTAAGTGAAAAGATAACACTTTGACTATTATGGTGAAGTGTTGCTGGCTTGCGTGGCTGCTAATACAGCAGTTTGGAAGATACCACAAGCTTTACTTATTAGAAAACTACTAAGCCCAGCTAAACACAGTTACAAAGCATGATAACCAGCTCAGTTAAAAGAGACTTGCCACTCATAGTGGCTGTCCTAGAGGACATTAAAATAGTTGACACAGTCAAGACTTGAAGAGATCCAGTTCATATAACTGCCATCTTAAGGAACTCTAATTTTGGTCCATTTCTGCCGGTCCCGACATCCACTACTAGAAGTGGAATCCTGACATCACCTACTAATGTACACACATCGTATTGCTCTAATACAGCCCTTCCAGGTGGACCCCCACCCCAAATTCCTTGTCTTAATTAACCTCGTCATACCAGGTAAAATTACAGAACAGGTAGTCCAACTGCCATTTATGCAGGAAAAATCAAATGAAGAAAGACTTTCTGTAATGACTGGAAACGAGTGACCTGCTGAATAAACTCATAAAGGGCCAGTTAATGTATAACCATAGCCGGAGCACAAAGATCTCTTGCACTTTCTCCTCCTTTACATTGCTGGGTAATAGCCCCAAGGCAAGCTGAGAAGCACCTCTCTGGTCACTCACGCATGACACCACAAAACCTTTGCATAGGCTCACTGCACATACAACAACCTGCCAACCATGTGATCCTACCTCTACAGCAGGGTGTTTTGTACTACCCACTTTGATAATTTTCTTTGGCAGACCACAGTGGTGTGAGAAGTGCTACCTAAATTCTACTCTATAACTGTACTTCATGTTGCAGTGAAGTCATTGTATTTACCATTCAGTGAATTGGGTTGTTTGTGTGTGTTCCAGCGTCACTTACCTATTGTAATAATACTGCACATACAGTGAATTCAATTTTATTGAGACCGAAAGGTGACTTTGTGGTGGAAGGGGACTGACAGAGTACTCATTACAAGCACTCAGGGTACGCTGACAGTAATTTCTCTGTGGTTTTGATCTGAAATGGAAGAAATTAACTCACCCATGAATGTAGATTCTTGCATGGTATAGTTGTGGAAGAAATAGGTCTTCAGTGTGAGTGTCTATTTGCATAGTGTAAACCAACTCCCAGCTATTGGGGCTGTATCTGTCATTCATTATGTACAAAATGTTGTTTGTGCACAAGTTGGGTGAATTTGTAAGAGGAATGCTTCCACTACAATTATTCCTGGCCCTTTGATATGCCCCCTTAAAAGATTTGTTGTCGAGAGATTTTAATTTTTGATTTGTGTTTTTGGATCAGTACAGAAGTAATTTAGCTTGGGTAGACATTGCTAATCTGGGCAGATTTTTTATTATTTCTTCTGGATGACATTTTTAACAAGCATTTGCAATGCAATGGGTCTCGCATTTGCGTGAGTTAGAGCTATTAGCGTTGTAAACTCGTAACCGGACTTTTCTTACCACATAAACTAATAATGAAAAGTAAAACAGTTTCACATATGCGAGCCGACGGTCGCCATGAGTGTGAAGGAGACACAGAAAAGAAAAAAGAAGCTCGCTCGCCGTGAAACATGTCGGCAAAAGTGCAATCATCCATGTAACCAACAAAAGTAGAATTATCCATGTAACAGGGTCGATGTCATGCAAAGCGCCCCGAGTACTGCCCAGCGAGATCGTGCTGCGTAGGAAATAAAAATAAATAGTGCAGAAGTTATTCTGAAAACACAGAGCCTCTTATGTTTTCAGTAGTTTACGGGTGCTGTAGAGGAGGGCTAAACACTGGAAAAGGCATGACGTATGCATGTCTTTCACTAATGAAATCAAGCAAATTTTAAAAGGCAAGCCCACGCACCAACCAAACTGATTGGCGTGGTTAAAAGCCCACAGAGAGATTACAACAGGGGCCAGAGCGCTTGCGAGCACTCAACCCTACAAAATGGGGATGTGTTGCAGTGATGATGTAATATTTCAGGAACCATGATTTCTATATACTTCATCTTGGTGTCAATACATAGGATTTGGAGGGCAAGTAGTCTTAGAGAAACAGAAAATAACTCCTCAGAGCAAACCTTCTGCCATTTTCCAAAATGGCGTATCAATAATGATGTGTTTTAACCATCATATTGGTAACTTATTTAAAATGTTGTTTTTGTTTCATGTTTTCCGTTGATTAAAATTCGTAAACATGAGCAAATGCAGGTGGTAGCAGAGAATATTTACCTCCTGACAGTGTGTTGCTAACTACAAAATCTGAGGACTCCTGCAACAAAGAAAAATGTGCCTTATGCCAAACTAATTTGAAAGAAAAGGTAACATCAAATGCAACTGGACAGAAGAGAGTTTGAGATGCTGCTGAAATATGGCAAAACGAAGTTCACAAACGATTAAAACTGATGAATGAAGAGGGTCAAAAATGTTATCATTCTAACAAGTGTTACAAGTGTTATACAATTGAAAAAAGTCGGGAAAACATTTGTCAAAAAATAGCATAAACCAGTGAATCACAACAAGAATCGAAGTCTTCTCAAAACGCGATGACAACCAAACTCATTGCCTATCCACTTTAGAAGATCAATGGCTATCCCTCGCCTCCTCCAACAACTGATCAGAAAACAGAGAATCTTCAATGTGTTATCTGTGGTTTAGCCAGAACAATGGCCAAAGGGATTGATGAAAGAACAAAGTACAGAGATTTGAGTCTCAAAGGGCAAACATGTTTTTATCTGAAGCTTGTTTCTTCCAAGATGAAGTTTTCAGCCGAGTAGCTGATCTAAACAGCGAGGTGAATGTATTTGCAGTGGATTTGTATGCCCACCCGAACTGCATGCACATTAGAAAATATGAATGTACAATGAGCTCCCAGCAGCAATGCAACCAACCACCTTCAGTTAGGTCTGCACTCTTTGAAAAAGCAAATTAAGTTTTAAAGCCACACTTGAGTGCTGGCTACAGTTTCACACTCGGTGAGATCAGATAAATAATGGTCAACATTGATGAAACTGTATTGGTCCATAATAATGAAATTAAGATTTTTCAGGTGAGAATGTACAATGACAGAATTCATTTTAGTTTCTAACAAAAAGAATGAGACACTTATGTTGTTCTCAGCTGATTTGACCCCTGAAGTTCTTGCCGCCAAAAAAAGATCACAGGATGCAGTAAAATCCGCAAGAACCATTTTAATAAATTTCCTGAAAGATTTAGATTTGACAAATTTTGTGATGCCAAATCATGGGAGTCAACAAGAATGTCTAGTATTGTCTTGACATTTTTTACATCATTGTTTAATATCCACAAAACAAAACTGTTACAATCTAAAGGTCTTGAGTTTGGAACAGAAGCTGAGAACGTTAATGATGACGTTAATGATGACTTTGAAGATCTAAGTGAAGAAGTGGAAGACAAGCCCATGAGGTGACAGTTTTATGCTGTGCAAATGTACTGTCTTTTCCAAACCATGTTTTATTATTTACATCACGTAAAAAAGAAAACTCCGCCACACATGATGAAAGCCCATGCAATTCATGGCAAGTTCAAAAGTAGAGAGCTAATCGGTTTGTGGAATAGGATTGGTGTATCAACAACTTAAAATGACATAGTACGGAGCAGAAATGTATTAGCAGCTCATGATCTAAGATCTTGTGAATCTGACAGCACACCACTTCCATGTCAACTTACCAGGAAAGGATTTACAATTGCTGCTCTTGATAATTTTGATTTTGAAGACAGCTCTCCTTTGTCTGTACCATCCAGCAGACATGATACTGCCATGGTGCTTTTTCAAGACTGACCCAATGACGCAGCTGCTGGAAAACAAGCTTGGTTAGCTGAAGGCATAAACAAATGAAGCTGCAAACTTAGAACCCAACTGCCTTGCCAATGTGTGCGAAATCACTGCAAGCCATAAACACATCTGAGTCTACCAGAAAAAGTGGCTGCGGATATATATCTTCTTCTACCTGATTTAACTGAATTTATCCTGCCACTTATTCGGTGTTGACTGAAGAATGAAGAAAAGCTAGTTCCTCTGTGGGCTGGAATTCATGCTCTGATGTCCCAAAATACCATCCCACTGAAAAAGGTTGGGTTTTTACCAGTAAAACCATCTCCAGTCACAAACTACGCAACAGTATACATAGCTCTAAAACATTTCCAAAATGTGCGTGCTCAGCTTGAAGACCAGTCTATCCTGCCAATTGTATGTGATTAGTGTGTGTTCCATATTGTAGCTGACATTTTTGTGGGCGATCCAGTAGAATTTGCTGATTTGTATCCAATAATGTGTGTTTTCCACATGGCAAAAGTTGCGTTGCGGTGTGCAGGAAGTTATCTCAGTGGATGTGGCACAGATGATGCACTTACTGAGGCGGAAATCTTTAGAAGCAGAACTGTCCAGCCAGTATTGACCAGAACTCATTATGTTAATTCGTTACAAGATATGCTTATCATGTATGAGGCTATAGAAACATTGCGTTAGAATGCTTTTTGGAACAAGAATGGCAAATTAGGTTTTGCCTGTTTTACCTCAGAAGTGAACAAGGCACAGGGTGCTCTTCATTCAAAAGACATAATGCAAGCCAGACAATGTTCAATACACTCAGTTGAAAATCAGAAAACCATGTTTGTAGAGTTTGTCAAGGAATGTGAAAAAAAATCAGAACTGTAAGTACTGGGGAAATGTTTTACACATGATAGCTCTAGTGAAAAACATGGTTCGTGCTGATCAGTATGGTGATTAGGAGCTGCACAGTGAAACTGTGGAGTCACTGATTACTGTGTTTCGCAAATTTGATTGCATAAACTACCTGAGATACTGGTCCTGGTATTTGGAAAGAGTGTAGAAGCTAGAGGTGGAAAAATCATACCTCTACAGAAAATTCATCCAAAGACATTTTGTGGTGAAAGAGAGGGAAGGTTCAGTGCTATGGCTCCAGATATAAAACTGGAACAAACGATCTGAAGATCACAGAAATGCTCCAAGGGAATTGTTGGTCAGACATGTAAAAGTGAATATGTTGCTCAATAGCAGCTAATATACCATGCAATCCTTTCCATTTGCAGTGTTTTCAGAGAGATGACAAATTCAAAATTATTGGAATATTGTGGAACTGTTCCTCACCACGAACTTGTGGGAAAGAGACGGGAGCGGTTTAATAACCATTTTGACAGCCTTCTTCGTTTCATGCAGCAGCAAGGAAAGCCCTTTGAAATAACAGCCTGTGTGACTGCACAACTTCTTGACCAAACAATATGTGGATAACGACGTAAAGACACGTCTACTAGATATCCTGGAACATGGATTGAAACTATATGCAGAACTGAAGCAGGACAGATTTGTATTGAAAGAGAAAAGTCTGTTTAGCATATCATTAAAGCTAAACTTCCACTCTTTAATTTCCATGGTAAGAGTTTTGTCCAACCCACCACTACAAAACAGATTACAAAAAACAACGCTCACAAGCACATAGAGGGATGGATGTAGCAAAAGAAAGGGGTGAGTTTCAGGGATGTGGAATTCCTATAGCCCGAATCCCAGGGCATATTGTTTGGGGTCAAGGACAACAAGTTTCCATGTTTATTTTGTCCTTGGGACAAGTAGAGCCAACCTCCTGCAGCACAAACGTTTTGGCTGCCAGTTTACAGGGAAGGGAACTGTCTGCAGTTAAAGTAATTTGTGTCCATATGTTAATGGTGTTCGAACTTGTATTTATGGTGCTTTAATTCAAAGCCTTTATTATTAGCGTGAGTGCTGTAAATATATGTTGTAAGCTCACACTGCACTACTAACAGTGGTCCCAGTAGAGAAACGTGTACCCATGTTTGAAAGGTTTAACAATATGAGGCTATGTAAAATGCTCCCAGAATGCTCTCTGATTATATGCGCATGTTTGCATAAGCTTGGAAACAAGATTGATGGTTCATTGCTTTTAAAATAAAATGTTCAGAAAAAAATGCAAGTAGGTAAAAAACGTTTTGCTAAATTACTATGAAAGTGTAGGTACTATTTCTTTGAAGCATTATTGAGTAAAATGTGTTGATGCATGCTAGTATTTCGAAAACATTGTTCATTTTGAAAAATCTGTGCAACCAGTTTCAAAAAGATTAAGGGCAACATGACAGTAAACAAGCATTGTCAAGCCAGCCAATCTGACATTGGTGGTCAGTCTTTTGGTTTTATTAATGCATGTCTTGTTTTGACATAGCTTTTTTTAAATCTTTATTGTTGTGGGAGCTGCCAGGCCCTCACCATTGCAACAAACATTGGCAAAAAGCACAAAAAAATAATTGGGGTCTCAAAAAGCTTGCATTGTCACAGTAGTTCCTGGTACTGAACAAAGCTACTTTGTGTGCCAACATGCTCCTTGTGGAAGAGCAGAAAGCTATCCCTCACAGCAAAGCCAGCCGATAGATGGTTAGAGAGAGAAATAGAATTTTAATAAAAACAAAAGATCATGCTTAATGCCAGACCTAATTAGAGGCCCAATTCTCAAAGAAAGTCACAAAAGTGCACCCATGGTATAAGTCTTGGACTAGTGTACAATTATGTCTTTCTTTAATTCACAAGAATTTACAGATGTAGACAAGGATATTGTATGTTTAGATGCTATTTGTGAACTGTATTTTAGCAGGTGCAAATGTAGATTTGTTCATGCGAAAATCTATTACGCTTTTACAAGATCACTTTCCCTCTAACCACTTTATTCCCAACCCTGAAAGAACTTCTACTTCCGCCCTTGTCAGGAGTAAATTTCCAACCTTTCTCAGTGTGGGAAAAGATTGGACAAGAGCTTGTGAAAATCCTTAAAACATGCAACATATTAGGTTTACACAGACTCCAAGGCATTCAAACCCTGGAAATATTGCTTACTGCTTCCTCCAGCCCCAGTATGTAGATCTGTGGAAAGGTGGCAAAATCAGGAAATTGCATACTACTAAAGTATTAATCTAATCAGAGAGGCTATTATCAGAGCTCCTAAATAATGAGATTGCTGCCATAATTTGTCACTGCACTACATGGCACCAAAGCAACAAATACATTTTTTCACAGGACAAGTAGATTTATGAAGCAACCTGTCCCATTGACAAGTAGATATTTTATTAAATTCCACACCCCTGGAATATATCAAGGACATCCTGCCTGTCATATGATCTTCTTCCAACAAACACTTTATTTGATGGAAATGCTGCAACCAAACCAGTGAAGCACAAAGTCTTACAAGAACTTGAAAAAACCTTTCACCTCAAGAACTTCAATTCAACAAGGTGTCCTCATTGAAAACTGCTGTTGTGGACTCTGTCACAATTACGAATGGTCAGGATTTCATCCATGCAGAACTTCAGAGAGGTTGTTCAGATTGTTCTATAGTCATCAAAGTCAGTGTGCACCTTGCAAGAACTACACCTTGTCTTGACAGTTATCTTGAGCTATCTGTCAAAGAATATGAGGGAATCCCACGGATGTCTAGAAGTGGAACAATTGCCCTTTCCTGCATCAGAAATTCAACACCTATACCTGTGCAACTTGATAAATTCTGGAAATCAACATCGAAAAGATGAACTTGGAGATGTTAACTCGCCAAAACATTGCTGATGCTTCAGTGAACACTGAACTTCCAATTGTTGACAGTGGAAACATTGTCAATGAGGAGTTGGTGCCTGCAGAGAGATATTCAAAACGTATGGGCCATATTGTTCAAGAACTTTACTGCAAATTGGAGGAAGCTCACCTTTGTGTTGTGACATATGTTGAGTGGGCTGTTCGGAATGGTTTCGAGTCATTGTACTTTCTAATGACACAGATGTTATTATTGTACTACTTAGATTTGTTGTAATATCCATAAGTCAAGGATTGTCAGAGTTAGGGATGCGTTATGGAACAGGTGAGAAAAGACACTTCATCCTGCTTCATATTCCGTACAAGAAAGTTGCCCCAGTGATGCCCAGTGTTCTTCTCTAGGCACATATTGTTATGGGTGGTGACACTATGAGCAAAATTGGAACAAAGCTTGGAGCTTTAACCGCTGATTCTGTGAAGTTTTGAAAAGGGTTTACTGAGACAGAAAAATAATGTGACTTTAAGGACGTAGAAAATAGCTTGTGTGTGTGTGTGGAAAATGAGTTCTGACCGTCACACATTTGACGATCTTCCGCACAGTGAGTTCAAGAGATCAGTCCCCCTGAGTGACCTTCCATCGACGTCATATTCTTTGCATGGACGTATTAAAAGAGACTTCTACTTGATCAGAAGATGTGTAAATATTTTGGATTATGCATATGTAGAGAAAGATCTGTGTGAGTTTGGTTGGGAAGATATTCATGGTGTGCTAAAACCTACGAAAGTGCATAAGCCTCTACCCACAGAACGTACATGTACTTGCAAAACCTGTGCTACAAAAATATGTCCCAGTTGATATGATCTTCTCAAATGTTCAGCATTCTGCAAATGTACCACAAGAGATTGCTGAAACAAATTAATCAGTGAACTATGAAAATGTGTCTGAAACATGAATGGTCAACATTATTATTATTTTTTTCATATTCAGATCATAAATATTGTTATAAATAAATGATGTCTCTAGTTTGCAGTCACTTAACACCCTGTCCAAGTAAAGACCCTCATTCTAGTCAGGGTAAGGGAGCCACATTCCTAAGATAACCCCTGTTCACCCCCTTGGTATTTTGGCACGAACAGGCTTATGTCAGAGCAATGCGTTAAGTATTTGTACCCACACACAGTAACACCGTGAACACACCACAAATGGACATCACACCAGTCTAGAAAAATAGCTATTATTTATTTAAGTAATACAAGATCATAACAACGAACATTTAACATACACAAGCAAAGATGTGAATTTTAAAAGATTAAGGGCTGTTTTGCTTTCACTAATGACCGAGCTGACAAAAATCTCTGTAATGCACTTCTTAGTTTAAAGAAGACATTTATTATTATTCCACCACAAGGCTCCTAAAAAAATGAAGGAGATTGGTAGGTTGAAGGCACACGTTTAAAAATAGTCACAGCAATGAAAGGAAAATATATCAAAGTGATTCTCAACTGCAATGTACACAGCAAATATATGTAATTATATTATAGCATAAATGCAAAACAAAGGATAAAATCAAAATTCATCACTGTAGGGCCTGCCAAGCTCTTCATCTTTCTCATGCCAGCTAGTTGATGACCCATGTTCAACTGCGAGAAAGAGATATCCACCCTCCCGGGACAAGTGTCTGTGTTAGGCATTTGACATCCAATCCTGACCGAGGTCTTGGAAATTCCCCTTGCTACTAACCAGGGCCACCTTTTTATAGCTTAAACAATCATGGAGAAATCCTTCTGAAAAGCCCTCCCCTCTCAGATTAAAATAGTCAACCATGCTGGCTACTGTAGGTCAGAGTTGGAAGAAAAACATTGAAAATTGTCCAACTTTTCAAGGCTCCCCTTCCAAGGCCAACCTGTTCCCTGCACTGAAGAAAAACAAAACATATGTGCCACCTTATCATACTATCGTGTTCGGTAAGAGAAAATAAGAAGAACACAAGCTTTGTTTACCATGTGGAAAAACACAGCTCATCTGCAATGTCTCAACTACAATGTCTAATGCCATGATAAAATCAATAGGCAGCTAAACTGAATACAAAATGTAATCTGCAACTGGTGAACACTGAACAACTAATATGCACAGTGGCGAAACACAAAGTCAGTAGTCAAACCTACCAATTTTCACTACAAGGGCCTCTTTAGAAGCTTGGCGGAAGGGATTACTCCATCACAAACGGTACAGATATTCCGTCTGCCGTATTACAAGTTACATAGGGTATAATGGAACTTGTAATACTGCAGACAGGATATCCCTCACGTTTGTGGTGGAGTAACCCTCTCTGCTAAACTCGTTATGAGGCTCTAAATCCCAATAAGACACTGAGAAACACACTAGTTCCAACTGGTGCTATCACGGCATTGTGACAGTCGTTCCCAACAGTCCAAAGCCACTCACGAGGGAGTGCAGCGCTGGTCACGGAGTCGCACAGACCCTTGGTACAGTACTTTAGAAATGAGGCAGAGTCAACTATGTGGCATGGAGTCAGGAAGGTGAGGTGTCGCTTGAGCTGGTACGGCATTGGCTCTGTACTCTGGCGCAGGAGGTGAGGCATCAGTTCCTTACTGCTATGCAGAGGAGGGGAGGTGTCAGTTCCTTACAGAGGCAGTGGAGGTGAGGTGGCATCAGTGGCAAGGCGTTGGTTCCTTATGATCCGGCAGGGTCGATGATTCCAATGGGCCAGGATGTGATGCAGCGCCGTTGGGGTCTCAGTCGCACCACGGGCCCACAGGTGCCACAGCAGAGTCGGGTGGCACGGACATCGGTGACACGGCACTCAGGACTCACGATGTTGCGGGACTTCAGAGGTGCTGCGGTGGCATCGGGCCTGTGGTGTCAGTCACAGTCATCGCACTTCAACAGAGGCAACGGCTTCAAGTTCAGACAGTGGTGTGGAGTCGGGCAGCAGTGCTTATTCTAGAATCGTCTGGAGTTGATGTGCCTGTCTCTTCTTGTTTTATGCCAGATTTCACGCCCAAAGGTCCAGGAACTGGAGTGGGCCGTTCTTGGCAAGTTAGGGTCCTCAGCAAGAGAACCTAGGGACTTGTAGGTGAGGTCTTTGTTGTCCCTGAGACTTCTTAACAGGAGGCAAGCTCAGTTCAAACCCTTGGAGAAACTTCACAAGCAGGATAGACAGCAAAGTCATGTCTGTGGCCTCGAAAGCAGAAGCAACAACTGCAGGCAAACCCAGCAAAACACACACAGCAGAGGGGCAGTACTCCTCACTGCTCTTCTCCTTGGCAGAGTATCTTCTTGATCCAGAAGTGTTCTAAAAGTCTGGGGTTTTGGGTCCTATACTTATACTAAGTTCTGCCTTTGAAGTAGGCAAATTTCAAAAGAAAATCTTTGCAGTGGACAAGATCCTGGCTTACCTGCCCTGGTCCCAGACACACTCTAGCGGGTTGGAGCCTGCATTGTGTATGGATAGGCACAGCCCTATTCAGGTGCAAGTGTAGGCTCCTCCCACCACTCTAGCTTAGGAAGATCCATCAGGATATGCAGGGAACACCTCAGCTCCGTTTGTGTGACTGTCTAGAGTGCATTCACAAACAGCCAAACTGTCATCTTGACCCAGGCATGCATTCCACAGCCAGGCAGAGGCACAGAATAGCTAAGCAAGAAAATGCCCACTTACTAAAAGTGGCATTTTCAATCACACAATTCAAAAACCACCTTCACCTAAAGATGTATTTTTAATATGTGAGTGCAGAGACCCCCAACTCCGCATCTCTATCTTCTCCCAATGGGAAATTACACTTAACAGATATTTCAAAGCAATCCCAATATTAAGCTATCGGAGAACTAGGCCTTGCCATAGTGAAAACCAGATTTGGGATTATGTCGCTTCTGGACACGTAAAACACACCAGTACATGTTCTACCTTTTAAATACACTGCACCCTACCCATGAGGCTACCTTGTGCCTACCTTAGGGGTGCCTTACATGTGCTAAAAGGGAAGGTTTGGGCCTTGCAAGTGGGTGCACTTGCCAGGTCAACATGGCAGTTTAAAACTGCACACACAGGCACTGCAATGGCAAATCTGAGCCATGTTTACAGGGCTACCCAAGTGGGTGGCACAATCAGTGATGCAGGCCAACTAGTAGCATTTGATTTACAGGTCCTGGGCACACATGGTGCACTATACTAGGGACTTGTTAGTAAATTAAATATGCCAATCATGGATAACCAGTCACAATCACAATTTATACTGGGAGCACTTGCAGTTTAGCACTGACCAGCAGAGATAAAGTACCCAGAGTACCAAAACCAGTAAAAACTAAATCCAGCACACAGGCAAAAATACAGGCGGCAGGGGTAAAAAGACAGGGGAAACCACACCAAAGATGCCAGGTCTAACAAACATTGTTTGGTGTATACATAAAAGGGTTAAATACCATTATTATTTGTTTCATTTCTATATATGTCTCTTTATCTCTATTAAAGCCGCCATTTTGGAAAATGGTAGAAGGGTTGCCCTAAGGAGTTTTTTCTGTCTCTATAAGGCTACTTGACCGCCAAAACCTATGTTGTTACACCAAAATGAAGTACACAGGTCTCATGGTTCCTAAAATATTTCATCATCACTCCAATACATCCGCCATTATTAAAAATGTCGTCCAGAAAATTTTGGCTTGGATCAGCAATGTCTACCTAAGCTAAATTACTTCTCTAATGATCCAAAAACACAAATCAAAAATGAGTGTCTCTGGACAACAATTTTTTATGGCAGTATATCAGGAGGCGGGATTACATGTATGGTTAGCAAAATGCCTATGTATTTCCTAATGTACCTCATTTCCACATAATCCCCTATGTTACCGCATCGAGACCACCTCTTCAAAAACAAAACAAAAATGATATAGAAGTAGAATAAAAATAACAGAGTAATAAGACTACATTAGATTCAGTGCTCTCACACCAGCATTGTATGGCAATTATATGTGCAAAACACAGGAAGTAAAATAACAAAGAATATGTTACATTTTTTTTTGTGAATTAACCTTTATATGAGTGTTTGTGTATATGTATATATATACATATATATATATATATATATATATATATCATCCAAAATACTTCTTAAAAAGAAGACAATGTCGCAGCCACTTACTTGCTTAAGTCCCAGTATTCTTTATTCAGGCAGATAAGCACTATGAAAGACAAAACTAAATTCTCCGACGCGTTTCAGGAGACTCTGCTCCCTTGATCACAGAGGTACCTTGGATGATTTATAGGGGTTCATGACCCTGTTGCAGCCTGCCGTGCTGGATGCTAACCTACACAAAATGTTAAGTATTATATATATATATATATATACACATACATACACATATATGTATGTAGGGGCTTCATGCCACTTTATTTCTTGCAAGTCAATGAAAAAGCACCTTGTTCAGGCGCAGCCTGTCCTTTAGGGCGGAGATGCCACGCACCCCCACCTTTTGCCCCTCATGAAGAGTGCCGGTCAGGCTGAACAAAGGTCAGCCTGACAGACACTCTTCATGTTCAGGTCAGGCAGCCAGGAGCAGACATGTGCGATTTGCGCACACTTCTGGCTGCCTGAGCTGAACTTTGCTGGGCTGAAGTGGTCACAGCTCCTGTGGGCGTGATCTCCTTGGCTCAGCAAAGGTGCCTTGAGGCCCTCCCCCGGGTGACGAGGGAAGCGTCACCCATTGACTTCGACCTTCGCGCTTCAGGTTTAAGCCCTGAAGCGCCCAGGGCGAGTGTCAATCAGTGACACCTCATCACAGAGTAGGGTGGGGTCAGCAGTCTCACCGACCCCATCCCACTCTGTGACGAAGTTGGGACTGCTGCCTTCCATCATTGGCTGACCTAAGGTCAACCAAAGGGGGAAGGCAGCAGTCCCAACCCTCCTGGGACCTCCGAGGCTGAAGGTAAGTGTGTGTGTGTGTGATATTTTTAAATGAATGAATGGTGCGTGCGTGCATGTTTGACTGTTGATGAGTGTTGTTAATGGATGTGCGTGCGTGCATGCGTGTGTGTGGGTATGTATGTGTGTGAAAGTGTGAGTGTGCTTCCCACCCGCCCCCCTCCTAAAACTGCCGGACGCCACTGGCTTTGTTTTATAAAAATGGGCTAGTCTTATTGGTTTTGGCTTGTTTTCCTCCCTTTTAATTCATGTCAGTTTCAGACCTCCGTGCTACATATATTGGCATCCTGCTGTACTCCTAATGGGTTTATCTTGGTGTTCCTCAGTGCTAACATGTAAAACTTGCAGAAGTCATGTTCCCCTTTCAGTGTATACAGGGACTGTGTTATGCCATCATGGTGATCTGTTTATCGCTCGTCGTTTTTTACATTATGGAGCACTGTTCTTATGCTTATGAACTTTCAAAACATATTCTGCTGTTCTGCTCTTTCCTCCTCCTCCCTTGGTCTACTGATCTCTAAGATATTTAATAATTTCAATGTCAGGCCATGAGTCCTGTTGTCCCTTGTTACACCATAGGCCTGCTTCCCTCACTGAGTTTGACTATGAAGTGTTTTTTTTTTGCCGAAGAAAACGTTCCAAATTACCTATGCATTTTAATGTGCCCAAATGCGTACCTAAATAAAATAACCCAAGGGTAACTTCTTAGAGGACATCAGTTGACTACCATAAAAACTGCAACCTTGTATCCATATTTTATTTCTGAAATTAACAGCTAGCTAGAGTATGGTTCAGTTTTTTTTAAAACTTTAGCTACATATTCGGCCTAAACAGGAAAATTGTACGCATATCGAATATGGAGGAAGCTAGCTAGGTTTCAAATCAGTTCTCATCGCTTCCCTGCGGCCGATAGCCCTGCAGGGTTCCTATACCGTGGGAGATGTCTTATGAACTATCTTTAGGACATTCGTTTCTCAGTGGCAGTACAGAAACACAGTGTTTACTACCCGGCCACCAGCATACATTCTGTGCTCTGTTGCAAGAGGTCCTGCCGTGCTTCCGAAATAAGGTAAACCCTTGATGCTCTCACGGGACTGGACCGTAATTGGAGAGCTGCTTCTGTAGTTTCGGAGACATTTTGTAACTTATTTTTTTGCACATCGTAATATGTAAAATGTAACTTTTAGGAAAATTACGCTTCTGTACTAAAAAGAGGCATGGAAAATTCAAATATAGAATGCCCGGAAAACGTTTGAAGGGTCATAATGGTTATGAATCAAAGACTAAAACACTGAAATTCACCAGTAATAATGAGCAAATTATGCATAATTCCAGCTGCTCATGACTTCACATGGAGTACTTAAATTTGGCAACCGATGGCACCACTTATCACAGCATTGATGACATCCCTGAAGCTGCTAAGTGGGCTCTGAATGCAGGGCCTTCCTGGAAGTCTTAATCTGCAGCCAAAGCGTGCTAGACTAGCTAAAGGAAAAGGCCTCTCAGGTAGGTTGACAAGATTTTGAAAAAGAAAAAACTGGGACAGGTTAGACATAAAAGTAGGACTAAAGCTTTCAGTTTCACTTTTATATCTGACCTGTCCTGTAAAAAGAGCGAGAGAATATATATATATATATATATATACATATACATATATATATATATATAAGTAAAAATACTCTCACACATACATATACACACACACAACAGGAGCCAGCAGAAGTATTTAAGACTCTAGAGGTGCATGTGAAAGGAGAGCACACCTGCCACTTCTGATTCACAGGTTGACCTGACGTTTGTCCCAAAAACGGGACATTTATGTAAAATGAACAAAACTCTCGGGACACCGAAGCAGTGCTCTGAAAACCGGGACTGTGTGGGCAAATCTGGGACGTCCGGTCACCCTACTGTCAGGGAAAGGATTGTGATAAGGCGACATTGCACTTTGAACACACTGGCTGTGCCAAATGGTTTGCATCCAGAGTCAAGATGTGACTTTAGAAGGTCATACTCATCAAGCTCCAGGGAAAAGGAACATGCCCTGTATCTTTTGCCCGTAGGGTGGCTTCATTTAGTTCTTGCAATAATTTGTGATTGTATTGCCTTATTAGGGCTTCTCTAGACAGCAGCAGTGCTCAATGTGAGCTGGTGGTTTCCGGTGCAGGGCACCAGCACTTACTTTTGAGGGCCGGCACTTATTTTTCAGCCTTAAGCATTTACTGCGAGCAAAAGACAGATATGGAATAGATGAAGGAAGGGAAAAACGAAAAAGCGTTACAGAGGGAGAAAGCAGAAAGCTGAAAGAGTGAGCTGAAGTGGTAGGGAGTGGCTGTAAATGGATTAAAGAGGCCTAATATAGCTTTAGGACTACACTGCTTCAGTATTCTGTGCTCGCAAATTGAATTGCAGCAGCTACATGTTTCAGAGGATGGCTCTGGGCATCGGCACATTTTTATTTACAGATTAAGCACTGGATGGCAGGCACTTACTTAATATTCTGTAGTCATAGATGAAAGTTATGTTCAGTGAAGTGCTTAATTTGTGCTTGTTGTTTACAATGTGGAGCACCAGCACTTATTTCTGAAGACCGGCACTTATTTTTATGCCTCAAGCATTTACTGCGAGCAAAAGACACATATGGGAAAGATGGAGGAAGAGAAGAACTGAAAAAAGCGTCACAATGGGAGAAAGCTGCAAAAGTGAACTGAAGGGGCAGGGAGTGGCTTTAAATGGATTGAAGAAGCCCGAGAAGGCTTCAGGATTACGCTGGCTCAGTATTCCATGTTTGCACATTTAATGGCATCAGCCGCGTGTTTAAGAAGAAGGCTTTGGGATACCGGCACATTTTTATTTACAAATTACAAAATTTTCACTGCTTATATGCAAAAGCTGTGCCCTGTGGGCTTTTGGTGTGGAGAAAAGTCACTTAGTGCAAATCTGTCCTCTGGCCAAGCCAAGCCCTCCCAGCTGTAGTCACTGAACATGACCAAAGT
This sequence comes from Pleurodeles waltl, assembly GCF_031143425.1. Taxonomy (NCBI): domain Eukaryota; kingdom Metazoa; phylum Chordata; class Amphibia; order Caudata; family Salamandridae; genus Pleurodeles; species Pleurodeles waltl. The sequence continues at coordinate 1,016,755,174 of NC_090442.1, forward strand.
AAGCTCCGACCTGTGTAACAGTCTTGTGCCTGGCAAGGGCTGAAGCTCAAAACTTTTGCATGCATGCCACTTAACATATGCTGAAGTGGTATATTGCCTCAATTCCCCCTAAATGCTGAATCGTATCAAAGGCAAATCTCTGCACTTGGGGTAGAACAGAAGATTTAGCCAAATGGAATGTCAGCTACAGTGTTCTTTGAAAAGCACCAGCAACGTCATTGATGTCTGTAGTGATGTTATGCATGAACAGAGATGTGATTTGTGTTGTTTTCTGTGACATCACATTAGAGCAATAGGCAGTATATAGGTAGGGGTTAAGGTAGCAGTTAAACACTCTTTGTTTTAGGTTTCGGTATTTTTGTAATGTACCTTCTACTGTTAAGTTTTAGTGGAATTTCTATATTGTTTTACAAACATTCTTGGTCTTTTAAGTACTTGAGTGCTTCCTACATGTGGAGGATGATTGACACAATGACCCAATGACAAGCTAAATTTCTTAGCGCGCCATGAATCCTCTTGTGGATTGGCAATGGTAGTAGCCATCTTGTATATCTTGGCTATCACTTCCATCGTTTTTCACAGTGACCTTGCTAGGGAAGCTTGATGCCAGACAAGTATTGTTCATCTGGTATAGAGTAACACATTCTGGGAATCACCTCACATTAATGTATGGCACCAGATTGGTTATGCATATCTGCTGGTTGAGCTGAGAGTTTGCTTTGTTCTCTGATCACAGCCTCTTTTACTTTACTCATGGTCCGACTCCTTGCTGACACATGCACCCAATGGGGAGGCTGTTTTTAGGGTGCTTTTCTGCCAGTGACTCTGTCCACAACGGTGCCCAAGATTCTGACAGGGTCTGAGCTTGTCCTTCTTCTGAAGCAGAGACTATAATTAGTGTTGCTGCCACTTTATCCACCTACTCCAAAGACTGGTCACGGTGCTCTATATGAGCACTGTGGAGTCAAAGTTCAGAGTCACAGAAGGCCCTGCTAATGTGCAGGTTTTGCACCTGCAAGATGGTGCCATGCTGCCTGCTACTCAGTTGAAATCCACTCCACCCCATTATCTCTGTGATGGGAAATGACATCACTTTCAGAAGCAGCTGCTGAACGGTGCTCGTAGGCAGAGATGCTGAGCCAAGGGTGTACAGGTGTGTGGTTGAGTGCGTCTGTCTGCATGATGTTGACCACATGTACAATGATTCAAAACTCTTTGTACCAGTTCCTCTGCTTATCCAAGTATCACCTAGAACAAAGGGTTCCTCATTGCAATAAACAGGCTTCCTAGGTGAACAGATGGCTTTAGGGTACACATGAGTTGAGTTTAATTAAATAGGAGGCAGCCTGCCACTCTGTGGTTCGTTTTTGCACCTCGCTTCAACACATGTATTTCAGCTTAGCTTAGGCCTGTGGCCTTTTACCCAGATACATGTTTTAATTTCATTTATTCATTTTAGTTCAGTTGCTTTTCAGCAGGGATGTTTTATTTTTTTTCTAATCAGCTGTGATTTTGCAAAAGCTTTATTTATGTGCACGACTTTTCACCATGTACTTCTTCCCCAGGCTGACAAGAACAGTACATGATAATTCATCTAGTATTGCCACCACAAGAGTACGTAAACAGTACAACACTTAGGCACATGCTCACGTCAAGCCAATTTCACAGAAAATAAACATGTTTCTTAAAATAAACATCATACCGACCACGGAAAGGTAGGGAGGTCATTCCAGCCAGGATACCCATCGAAACTGAATGCCATTTCATTGCTGATCTCAGCCCTGTCTCTACAACCAGCCAAGAAGATGCCGGGCAGAACCCTGTTCTCAGGTAATGGGGGTGGGTGTTTCTCTCATGGACTAAGCACAGAAAGATTGGGCTATCACTGTTATGCTCTCACTAGAAGTTAGGGGTTATTTAGGATTTCTATGTATATTATTCCAATATGCTTGGGTTGTTTATTTACTTCTCGCTGATCGTAACAGTCCTAATCTTGTTATGTCTCATTGCCCTAAATATTGCAACTTGTATATTTTATAGTCGATTGCAGTCTTTTCAATAAATGTATTGAAAACCATCCTACATCTTTTCTTTGGCCTATGTGTGTGTATGCGACCTTTGCTAACGAAAGAAAGGGGTGAGATTTGTTGACCACGAATTCCCTGAGATGACACCAAGTGTCATGTGCCAGGCTGCCACCAATCACCTTTGCTTTCTATGTTTGGGTGAGGTGCTGCTAGCTAGCCCAAAGGGTTGGGCCGACAGCTACCAAGACCATGTGGGAGTGTCCTATTCACCCGCAAGTGGTAGTGCTGCTACTCTGAATCCAGCAGTCTTGTTCCAATAATGAGAGTCCTATGACATGGCGCCATCAACGTTGATAAGGCACTGACTATACAGGTCTCCAAAGAATCTGTCTTACACACGTTAAAAGTACCCTAAGTACCATTATATGAAGACATCCGTCATCCTAGGGAAAAATCCTCCTCAGCTGACTAAGAGAGCACCTATCTAGGCTGTAGGTTGTTTAAGCCTGAATCTTGAAAGGATTCCCCCTTTTGTGTTCTCAACTCTGATCCCTATCTTTTCATATGGCACAACCAGTGAATATCCCAGAGAACTGTAGACAACCTGTCACATCTCCGCCTCCATATCTCGGAGGCACGAAGATGCCGGAGAATCGAAGCCACGACTACATACAGAAGGCGGTTCCAGGTGACCCAGGATATCATTATGGATTACTTTGTGTTTCTTCAGCGTGCGTAAGACACAGTTACTTCACTTCTGTGTGCGCGCGCAACAGAGGAAAGTCTGCCTCGGAACAACTTTAATTTTGGAGTAACCCCCACCACCGCCTGTGAAGAAAACGTCACATGATGTAGCGGCCATCTAGGTGGTAGGAAATACTGTTTTTATTTTGGAGCAACCCCCACCGCCTGTGAAGAAAATGTCAAATGACATGGCGGCCATCTTAGGGGTAAGAAATACCAATTGAAACTCAATCTTTGAAGCAAGCCCCATCGCCTTTAAAAAAATATATTTAAAAAAAAGCGTCAAATGACGTGGCGGCCATCTTGGGGGTAGGAAATAAGGATTGTATTGTTTTATATTAGATACGTTGTATGTTAAACGGGAAATTCTTCAGTATTTCCATTCCTGGGAAGAATTTTACATAAAACATTTGTGACAAAACAAACAAAATATTTGTTCACAATTCATTGGGTGTTTGAAATCTGAGGATACATTGTGAATTTAATTATGGCCACTAATACGTAAGGTATAGTGCCACCTCCCCCGTTCCTTGCACAACCAGGAAATCCTCCTATTCCTTGGGATGAATGGATTGACATTTTAGAAAATTATTTGGTGGCACTGGATGATCAGGATTTGAGACCACCTAGAAAAAAAGCTATCCTTTTAAGTACTCTTGGACAGGAAGGTCAACGCATATTTAAGTACTTACCTCAAATCTTAGGACAGGATGGCCAACCAGAAACGGACGTATACAAGGAGGCGAGGAAAAGGCTAGAAAAGAGATTTTCAAAAGAAGTCAACTTTGTCATGGCGAGACATACATTTTATACTCAGCCACAAAGATCAGAGGAGAGCATTGACAAATTTGTTACAAGGCTGAGAAAGTTATCCACCAAGTGCCAATTTGGTGTCATGACTGAAGAATTGATACGTGATCAATTAATAGTTCAGTGTCGCAGCAAAAAAATGCAGGAGAGATTATGGGCAGCCAAGAATCCATCTTTGAAGGATGCCATTGATACAGCAAAAGTAGTTGAACAATCCGAATACTGTATGAGGGAGATGGAAAAGAAAGAGAGAGTGTTCAGTGATAGTTCTGATATGAATACAAATTGTATTATGAAAGAAGGCAATGACATTTTGGCGAGTACGAAAGGTGTGTGTATCTTCAAGAATGGCACTAAAAATAACAATGTGAACAAAACCTATGGTAAAATGTGTACAAAATGTGGGAGTAAGTTTCACAATTCAGACTCAAAATCGTGCTTTGCTTTGGGCAAAGACTGCATGAAATGCGGCAAAAAGGGGCATTTTGCACGCATGTGTAAGAATGACGGAAAGTCTAGGGTAGGTGTCATACATCAAGATTGTATAGAGGAGGGTGAAGAAATAGATAGAGTTCTGTCCATAGAGAACACTTGTCAGGAGAAGAGCAGTGTACATAGACCGCCCAGGCCAACGGCAAATTTCCTGGTGCGTGGGAGGAGTGTATAACTGATGATTGATTCTGGTTCCTTATAGACAATTTTGCCCCTAAGCATGTTCGTTAAAGAATGGCCCAAAGTACGTCTGTTACCTAAAGATATCAATCCTGGTGGGTATCAAGGTGAAAAAATAGATATAATTGGTTTCATATTGGCTAAGATACGGTTTGGTGAAAGACAAATTGAAGGAAAGGTCTATGTGGCCACTAGTGGTCTACCAATTTTGGGTTGGCATCACCAGTATGATTTGCACATCAGATTGAATCCCAGGGCAGATGATAGGGTCATGATGTTACAAGACAATACCCTAGATAACATATTAGAGGAATACAAAGAGGTTTTCGCCAATAAAATTTAAGGGATATGCACACAAGATCATGTTAAGGAAAGATGCCGTCCCTGTGCAGCATAAGTTGAGGAAGGTCCCTATTAAGGCAAGGAAGGAAGTAAGAAAATTGATTTGTGATATGGTACAGGAGGGCATCATAGAACAGATTGAGACATCAAGTTGGATCTCCCCAGTGGTTATCACGAGCAAGTCCGATGGGTCTTTGAGGTTCTGTGTCGACCTTAGGTCACTCAACCAAAATATAGTGGTGGACAGTTACCCATTACCCAATATTAATGAATTAATTTTACTGCTGAGGGGTGGAAAGTACTTTTCCAAGTTAGATCTTAGAAGTGCATATCACCAGGTCAGATTACATGAAGAATCTAAAGAGTTAACAGCATTTATTACCATGGATGGAGTCTTTCAATTCAACAGGATGCCATTTGGGTTGGCCTCTGCGGCAAGTGTATTTCAAAGAATTATGAGTGATGTGTTTGAAGGGGTTGATAACGTGATGTACTTTCAGGATGACATCTTAATTTTTGGGGAAACTTTGGAAAAACACAACCAAGTACTGAAGTGTGCATTGGAAAGAGTTATGAGAGCAGGTCTTACGCTAAAAAAAGAAAAGTGTAAATTTTTAGTTAACGAAATTGAATATTTGGGATATACCTCTTCAGAATGAGAAGTAAAAACAGTGAGGAAGCTTCTGGAGGCCATTGAAAAAGTTCCATCCCCCCAATTTTCTCACTCTCCACACAATCAACACACCTTTCAACCCAAGCGTTAACATCACCGTCAATCCCTGGCCACCAAACATTTTCTTTTAGTCTTTTTTTCGTTAAAGTATGCCCTAAATGACCTTCGTGAGCCAATCTGAATAGCTTGTATCTTACACCCACTGGAGGGACAAACCTGTCACCCTTCACCATAATGTCCCCCGTAACAAGAGACAACCCCTCCAGAACCTTTGCATATGGTCGAACCTGAAAACTCAATGTTCTCTCTGTCCTTTCTCCACGTCTTCAACTCTTGCAACCGCACCCTCATTTTCATACTCTTGTATGCGTTGTTCATCTACCTCCTGCCAATTCAATTGTAAACGAGATAAACAATCTGCCTGAATGTTACGCCATCCTGGGATGTACTCAATGGTGAACTGATATTCCTGTAGCCTTGCAGCTAATCTGGCCAAACGTGGAGACACTTTGTTAGCCCCCCCTGGTAATAGAACCCTCAACAATGGTTTATGATCTGTACGAAGTGTTATTTTACATCCCCAAATATAAGTTCTGAAATACTCAATACCCCACGAGGCAGCCAATGTCTCTTTCTCAATGACAGAGTAATTCCGTTGTGATTTGGTCAATGATTGTGATGCAAATGCCACTGTCACTTCTCCTTTGTCAGAGTTCTGTGAAAGAACAACCCCCAGACCAATTGCACTCGCATCCAATGTTACAATGGTTTTAGCTCCAACATCAAATGGTACCAATACTTTAGCTTCACACATTTCCTTTTTTATGTTCTGAAAGGCCATTTCTTGCTCATCTTCCCACTGGAACTTTTCCCCTTTGCGTAAAAGTCACACTGTTTCTTTTTGCTACTGGACTAACAAATGAGGGTAGGGATGTCACGTTTGTCGTTGAAGCTCACAGTGCACACAGAACAGAAATATTTTATTCATGGGTCACCGTTCAAGCAATAAATGCAGGCCCAAATACATTTCACAAATACAGAATAGCAAATGCACCACAACAATACAGAGCATACCGGTACTTGGAAATAAATTATCAAGAACACCAAGATTGGTTCAGTGTCGCCCTCCCACATTTAATACAACCTGTTAGATAAGGTCCTTCAAGTAATGACAAACCAACTTGGCCAACATTGGCCACACATACACCACATCCCAATGTGCAAGCTATGCAAGTAAATAAAGTACGCACATTGTACAGTGAGCTAGTAGCAATATATAGACGCTTAAAACAATTCATAATGTGGATCTTAAACACCACCTCAGTGAGGGCTGCTCCACTTATAAATCAGTTGGCCATTATGGGGATAAATCCACAAACTGTCCATTCAATAATGGGAAAAGCGCCCACTGAGCGGGAGAAAATTCTGTTCTGGGCTGCGCAAAAAACAAATCAGTTGAAGCCCTGTTTTCCCCCTACAGACCCTAAGATAAACTTAAAATTTGTAAAATGTGCTTGCCATTTGAAATGGTTCCCTTAATAGAGGATTGTGCCACTTGCAGCACAATTTGTGCCGCAATAAACACGCCTATGCATGGTACACCAACACTTGTGAATTTACCAGAAGTGTTAATACAAATTGAGAATGAACACGGGCCAGCCCCAGCCATGGACTTGGGGATGAAACTGATGCACTATTTTGAAAGTGTCCTCAATTATTTTAAGTAATATTAAAGGGGAAGCAGAAGCACTTGCGATTTGCCAGTGGCTCCAAAAGGCTCCTCAGCGGAATTAGGAGCACAAGTTGCCAAAGATTATTTGCGAAACATACTAGTGTAGGTCAGGATAGTCCCGGGGCCAGACCAACTAAACCTCAATTACAGAGTACTTCAACCAAGGAGAGTACTAAGCAAGCACAAGAGAGCTCTTTAAAATGCTGGGATAAACATAGAACAAAATAAAGATAGAAGAAGCCAAAAAAGAGAATCTTAGCCAGCTGAAACCTCAGAGAAACAATACAACCTTAGAAATAGAAAACCTTTAAAAACACCTGATAGATACCAATATAATGACAGTTGCCCATCTCATTCCTTCCAGGACACATCAGATAAACAGAGTGACTAGGGAGGGATGTCAGAACACTGAAGTGACTACATGAAGCCAAAGAAGGACTCACAATGTTCTTCAGCAACTTTCACAAGAGAAGAAGAGAAACGTTCATAGCAAAAGCCCCAATTTAAAAAGAAAAAGGTTGCAGCAATGTAATTTAAAGATGCTACTCATATTGAAAACGTTGTTGAAGAACAGGACATGGGCAGTGACTCTAATAGATTTTCTGAATGTGACACCGACTAATGACTTCCTTGAAGTTTAAATAGTGGACAGGCGTGTCTCCCACCTGACAGGGTTTACAAATTAAACATTCAGATTGAGAGAGACTTAAAGCGCACTATTAAAGTTATCGTCTGGAGAAGATTAGCACTCAAATATGACATTTTATTGGCAGAAAAAAAATTGGCCACCTGAATTCTCCACATGCTGCCAAAAGGGGAAGATGTAATTTTGAAATAGTCACAGGCACCTTTGCAATCCAAAATGCACACAGCACAGCACTTATTAACAATACTGTGTGTAAAAAATATAAAATAACCTTGGATATTTCAAATTGTTTTCTGCCAAAATCTAGCACCTGAAAGCCGGGGTTTATATCCCTTCAGTGCATTTGGCTCTCAGAGGCGGTTTTGTTGTTTGCCCCAAGGGTATAAGAACAGCCCTGGGTTGTTCTCTGTCTGTGTAATATCAACATCACATGATATTGATCCAGAGGTGTTGTCTTATATGGATGACATCTATCTCACTGATGATGACCTCAATGCACATTTTGCCCAGTTGTATTGCAACATTTTAGGATTCATGGCCCAAAGCTACACATTCAATTTCAAGAAAAACAAAATTGCTTTTCTTAGTGTCCTATTCCTAGGATACGAACTATCTGATGAGGGCAAGATCCTGGCCCTGCACTTTCTAGAAAAATGGGCTCAACTTCAACCTCCAAACACCATCAAGAAACCACAGTCATTGCTGTGTTTCTTTATTTTGGCAGAACATGCATTCCTGATTGTTCACAATGCATAAAACCTCTTTATGATTTAATTTACCCAGACTTTTCAAGCAAACATTAAACACCAAAACACACATGCATACTCAGAGTAGTACAACAGGACATTCTAGAAGCACACCACTTACACACACATGACAACAAGACTAATTTGGTCATTAGAATAATTCCTATTGCCATCGGGTTAACCTATTTCACATTTAATGAGGGTTACATGGTACCCATAACATACAAATCATATTTATACTCTAATACAGAACAACAGTTTGCACCAACAACAAATATACTGACTGCTATACAAATGGCTGTCATTAAGGATAGGTCACTTGCCCAAGGGAAGCGCATCATTGTTGTTACCCGGTACCAGACCGTGAGGATGTCACCAAAGCCAGCGTTCCAAATGTGAAATTACATCCACATTGGATATAATGGTCAACCTCACTGACTGCCACTGATATTGAATATGCTTTCGACCCTAAACTGCAGAGCCCAGAATTTCTTCAATATAAACTTGAGTACCCCGTGCCCACAAACATCCTGCCTTTTGAGCGACATAAAGCAATCATTTACACCAATGGTTCAGCACAACCAGCTGTAGGTACTAAACACCAATACGCCGCCGCTTGTGCAGCTTTAAGCAGGGTAATGAGGGATGGTACATTTCACCATCAACATACCTACACGCAGAGGGGACTACACAGCACAACTTAGACAGTTTAAGGCTCTAATTTTGGCACTGGAACATACAGATCCTGAACAGTCTACATTAATTGTGTGTGATTCGTACTACTGTGTCCAATCCTACAATTATTACCTACATCATTGGCGAATGAACAGGTTTAGAGATTCAAAAGGCAACACCATCAAATACAAAAACTTGTGGGATAGGGTGCCAAGTCTTAAGGACAGACTACCAAAAGCTCATGTAATTAATACATTGGGCCATCAATATGTAGCAGTACTGGCTGACAAACCTGCCAATTCAGCAGTAGCTATGGCTTCTCGCTGCAATTACTCAATCTTATATGAGATTGGCTTATGAGACATTGGCTACTGTGAAAGATTTGGCTGATGGCAAGTCTTTTCCAAAAGCATACCCCGCAAAATATTCCTACCACCTCAATGTCCAAAATATTGCATTTGCAATAATCCTGGGGGTGGGTTATTGTGTGATTCCCAACCAAGTAGAGATCCAATTAGATTGTATTTAAGCTACACATAAAGGGGTTGCTTCTGCCCATGCTGGTGTGGTGGCTACCATCTCCCTGTTACAAAAACGCTATTAGTTGCCAGGTCTGTGCAAGCAGACCAAACAATATGTCCTTTGTTGTGACATCTGCCAATAAATTAAAGGGTCCACCGCCAAAGGTCCACATAGGCACCCCTCCTAGTGTCTAACAATCCCCTACAATGTGTATCTGGACCATTGAGGACCCTTACAATCTGATGGTGCATACAGATACATCTAAGTCGCTGTTGACTCATATTCTAGATTCCAATGGGTATGGCGGCTATGATCAGCTGGCAATCTAACCGTTATTTAAGATTTGCAAGTCTTCATCAGGACATAAGCAGTTTAGTATTCCACTCAGACCAGGGCCATACATTCACCTCCAGGGCATTCAGGGACACCATGGGAGTGATGGGTGTTCAACTTCATTACTCCACACCATTCCATCCTGAGGGTAACACAGTAGTAAAGAGGAAGGACAGAGACTTAAATATCCTCAACAGCAAGGGTATTAGTTTCTGGTCATAGCTAGCTTCATCACCTGTATGGGCTCCAGAGAACACTAAATAATCTGCTCCGAAGCTCCTCAGGAAGACACATTCCTTCAAAGGTCTTATTTGGGTTATATATGTATGTCTTAGATTTTGATGGCTCTGGCGTGGTGGTGGGAGAAACACCTTTTGACATAAATGAACGTGTTGCTGTTTTACAGGAAATACAACAATTCTGTGATGAAAATTCACCTGTCTATGCCGCCACCTTGAGAATGAGGGGTTTGCCAACAACTTCAACTGCCTGGATTCCTAAAGTTGGGGATCTTGTATGAGAAAAGATTGTTGTGAAAAAGGAGTTTGGTCCATCATATAGAGCACCAGTTCTAGTCCTAGGAATACACAGTACCAGAACTGTCATCCTACCACCGCTGCCTGGTTCTAAAGAAAATTGCCTTGATTCAATTGACAATGTGAAATTGCACCATGTGGCTGATCCTGCACAGTAGACCATGAGGAATCCTGGGTAGTTCCCTAGCCTTCCTCACTACCCAACGAGCAATATACCTCTTCAAGCACTCAACAGTGCTTCTGCAAGTACCAATGCTACACTTGTCTCCCAAAGCTTGGGGAAGGTAGAGAATTAACTTTTGTTGTTTTCACTAATTTGTCAGCAAGAAATGTCCAAAACATAGATCTCTATTATTGCAATTCAACATAAACAGATGACATTGTTTATTATGAACACCACCATCAGATCCCTCTACCAGTTCTGCCCTGACTCCTGCTTTTGCACAGAGTGCTTCTGGGTATTTTGTCAACATTGACAACTTTTCTTCAAATTCCTCTGCATCTGAAACTCCACCTGTTTCAAGAACACATAAGCTTTACAACTTGCTTAAAACAATTATTTGGTTTGTCCACGGTACTGTTTATGGATACTGATGACATTGCTTACCTCCCTGCTTTGGATTGGGTTTGCTAGCCTGGACCCCAGTGCTCATAGTTTGAAACCTATTTGTTAGTGTGTTATTACTGTCTCCCTGGGATCCTGCTAGCCAGGACCCCAGTGCTCATAGTTTGTGGCCTATGTGTGTTATCAGTATGCTTGACTGTGTCATTGGAGTTCTTCTAACCAGAACTCCAGTGCTTATGCTCTCTCTGCGTACCAAATTTGTCACTGTAGTTTAGTGACTTCATATACCAATTCTAATTGGCACACTGGACCCCCCTTATAAGTCCTTAGTATATAGTACGTAGGTACCCCGGGCATTGGGCTTCCAGGAGATCCTTATGGGCTGCAGCATTTCTTTTGCCACCCATAAGGAGCTCATACAAACCTTTCTTCATGACTGCCACCGCATCCTGAATCCAGTCTACACCAGTTCAGGGACACCCAGTCCCTGCTCTGGCACAAAAGTGGACAAAGGAAAGGGGAGTGACTACCCCTTTGTCCATCACCACCCCAGGGGTGGTGCCCAGAGCTCCTCCAGAGTGTCCCGGCGTTAGCCATCTTGGATTCCAATGTGTGGGGACCCTCTGGGAGCATCTGAGTGGCCAGTGCCAGCAGGTGACATCAGAGACCCCTCCTGATAGGTGCATACCTGGGTAGGTAGCCAATCCCCCTCTTAGAGCTATTATGATCTCTCCTCTGGGTGTTTCCTCAGATTCTGTTTGCAAGGTTCCTCCAGGACTCCTCTACATCATCTGCTTCAACTTCTGACCATTGGATCAACCGCAGACTGCTTCAAGAACCGCTGTAACTGCAACAAAATATACAGGAAGGCTCCTGTGACCTGCAAATTCACCTCCAAACGGCAACTACAACAGTTTCCAAGGTGTGCATGCTTTAAGGCCTGCCTGTCTTCACCCTGCACCACAAGAACTGAAGGAATCTCCTGTAGAGTGACGGAGTCACTTCCCTGCTTCAGCAGGAACCTCTCTGCGAAGACAATCAGTACCATGGGACTCCTCTCCTGTCCATGAGTGTGATCCCTGCAACACAGGTGGTGGACCAAAGTGACCCTGACTGTGCTCAGGTCCAGCTGTCCAAATTTGGTGGAGGTAAGAGCTTGCCTCCCCGTTCCAGACTGTACCTCTGTGCATCGCGTCCTCTGCAGCTCCTTGGGATTCTGTGCACTTCTTCCAAGAGTTCTTTGTGCACATTGTAGACCAGTCCCCTTGCACTCCATCCTGCGACGCACAGCTCTCTGAGTTCTCCATCAGAGTGGGATCTCCTGTGTAGTGCTGCGGCTACCGCACTTTGCAACTTCTTTGTCACCGTGTCCTGGGACTCCAGTGGGTGCTGTCTGGTCTTCTGAGGGCTCTCTGAAGTGCTGAGAGCCCCCTCTGTCTCCTCAGTCTGAGTTAAGACCCCCAGGTCCCTCCTGGGTCCGGGCAGCTCCTCTTTGACGCAAAACGCATTCTTGCGCGAACCAAGGCTTGTTGGCGGAATCCAGCGAAGCAACCAGCCTGCATCCAGCAACTCAATGTGGGACATCTCTTACACCAAGCAGGAACCCACAGCTATCTTCTTTGGTGCATTTCTGTACTTTCTTCCAACCAGAGAATCCACTTTTGCACCTTCTTCCAAGTGGGCAGGGGTCCTGTTCTTCCTGGACTCTTCTTCGATTTCTGGACTTGGTCTCCTCTCTCCACAGGTCTTCAGGTCCAAGAATCCATTATTGGTTGCATGCAGACTTGCTTGGTTCTTGCATAATTCTTCATCACAACTTGTAGTGTGTCCTGAGGAAACTTGCTGCACTCCTGCTTTCCTTGGCTCTGGGGTGGGGTACTGTACTTAACTTTGGTGTTCTCGTACACTCTCAGCGCCCCTCTACACACACTACACTTGCCTGGGGGGAATTTGACATACGCATTCCACTATTTTAGTATATGGTTTGTATTGCCCCTAGGCCCATTGCAACCTATTGTTCTTTTCACTGTGTGAACTATCCTATGACTGTTTACCTACCTGATTTTGGTTGCTAGTGTATATATTGTGTATAATACTTACCTCCAGAAGGAGTATTGCCTCTAAGATATTTTTGACATTGTGTCACTAAAATAACATACCTATATTTTTTATAACACTGAGTATTGTCTTTTAATGTGTATGAGTACTGTGTCATTATAGTGGTATTGCAAGAGCTTTGCATGTCTCCTAGTTCAGCCTTGGCTGCTCTGCTACAGCTACCACTAGACAGCCTACGCTGCTAGACACTGCCTACATTTCACTAATAAGGGATAACTGGACCTGGTATAAGGTGTAAGTACCTTAGGTACCCACTATAAACCAGGCCAGCCTCATATAAAATTACCTTCCTCTAAAGTGAGAAAAATATTGCTGACACTCAATTGATTTATTCAGACTCCTTTGTTTCCCGGCTGGCCATTGAGAAATATGGGTTTTGGAAGAAAACAATTGATTTAAAGTGTGTTTGGGGGAACATGAGATTGGCAAATACAGGGTAATTATGCTATATTTAGAGCATGCTTTATTCCTTTGCAAGTGATAATTTTAAATGATACAGTTCAGCAAACTACTTGCCTGGGGTTAGCAAAAATTAAAGGCCTGAATGTGCTCAGTATCTCGACACCAACTAAAGTTAACAATTGTCAGACACTTTTAATTGTTACTGAAGAGCAGCTCGCTAGTTGGGGTCAGAATGGTACCTTTAATTCCTCACTTTCACGGCACGGCGGGTGGTTATGCTCGTCATTGGACACAAATAGTTGTCAGGCGCATTTTGTGAATTCCATACAGGACCCTCGTTACATCATAGCTCAGTACTCTGGTATCATTACAACATATAGTGTGGGTAAATTTTGCCAACAGTAGTTACGTTGTTCCACTTATGAGCTGTTAAAGAACACCTTACTCTCCTTTCAGAAGATGTTGACTTACAAGATTTCTTGTTAGAACCTAGAAAGCCACACTCAAAACATTTTTGTATATGCCATATATAATGAGATCTGGAAGCTTTTGCAAATGGAAGTTGCTGCACGTTTAAGGCAGCTTGACAACGAAAATATGGAAAAGGCTCTAGCCATTCCGATAATGGTATGAACACATTGTCCAACTGCATTTACAAGCTAAATAACACTGTGTCGTCTGCAACAGATATCGATCAAACTGATATGTCATTTTTTCATCATGATCTGAGTCAACCCAGCAGTCGCAGCTCGCTGGAGTTACACGGGGCGGGGCAGCGCATGGGGGGAGTGTTCATAAAATTAAAAAATGAATAAAAAAAAAACTTACCTCACGCTGCGCCATGCTGCCGCTCCTCCGTCTCCTCAGCAGCAGGCAGGCACAGGCTCGCAGCTTGCCCTGCAGCCAATCTTGATGCTGCTCAGAGTCCAGCCAGGGTGCTCCCAGGCAGACTGGGAGCCTGTGCCTGCTCTTTCCAGCCCGACAACACAGTGCCGGGCAGGAGAGAGCACTGTGTGAATGTGTGTTTGGCTGGCCCGAGATGGAAGGCCAAACACACGTGCACACCAAGGGCAGTGCTCGTCATCCCCGAAGCCCTGCCCCTTTAACAACGAAAGGATAATAAACTCTAGTTTGTTATCCTTTTGTGGTTAAAGGATTTGCTGTGGTTGCTGCTAGCGGGGGAGGGTGGTGGGTGACGCTCCACCGCTATTGCGGACAAGCCGCCACTGAAACTTAAGTCCATTATGCAGCTGCGTTGGACATTACAGGTTCTTAGAAGTGGCCGCGTACCCTGGTGGCACGTTAACTCTGCTGAGATATGTGCTGCATTTAATTTGACAAGACAACACCAGATAATGCCTAAGAAAAAGCCAGTTACATCGTGCTAAATATTGAAACATTGGAAAAATAGCCTTTTGCTGTAGAGGAAATTCCATCAGCAGTATGACTAATACACAGGGTGATTAATGTGCCCATTTCAACATTTCAGTTCAGCAGTTTGAAACAGTTTGCAGTCAGCAGGTTTGAATGTTCAGGGGACAACTACATCTGTTAGGTGTAGGAGCTACATTTTGATTACAAATATCTAAATGGTAAAACATAGGTCTTTCTTAGTGGAAGCAAATGTGAGACTACTGTTAGTCATTCTATGATTTGTAAACACTGTCCTTGCACAGCACTTGTAATGTGGCAGTAGCAACTTGACTTGCTATCTGAAGGTTACTCCCGTGTTTTTGATTCACTCAGTATTTCAGATACTTTCAAATGAAAGCTATGTGATGCTGAATGATGAAGGTTGCTGCGGAATATAGTCTGGAATCGCCTATGTGATTTCGGTTTCCCAAATTGTAACTTGCTGCAGCCTTGTGTTATTTCCCCCCACACGAGAGATAAAGATAGCAGAAATGGCTGCATATTTCTATTTCAAATGTAAATTTTGACAAGCTGAGCAAACTAAACGTGCTATTGTTTCAAAAACATGTGGTTCTGACATCAGCCAGTGAGACCTATGACCTCCAACAAGCAAGGTCATCAGCAGAGATATAGGTGGTCATTACAACCCTGGCGTACGGTGTTAAAGCGGCGGTAAGACCGCAAACAGGCCAGCGGAAAAAAAAAGGGAATTATGACCGTGGCGGAAACCGCCAACAAAGACAGCCACTTTAACACTCCGACCGCCACGGCGGTACAGACAAGCAGCGCGGCGGTTACCGCCAACAGACAGGCGGGAGACAATGTACCGCCCACACTATTACAACCCGCCAATCTGCCACCTTTTCCGGGGTGGATGCACCGCGGATAAAAACACGGCGGAAACAGCTTTTGCTATGGGAAAACGCTCACCTGAACACATCCCACGAGGAACGAGGACACCATGGAGCCCGAACTCTAAATACTCCCAGCGCTTGTTTTTCTGCTCCTTTACGACCAACAGCTACGTAGGCGCAGAAAATACCAGTGAGTACTGCACCTACGACACGGGGGAGGGGGAGGCAAAAGTTAGGGGGACACCCACCAAACACCCCCACCCCCACCCTTGCATATCACACCATACACACCAATGCAGTCACAAAAATAACAGTAACAACCCACAATCCCCCCGGAAGAATGAAAAGACAATGCGAAATTCGGGCAAACATTGTAATGTGCCAATATAAATGTCATAAAAAAATATACAGATATATATCTCAAAATCACTCTTATTTACACATACAATCCGAGAAGTAGTGCAGATATGTACACAACAATGTCCGTGCACCAACAGTCCAAAAATGCATGGGCGAGGCCCACAATAGATACCTGACCAAAATCGGAGAGCACACTGCCAGGGCATCAGATAGAAATAAAACAGGCACCTCAGGGGGAAGGGAAGTGGGGCACCTCAGCCAGATGAATGCGAAGCCAGATCCACGACGAGGCTCCATGCCCATTGAAGTATCCTGGGGAGTGCAAAGCCACAATCTCTCAAGTCTCTACAGTGGGTGGGTTGCCCACTGTGCCATCCTGGGGAGTGCAAGGCCACAGTCTCTCAAGTCTCTACAGTGGGTGGGTAGCCCACTGTGCCATCCTGGGGAGTGCAAGGCCCCAGTCTCTCAAGCCTCTACAGTGGGTGGGTTGCCCACTGTGCCATCCTGGGGAGTGCAAAGACACAGTCTCTCAAGTCTCTACAGTGGGTGGGTTGCCCACTGTGCCATCCTGGGGAGTGCAAGGCCACAGTCTCTCAAGTCTCTACAGTGGGTGGGTTGCCCACTGTGCCATCCTGGGGAGTGCAAGGCCACAGTCTCTCAAGTCTCTACAGTGGGTGGGTTGCCCACTGTGCCATCCTGGGGAGTGCAAAGCCACAGTCTCACAAGTCTCTACAAAGGGTGGTTTGCCCACTGTGCCATCCTGGCGAGTGCAAAGCCACAGTCTCTCAAGTAGATGCAGGTCTCCACTGGTTCTGGAGGGGGACTGGTGCCCAGACTGGATGAGTCTCCATGTGAAAGTACCTGTCCTGTCACTGTCCCAGCTGCACATGGGATAAGGATGCCTGATGTGGCGGTCCATTCATTCCTACACGTTGCATGCCCTGTTCAGCGGTGCTTTGACATGGCGGTCTTTGCCCTGTTCAGCGGTGCTTTGACATGGCGGTCTTTGCCCTGTTCAGCGGTGCTTTGCCATGGCGGTCTTTGCCCTATTCAGCGGTGCTTTGACATGGCGGTCTTTGCCCTGTTCAGCGATGCTTTGACATGGCGGTTCAGGACAGTTCAGCAGTGCTTTGCCATGGCGGTTCGGGACAGTTCAGCGGTGCTTTGCCATGGCGGTCTTTGCCCTGTTCAGCGGTGCTTTGACATGGCGGTCTTTGCCCTGTTCAGCGGTGCTTTGACATGGTGGTTCTGATACGGACATTGGTGTGTGGCATGATTATCTCTACGCTGGACATTGGTGTGTGGCATGACGATCTCCACACTGGACATTGGTGTGTGGCATGACAATCTCTACACTGGGCATTGGTGTGTGGCATGACGATCTCTACACTGGGCATTGGTGTGTGGCATGACGTTCCATCATTGCCCAGCGGGGCTGTGGCATCCTGGCCCCTCCTGGGCTGTGACTTCCGCGGTGGTCTCTGGACCAGTGACAATACTTGTGCCCTCCTGGGCTGTGACTCCGGCTGTGGTTTCTGGACCAGTAATGATACTTGTGCCCTCCTGGGCTGTGACTCCGGTGGTGTTTTCTGGACCAGTGATGATACTTGTGCCCTCCTGGGCTGTGACTCCGGCAGTGGTCTCCTGACCAGTGACGATACTTGGGCCCTCCTGGGCTGTGACTCCGGTGGTGGTCTCCTGACCAGTGACGATACTTGTGCCTTCCTGGGCTGTGACTTCGGCGGTGGTTTCTGGACCAGTAACAATACTTGTGCCCTCCTGGGCTATAACTCCGGCGGTGGTTTCTGGACCAGTAACGATACTTGTGCCCTCCTGGGCTGTGACTCCGGTGGTGGTCTCATGACCAGTGACGATACTTGGGCCCTCCTGGGCTGTGACTCTGGCGGTGGTCTCTGGACCAGTGACGATACTCGGTCCCTCCTGGGCTGTGACTCTGGCGGTGGTCTCTGGACCAGTGACGACGGTGCTGGCGGTTATGTCTGGACCGACGGAAATGATGGCGCACTTCTCCGCCTTGACACTCACAACAGGCTGGGCAGACTTCCTCTGGACCTTCCCCACCTTTGTTGGAGTTACAGCTGACTCACCAATCCCCTTCGATCCCATGTCACTTGTTGTCCCACCAGGGGTCTTAAGACTGTCCCGTCGTCCACTCTCCATTTTCAGAGCCTTTACAGGGGGTGGGCTGCCAGTGCCTTGGCTCCGGGTCCTACTGCCTGCCCTCGTGGCCGGTGCACTCCAAAAACCTGGAACACGCACCACTGGTACTGGAGGCTTTTTGGCTGAGGCGCTACGATGGGACTGATGAATTGGAGGGGGGGTGGGGGCAAAAAGGTCAATTTGACAGAGGGACAGTTTCTGACGAACACTGGGATGGGTAGCTGGAGGGGGTCTTGGAGTGGAGGAAGAGGAGGTGGTTGTAGGAGGTGTCACTTTAGGTGTTTTGGGTGCAGGTGCAGGTACTGGAGGCTGTTGTGAGGTGGATGGATGTTGGGTGAGTGATTGCCGGCGTTTATGTACTTTGGGAGGGGGCGTCACAGACACACTGGGAGAGGACACAGGGGACGTGTAAATGGCAGTGGAGGTGGTGAGTGCAGGTGAGCGGCTTGTGGTGCTGGGTGTCCTGGTGCGAGTCCTAGTGCCTGTAGATGTGGTGCATGCAGGTGTGTGTGTAGACGAGACTGGGAGGGAGGAGGGAGAAGAGGAGGAGGGGGACACAGTGGATGTTGCTGTGTCTGTATGTGGGTGAGGCTTGCGGGAGTGCCTGTGGTGTGTGTGGTGCCTATGTTTGCTTAAGCTACTTGTGTGTGTTGGCTTGTGTGCATGCTGGTCTGTAGGTGTGCTTGGGATGGGCTGGGGTACAGGAGATTGGGTCTGGGTGGAGGAAGTTGGAGCGGAGAGGCTAGACACAGGGACAATGGCTGCCATCAGTGCTGAGGCCAGAGATTGCAGGGTTTGCTGAAGGACAGCCTGACCAGAATGAATGCCCTCCAGGAATGCATTACCGTGTTTCAACTCCCTTTCTACACCCTGGATGGCATTCACAATGGTAGACTGCCCAACAGTGAGTGACCTGAGGAGGTCAATGGCCTCCTCACTGAGGGCAGCAGGGGTGACTGGGGCAGGGCCTGAGGTGCCTGGGGCGAAGGTGATGCCCACCCTCCTGGGTGAGCGGGCACGGGGCGAACGCTGAGGGGCTGCTGGGAGGGCGGTGCTGGTGGGGGGGGTGGCAGCTGTACCTGTAGAAGTGGGGGGCACAGATGGTGCCGCCACCACAAGGGAGCTTCCATCGGCGGACTAGTCCGTGTCGCTGGTTGGTGATCCGGTGGCTGACGTGAAGCTCCCCTCGCCCTCCGTCCCACTGGTGCATTCAGAGTCTGTGGTGTGGCCCTCCATGGCCATGTGGGATGCAGCTCCCTCGTGCTCCGGTGCCACTGTACCTCCGCCTGATGATGCTGATGTACAAAAGGACAGGGAGAGCAGGAAAAGGGGGGGAGACAGAAGAAAGAGAGTTTTAGTGCATGGCATGCCGCTACCGTTGGCGGACAAGACAGACGCAGCAGCCCCTGCATTACGCCGTGCTTCTGACCTCTGCACATGCAATTTCTGGGACATGGCCTACATGGCAATGGTGGAAATCTGCGCACATGGATGCCACAGGGGCAACTATACCTCAACTTGGCACTCTGCTGAGGTGGGGTTGAGTGCCACATGGCCTACATTACGGAGGGGCCTTGCCTACCTAACTCGCCCTGGCCTAGGGACACCCACAGTCCACGTCCCCCACCCAGAACCCTCCACTGCACGCAAAGTCCGCAGAATGAGGTTGTACTCACCCCCTTGTGTCTGCTGTGATGTCCTCAAGCGCCCATCCAACTCTGGGTAGGCCACTGCCAGGATCCGGAACATCAGGGGGGTCATGGAGCGACGGGCACCCCTCCCACGTTGGGAGGCCATCCCCAGCTGAGCCTCCGCTGTCTTCTTGCTGCAGCGGCGAATGTCCTCCCATCTCTTATGGCAGTGGGTGCCCCGTCTCTGGTGGGCCCCCAGGGTCCGGACCTCCTTGCCGATGGCACGCCAAATGTCCCTCTTCTGGTGGGCACTGACCTACATGACATGCACAAGGAAAGAGGAACAGTCATTACCAACTGCACCGTCAATGTGAGTGGCCCCCTCCCTACTCTGGCCATGTGGCCCATTCATTCCCATGCATAACTGATCTATGTACTCTGCCCCCTTCCCTCTTCCACCCAGCCCTCTCCACCCAGGATTAGCCCATACAACGTGCTCCCTGTGTACTAACCTGTTGGTCTGGAGGACCGTAGAGTAGCGTATACTGGGGGAGGACCCAATCCACAAGTTTTTCCAACTCCTGTGCAGTGAAGGCAGGGGCCCTTTCCCCAGACGCAGCAGCCATCGTCGCTTCCAGACCGAGGTCACAGCAGTACTAGCAGTGTAGGTCCTCTCCTGTCGAAGGTCAGGTATCTAGTGATTGAACAGATAGAAAATGGCGGTCACGTCCGCGGCAGTGCGCATCATCATCGCTGGCGCACCTGTTCATTGGCTCCTGGGACCCATAGGGTCCGATGTTAACCAATGCAGCATTGCGCCGCGGTCTACGACCGCCTACCACGACGGTGTGCAACGCCAGCGCAGTTACCCCACAATCCCATTGTCCCAGTTTAGAGGTCAGGCAGCCGCCATTTCAGGGGCCCACATGGCTTCATTTACTACTGCGTCACGCATAGCTAGGCCTATACTCAACACACATACAGGAAGCGGTTTTGTCTGGTGTAGTCTTGTGTGTAACTGTGGGTACATACCTGGAGGAATAGTGACTGGTTCTTCGCTGTTGTCCTTCTTAGGCACCGTCAGCTGGGACATATGAGAAGATGGCGGAATCCTCCGGTGTACCGACCGCTGGTGGACCTGTTGACAATGGAAGAAAGACATATCATCGTCACCTACCGGTTTGACCGTGCCACGATCCAGGAACTATGTACCCAGTTGGAGCCAGACCTGATGTCACCGATCCGCCATCCGACTGGAATCCCCCTTGACGTGCAGGTGCTGTCAGTGCTCCATTTCCTTGCAAGTGGCTCTTTTCAGACAACAGTGGCCATGGCATCAGGGATGTCCCAGCCTATGTTTTCCAACGTGTTGTCCAGAGTGTTGTCTGCCCTGCTGAAACACGTAAGGAGATACATCATTTTCCCTGAGGTGGAGGATTTGCCTACAATGAAAGGTGACTTCTATGCCCTTGGACATATCCCGAACGTCATAGGTGCTATTGATGGGACCCATGTAGCTCTGCCCCCCCCCCGCAGGAGTGAACAGGTGTACAGGAACAGGAAGAATTATCATTCGATGAATGTCCAGATGGTCTGTTTGGCAGACCAGTACATCTTGCAGGTAAATGCAATGTTCCCTGGTTCAGTGCATGACGCCTACATCCTGCGGAATAGCAGCATCCCTGATATGATGGGGCAACTCCAGAGGCACCGTGTGTGGCTATTGGGGGACTCTGGTTTACCCCAACCTTTCCTGGCTATTGACCCCAGTGAGGAATACCAGGACCAGGGCAGAGGAACGGTACAATGATGCCCATGGGAAGACTAGGAGGGTTATCGAACGCACCTTCGGCCTTCTTAAGGCCAGGTTCAGGTGCCTCCATATGACAGGTGGATCCCTATTCTACTCACCGAAGAAGGTGTGCGACATCATCATCGCCTGCTCCATGCTCCATAATTTAGCATTGCGACACCAGGTGCCTTTTCTGCAGGAGGATGATCCAGATGACGGTGTTGTGGCAGCTGTGGAGCGAGTGGACAGTGATGAGGATGAAGCTGAGGATGAAGAAAACGACAACAGGGAGTCAGTCATACAGCAATATTTCCAGTGACACACAGGTGAGAACATTTTCTGGTTTAACATTACATTAACTTTCACACGTCTACCTCTATCCTGTACCTACATTTCACTCACTATTTGTTAATTGAGTTGTACCCTTCCATTTCAGTTTCACAGGTGTGGTTACCTACGTGTCAACTGCTTGCATCCTTGAAGGGCTTGTGATGTGTGACATTGGTATGTTAGCCTTACAATGGGTAACCCATTATGACACTGTAATTGATAATACAAAGTTCTAAATCATAGACTGACTCCAGATTTTTTTGGCTTTCAAGGGTGTTTATTTAAGTGCTAAAAAAATCATGGAAGGTTGTAAAATGGGGATGGGTGATGGTGGAGGAATGTCCATGGCAGAGTCCAGTCTATTAGTCTCACAGGTGCACTGCCTATCTGGGCATTGAAAGTGGAGTTGGGGCAGTTCCAATCTGGACAGGGTGACAAAGTGGGACAGTGGGGGGACAATCAGGGTGGTCTTATTTCCTGGCGGTGGTCTTGCCATCTTGCTCTGTCCTGTTCCTGGATCTCTGGGCCCGCTTGGTGGTTGTCCGTCTGCAGGGGATGGGGTGCTGGTGTGTTGGTCCTGTGGCGAGGCGTCCTGTCCACTAGCGCCGGCGGAGGTGGTGGGCAGTTCGTCGTCCTGGCTAGTGTCTGGGGCCCCTTGGAGTGCCACGGTGTCCCGCAAGGTCTTTTGAATGTCCGTCAGCACCCCTATGATGGGGCCCAGGGCGGAGCTGATGGTCCTGAGCTCCTCCCTGAACCCCAAATACAGTTCGTCCTGCAGATGCAGGGTCTCCTGCAACTTGTCCAGGACCGTAGCCATCGTCTCCTGGGAGTGGTGGTTTGCTCCCATGATGGAGGAGAGGGCCTCGTGGAGAGTTGGTTCCCTTGGCCTGTCCTCGCTCTGTCGCACTCTCCCTCTGAGCAGCCCTCCCAGTTCCCCTGTGTTTGTGTGCCTCCGTCCCCTGGACCATGGGCCCACTACCACTGCCCCCAGGTCCCTGTTGTTGTTGGGGTGGTGGGTTAGCCTGGGTGCCCTGTAGTGGTGGACACACCGCTGATTGACCTGTCCTGGGTAGGGAGGTTTGGGCCCGCTGGGTGGGTGCTGTGCTGGTGTTACCAGAGGGTGGCAGCTCGGTGTTGGGCTGTGGCTGGGCAAGGGGAACCGACTGTCCTGAGGCCCACGATGGTCCGGGCTGGTCATCAGGATTCAGTAGGGCAGAGCTGCTGTCGTCACTGTGGGCCTCTTCTGGGGGTGGAGTGGTGTTGTCTGGACCCTCTGGTGTGGTGACGTTCCTTCGGGTTCCTGCAGGGGTATAAGAACATGATTATTGCATGTGTGTGTGTAATGGTGTGCAATGGGTGGGTGTTTGTGTACCCCAGTGCAGGCATTCCTGTGTGGGGGCTTGTGTGGTGATGGTTGGGGGGGTGTTCTGGGTATGTGCAGTGGGCATGCTTTAGTGAGGGGTGCCCATGCTTAGTTTTGTCATGCAGGGCTTGGTGTTGGGATGGGTGGTTGGTGTCATGGGTAGATTAGTGAGGATTTGGGGTGATAGGGGAGGGTGTGAGGGTGGGGGTGTGTGATAGCATGCAGGTAGGGTGGGAGATGTGATAGTTAAGATTTGACTTACCAGTGTCCCATCCTCCACCGACTCCTCCGAGGCCCTCAGGATGCAAGATGGTCAGGACTTGCTCCTCCCATGTTGTTAGTTGTGGGGGAGGAGGTGGGGGTCCGCCGCCAGTCCGCTGCACTGCGATGTCGTGCCTGGAGACCGTGGAACGCACCTTCCCCCGTAGGTCGTTCCACCTCTTCCTGATGTCCTCCCTATTTCTTGGATGCTGTCCCACGGCGTTGACCCTGTCGACTATTCTGCGCCATAGCTCCATCTTCCTGGCTATTGATATGTGCTGTACCTGTGAGCCAAATAGCTGTGGCTCTACCCGTACGATTTCCTCCACCCTGACCCTGAGCTCCTCCTCGGAGAAGCGGGGGTGTCTTTGGCGTGCCATGGAGTGGTGTGTGTGATGTGTGGGGTGGTGTATGTGGTGATGAGTGTGGTGAGTGTAGTGGTATGTGGTGTTTTGTGCGTGGATGTAGTGTGGGTGATGGTGTTGTGTGCCTCTGTGTGATGGGGTTGTCAATAGCTGTGCTGTCTCTCTGGCCTTCTCTCAGAAATTCTGGTTGTGGGTGATGTGGGTGTGTGTTTTATATTGTGTTGGTTGTGTGGGAGTGGTGTTTGTATGTGTATCAGATGTGTGTATTTCGAAATGTCCAATGTGGCGGTGTTTTGTAGATGTGTGTGTATTTTGAGCGCGGCGTTGTGTACCGCCAATGGAATACCGCAGTTGAAAGACCGCCGCGTGGATTCGTGGGTCGTAATAGCATGGGCGTGTTTCTGTTGGCGTGGAGGATGTGTTTCCGCCAGTTTATCGCTAACCTTTGGTGTGGCGGTATTGTGTGGGTGTCTGAATTTCGGCGGATTCCGTGATGTGTGTCATAATAGCTGTGGTGGTCTACCGCGGCGGCGGCGGTGTATTGGCGGTCTTCTGCCCGGCGGTAAGCGCCTTATGCCGCCAATGTTGTAATGACCCCCATAGTCCTTATTAAATACCAGCTTCTCCAAACATTTTGGAGAGTTGGTGAGCAGGTTTTTCAACGCATCTAATACTGCAGGATTTGTGCACTTTTTATTAAGGCTGTCAGTTCTGGATTTGTTAGCACCTTCCAGACTGTATTTGGAGTAATACCTTCAGCCATTCATTTACTCTTCTTGAGTGTCTTTGGTGGATTCCCAATAGATTTGGCATTCATTGGTGGTTTCCTGCTGTTGCTTTTTTTGATACACATTTGCTGTCCCATCTCAGCAAAGTGGAGTAATGGAGCTCCCACCAGCCCACCTATGTCGTGATCTTATGATTCAGAATTTCAGAGCTTCACTGCTGGAGGAGCTTGAGCTGAATTTCTCATTGTCATTCCAACCAACCAACTGACCTGTGTGCAGCTGATTTTCCATTGCTTGTGGTGCTTCTTCGAGTGTGCACTAGAGGTTTACCTTGTTGTGCAGCCTGTGCCTTCTTTTGACACAGACCTGTTAATGTTCTCGATGAGGGTTCATTCACAGACATGTCCTTGGAGACCACAGTTGAAACCCGAGGCATCTTATGAGCCATCAGTTTTCGATTTATTTGCTCCTACATCTGGCACTGCAAGGAATGTGGCCCCCTCAGTAGGTACTATGGCTGAGGCATCTGCGCATTACATGCTGTGTGGATCCTTCAGCTAATGCACTGGTCAACTTACCACCTGCCGAAGTGGAATCCTCTTTGACTTCCATCACCATTGATGACATTGGAGACTTCCTACAGGACCATAATTATTGTTGCAATTCGATCATTGGCATTTTTGTTTTGAATACTAAATTGCCCTTTAAATTGGTCTGCCTGCTGGTCTGCCTTTCTTGTCAACTTCGAAATTTTTATCTCTTACGTATATTTTAATATGCTTTTAGTGTTTTCGTTTTAGAGCACTATAATTTTAAGTCTTGAACTTGTGCCCAACAATGGGGAGGGTGTTGTGGGTTCATTTTCGCACCTTGTTTGGGCACACATATTTTAGGTTACTGTGTGGGATTGACTCAGTCATCCACAAGCGGTGGTGCTGCCGCCCCATATCCAGCAGTCTCGGTCCTATAACGAGAGTCCTATGGCAGTGCAAGAACAAAAACATAAAACTTCACCAAAGACTTAAGTAAGATACATTTTTAATAGCTGTTTGGCCAAGAGCAGGTTGTACTTTGATTGTGAAGAAGAGCTAGTGAGACTGGATGAGGCTGAGGAGTTAAGGAGGGACAGTGAGAAGGAAGATGAAAACATAAGGAGAGGGAAAAAAGGTGGAAAGTATCATGGAGGGAGAACTGGTAGAAGAAAAAGAGAGAAAGGGTAGATCTTCAGAGAACATGAGAGCTCACAAAGAAAAACATGATAAGAGCAAGAGGATTACAGAGGAATTGTGGAGGGAGAAAAGGAAGGAGATAGGCAATAGTGGTACAGGAACAAGAGGGAGAAGGTGAATAAGGAGAGTACTTTAACTTTATTTCTTCATTTACAGAGCTCCTCAAACTCACCTCTGGACATTTAAATGCAACAGTCGTCAGATGGTATGGA
The DNA here is from genome assembly GCF_031143425.1 of Pleurodeles waltl. Classification (NCBI taxonomy): domain Eukaryota; kingdom Metazoa; phylum Chordata; class Amphibia; order Caudata; family Salamandridae; genus Pleurodeles; species Pleurodeles waltl. The sequence continues at coordinate 1,016,781,436 of NC_090442.1, forward strand.
CATTGATGACTCTGACTGAAATAAGAACTGAGGACATACTGCAACTCTTGGACCGTTATTGATACAATGCATGTTAATAATTCAAATCAAATGGGTAATAATTGGAGCAGGTGTTTCTGTGCTATGCTTCTGTAGGGAGCCTTAGCACTCCATCCTGATGTCAACCCCACACTCCCCCAACCTGCACAGCACCCCTGCACATATTTACCACCTGCATTAAATTCTCTGGAATCAGGGAGGGCTATGAGGGGGGTGTAACCTGAGCAAAAGTGCCAAGTAAATCTGCGTCAAACCGGTTATTTCTCATTCCAGAGAGCTTGACCTTTATTCCTGTTAAGTCACGTGGAACACCAATCAATATTGTTAATTCTACCCCCAGTATCTCCCGGTGGAGATAACTCTGAACTAGGAATGGAAGCCATCATGCATGTTGCTGATAGTATGGCAATCCAGCTAGACAGCTAAGGGAGTGTCAAACTCTTCAAGGCAATAGCAGCGCTTCACATAATTTCTTCTGCATGATTTCCTTTGCATTATACATCAAAAGATGTCAATTGTATTTTAGATAATTGTAGGTGATGAGAGCACAGCAGCTAATTCCAATGAAATCTCAATAGCAGATACGTTCCCATCCTTTATTATCCAGCCTACACACCTACTAAGTTTGCTACCTAACTTGATTTCACATAGCCTGAAACGTATTATGCACCTTCAGTCGGTTGCAGCTTGTTAGCTGACAGCTCATGAAAAGTGAAATTGCAACTCCAATAATGCATTGTCTCTCTGTTTGATGAAAAAATGCCAGTTTTCGATGGCTATATCGGGAACTGGTTTCATTTTTCATTGCATGTTTGGCCACTGAGACACCTTTCCAAACCTGGGTGTATTTTTAGGACTGGATCAAGACCTTTTGACTTTACTAAAATTATATGGATAATATACTTATTTAATACGATATGGATAACATAGTTACCTAAAGAGGCTTTCAGCCATATCTGTCCATCCAGTGTTCTGTTGTTTTGTTGAGTGACTGCATTTAGCCTTTTCATAAGGAGCACATCCAGACCCACAGGATTTCCCTTCTTTTTACTTGTTTTATTACTGTAGTGTTGCCCTAGAGTGTAGATATGATGACAGGACACTTTCTACCAGATATAAGCACAACGCACATTCCAGCTATATCGCTTTCTGTCTCCCGCTAATGCACTAGTAAATCCCCTTTGGAGTGGCCTTTATTTAATTGACTGCTGCTAAACTGATCTTTATGAAGTTATCCTTTTTTTTAGCATGCACCCAATAAACTGCACATATGTCACGCTGGTATGCAATTAAGGACAATAGTTATACTTGTATACCAATTTTTTTCTGTATATCCTGCTTTTCTGGCTTTCTAGTTTGCTTTCTTTGCTCGTGTATCTCATGCTTACATAGACATTTAGCTATTATATTACTAAACAAAGCTGTGCTATCTATCTATCTATCTAGCACCAATTTGACCAAAAGCTGCATAAAATAATGTTTTTACAGTTGATTTGATCCTAAATTTAGCATTGCCAAAGATGTCTATCCAAGGGCTGCAGACTTAACTCCTACAAAAAAGAGCAGTCTTCCTGTCACTCGATAGCCCAGTCCGTCAAATATCTGGAGCTTAATTTTAACCAAAACTATCTAATCTTTAAAAGGCCAACTATATGCCTCTCTTGCCCGCCCTCCAAGCTGACTTTTGACCACGGCATTGTATCTTTCCAGGCATTACCATCCTAGTGCCTAGAGACTTATTTGTTGACCTGAAAAAAGCACTGTCAAATTTTATATGGAATGGAACATGTCTCCCAGTGGCATCACATTCCGGGGGTTGAGACACTCCCCCAGATTTCACATCCCATTATAGTGCAGCTCAACCAAAATGGTCTGCAAGACCACGGACAAAGTACTGATGCACAAGTACCATGCAGTGTTATGCAAACCCCTTTTGGGACTTATTGTGGAAACCCCAACAAGATAAATCACCAAAAGCATATATCAGCATACCCACAAGCACCACACTATTGATCTGGGACACACTGATGAGATATCTTAATTTTACTTTATTTCCTGACCCAGCAGCCTCATACACTACAATCCTGCCTTCAACTCAGCATAATGGCCTTCACCTTTTGACCCATGCAGCGAGTAATATCCAGTTGTTTCAAGACAGAAAAATATTGTTTCACTCAACTAAGCTCTGCCCTATTTAGTATATACATGGCTGCTCCCACTGAGATTATTAAATACATTGGTTTTGAAATAGTTTGTTATGCAAACAATACCCAAGCCATTCTCTCCATCTCTAATAACTTCATGCAGACCCAAGCCACGCTCATCTCATGCCTGACAGCCATTGCACTGGATGTTTTCTAACTGTTTACAACTGAATAGAGACAAAACAGAGGTTCTCATGTTTGGCAAATTAACATCTGGTTCTCTCTGGTGGCCCACTAACATGGAAACGTGTTCCATTCCCAGCAGATCCCAACAGAACCCTGGGTATCCTTTCTTATCAGGGCCTCTCTATGATTTCCCAAGTGAACTATAACACTGCTACCTATTTCGCAATTCTTAAAATGCTGTGAAAGTTGTCCTTCTTCTCCTCGTAGGATCTCAGAAGCATGTGTTTATGCACTTGTGAACTCACATTTAAACTGCAGAATTGCCCTCTAGCTAGGCAACTCCCATCACCTGGTCCATTATTTGCAGGTGGTCCACAACTCAGAAGCATGTGTTTTTTCTTACTCTTCCTGACCGGTCCCTCATCACTGAACATCTCAAGAATCTTCATTGGCTCTCTATGCAGAAACAAGCCTCGTTTAAAATGCTCTTCTTTTACCCACAAAACCTTATACAGCACAGGGCCCTCTTACTTTAAGAGAGACTTCTTGTTTCATCCTCCTACTTGTGTCTTATGCTCTGTCAGTCTCTTATTGGCCAGCGCCCCTCAGATTGTTCATACCAGATCAGGCGGCTAATCCTTCAATTTTTCTGACGACCCAAAATTGAAACATGTTCCCTCTTTCTTTGTTTTAACTAACAGATTTTCTTGTCCTTTAAAAGCAACTTAAAACTTGGCTTTTTAAGAGCAAGTCTAGAATACTTTGTTTCAAGAGTTAGCTTTTCTGGTGCCAAAATACCCCCAGGTGATGGTAATGTGCGCTATACACACATATATAGCATGACTTAACACTTGGTTATGCACTCCATGGTGGAAGCAGCAGTGACACAGGAGCTGACTCCAATTAAGAGGTTTGTGAAAACAGCCTCGGAATTGAAAGGGATCATCTCTGCTAGATATAACCAGTTTCAAGATGCAGCCCTCAAATTACCACCTCCATGAGCAGAAATGGTTGACAATTCTGGGAAGTGATGTGACTATATATCAGTGGATATACATGTGGCGTGACCAAAAACAAAATTCTGTTTAGATTTTGGGCAGGAGATGGTCTTAAAGTGGTCCTGATACATGACTAATTTACATAAGAAAAGCCTATCTGTGAGTAGGCTAAGCTTCAGAGGGCGTGGCCTCCTGGGAGACTTGCATCACATATAGTAGGACTGTCCCTACAATAAACACTTTTAGGTGGGGATATTTGCATCTATGAAAATGATCCTGGTTTACGCCACACCTAATCAAGGTGTTTTTTTCTGCTGGGCCTCGCTGTCCTCAGAACACCAGTATGAGGCAGAGCTGTTACTGCTTTGCACCTGTTTAGGGGCTGCAAGAATGACTCTGGTAGTCTACAAGAGAAAGAAGGAACACCACCCACTTCACCTCGGCACCCACGACTCGGTAATGCCATGGCAATGCAACTGTTTGCAATAGTCATGAGTAATCAGTAATCATTATTATTCAACATAAAGATGTTTGTGGCCGCTGGTGTCCCTTCCATTGATGGGACTTCTACCTCAGATGTGCCCAATCAGGTTGAAGTTTCTTAATCTCTTCACTATCAGGGAATTCTGGGGGCTGTGCCACTGCTGCTATTAATAAAGTTTGATTTTCTTCCCATGCAACATGGCACATTAACAACATCCCGTAACAAGACTAATAGTTGCAGAAGTAAGTTAGACAGTATCTGTTGTATGAGACAGTGAAGTTTAAGGTTTGATATTGTAAGGGAATATTTGGTTTTAAACGAGGTTCTGCGTGGATGAGCAAAGATTTACCATTTGTAAAGTCTGCTATCATTTCGACTAATTCATGTGCTGCCTCTGTCCTTCATCAGGGCATTTTTACCTACTAATTTGCTATACCCAAACAAAAAACACAATATAAACGATATGTTTATGATAACAAAAATTAGAGCTTTCTTGATATTTCAGAATCGGGAATGCAAAATTAAGTTCTATCGCCTACCAGAGCCTGCTTTAGGGGGATGCGAGCGGTGCGGCCGCTCCGGGTGCTGACCGGGATGGGGGACGCTGACCTCAAAGGGGGCGCTGTGTTTAGCTAGAAGTTAGGAAACTTGCGATCTAAAAACACCTGAAAAGTTCCTTGTGCGTCCAGCAGTCAGGAAACAATTAAAATGTCAAGATATCTCTTGTATTTAACGTTCCTGCTGGGAGAGAGATGGTAGTTTTGTCTCGGGCAGTTTTGACTCACCATAAAGTAGAGGGTTAATATGCCTGCTGCAAAGAACAGGTCTGTATTTTATGTGGATAACTGAGTGGATTAGTAAAGCCAGCCTTTACAAGCGCTTTAAAACAACTGAGCATATGCGAAAGAGAGGCTATGTACAAGAAAATAGTGAGGGAAACCGAGGAGATGGGGGGGGGGGGGGGGGGGTGGGCAAAAAAGATGCCGCACAGGGCGCCACCAGCGCTTAAACCGGCCCTGTCGACCACGTTTGTTGATTGGTTGGTAAAAAGCTTGACTCATTTATACTATATTGAAATCACGATTTCCAGGCCCAAATTTGGATTTTGTCATTTGGAGATGTTGTTTGTGTGTGGCTGGAGAAACATAGAGGACATTAATGCATGGAAAGGCTGAGGGCAGACCGAGATTGTGAAATCTCTTAAAAGCAAAAAAAGAACGTTTTTGATTTTCAACATCACAGTTTTGATATGTGGGGAAAATAGTACAGGTTGGAGGGCATATAAAGTGACATTAATAAAGAGTGTGAGGGAAATCTTACAAAATGTACAACGAAATTTAAATGTAAAAAAACAGGAGTTTTGTAATTTCGGAAACACAATTTGGAAAAATTAAAAACAAGCGTTTTTGAGGACAAAACTATTTTGTTTAGTGGCTTTAGTGAGAGGACCGGCATAGGGCCTAACTAGATGCTGAGCCCCGCCCCACGGCTGCTGTGCAAATCCCTGGTCATGCGCAGCATGTTTCTGGGAAAGAACGCTCAACCACGCCCTGTGTCCAATAACTTGCTGCACACTACTGAAAGTGATGCCCAGCCAGTTCGAGTGGCGTGTTGGCTGGGTGCAGCACTCGAGTCATGAACGTTGAGTTGTTTGATCAAGCAATCTTTCACCTTCTTCCACTCTAGTTCCAAGCATTTTTACCCTCTAGCTCTGCAAGTGGTTATGTTTGAAACCAGTATTCAGAGGGTTTGTTCTGAGCCCGGAGCCTGCACTGCTAAAGACTATTCATGCCAAGCCTGGTGGGGCGGAGCAGGGTGCTGTGCCTGCCTTACATCCAGGCCCTGCACCCACAGCCTCCCACACATGCCAAAGCCATCCGGAGCTTGCCAGGTACTGCTGCCAGGCCTTGCTGTACGCTTACAAGGGATTGGCCAGTTGGTGTTGCATGGGGTGCAGGCAGCAGTGTATCATTCAAACAATGAAGGGAAAGCTTTGTGAACTCTAATTTAGGGGAACATTTGTTCATAACGAATTATTATTTGTATTTTTTAAAAAGGGTCAGAATGCCCTAAAAATATAGAGTTAAAATGACATTTTGATTACAGAACAAACCTTAACAATACTGATAGCCTCCTGTTACCGTAAGCAATGCAAGTCTCATGAGCTCACAAATGGCATTACTGATGACATTTCAAATCACACCATTGATAACATCACAAATTATATCATTGATGACATTAACAATGAGCAGTGCTTTAAATGGAAAAATAGAAGTGCAGGTACTCTGTAATAGAGTACCTGCTTGTTTCTGAGAAGTGCCGGTACTCTCCAATTAAAAGTATTACGTTTTTCCTGAGATATGCCGGTACTCTCCCTCTCAAAATAAAAAAGTGCCGGTACTCAGTACCGGAGAGTACCGGCCCATTTAAAGCACTGACAATGAGTAAAGGTGGTACCGAGACTGGGAGCAGAGTTAACCCTACCTTCAGTCCCCATTGTCCACAGGCTGTGAGCAGTGGGTTTTGTGGAACTGTGATTTGCTGTATTTAAAAAAAAAAAAAAAAAAAAAAGCTAAAGGAGTTGGTTGAGAATGGCCAGAGGCCATGCACAACTTCCACAGAATTTGACCGGACCAGAAGGTGGTGCACAGGTGGTTATGTGTAGTGATAGTTTTAGGAGTCATTGGGGAAAAAACACCTGAACTGACAGAAGGCTGCGCACAGCTTTGCCTTTTATGTTGCCTCCCAGACAAGCTGCACATGACTGAAGGATGTGTGTAGTTGGTTTTGGAAGGAAATGAAAATGAGGCGATGCACTGGGTGTGGCTGAAGAATGCTGTTAAGAGCCTAGCTGCTTTGTGTTCCTAAAGTTTTGGTGGTGTCATCTCAGCTCTTGCTCCCCAGCATTACCTGAAAACAGTGTTACCAATTCATTTACTCCTTTCTCGTGCTCATACTTGCGGTCCCACAATTACCAATGTACGTGCCGTGGTGACAACCATAACTTCCACTAACAAAGATGTGTCCAGTTAATAGTTGTTTTTTTCATGTTATACTTCGTCAGTTGTTAGAACGCCACCTAGGAATTGTCACTAATCCGGATCTGGGGTGGCTTTAATCAAATCTGTTACAGTTGTTTGAAATAAGAAAATGAAAGACTGCAATCTATCCTAGAAACGAGAAAAGACTATTATAATGCAAATGCTTTATGTGAGAGTTTAAAGATATTAAAATTTTGATTGCCCATCTATGTCTAGCAAATTGGAACATTGCATAGAATGAATTAGTGGCAATTTTTAATTTACTGAAACAGTACAATAGTTAATTCAAATATACACTTCAAATAGGTTTTAAACAATTGTTTTACCATTAATTTAGGAAAATACATGCCATGGGTTATAGAATAATAACATAGAAAAAATGTATGTAGTACACGATTATTGAAAACGAAATGAAAATATGCTCCAGCACAACAGAGTGCGTTAAAGATGTTTTTTTTAAATCTGATGGGACTGGACCTTTAATATTTCAGAAACAATACTGTGCAAAAATAATGGATTTACGTTACTCAGGTGGCTGAACATAGGTATAAATGTGTAATATGTTTTACCAAACTGACAATGTGAATGTAGAAAGATTGCACGGATTATGATCCTGTTTATGTTCCTATTAAAAAAAACAAGGGGAAAACGGGACAGTGCTTTATACGCTTTTGCAGTGTCAGAACACAAATTTAAAATAAAATATTAGTTGTTATATTCTCTTCTGTGCCTTAAATCTCTTCCGTGCCTGACCATATTCACTTGACTTGTAAGCAGCTTTCTTTAATCTCACTTCCCCAAAAGATTCTGATAGTTTGAAGTTCTATACTAACAGAAAGTAGAATTGGGTAAATGTACTACCTATTTTGCTGCCTTAACTATAATTAAGATGTTTTTCATAAACTAAGAATAAGCTGAAATATATGATTTATATAAATTGGGGTGAGTAAAATGTATCAAATGGAACTAAATTGTGTGTGCTTCTTCTCCACTTAAGTAATCAGAATCTTAGCCTCAGTAGACAAACATCAGGCAAATTATGGATGTGTTGTCTGCCCACGTGCCCAATGACCTCAGCCTTTCTGTCCCAGAAGCAAAACATTACCAGGAACGACGACAGGGATTTCGGAGGCCACCTAATTTGAAAATATGTCGGATTTGTCTGCTAAGAAAGTGTATATGAGTGTTCCTAGTATATAAATATCGAAGGTCCCATTATATTCTCTTAACCCTAGTTAGTTTATGGACATAATAGTCTCAGATTATTGAGCTAAAGTGCTTTTTGACCAGTCTCCGGCCACGTACATGTCTTTGTTGCTTGTTTTTACCCTTTAGAATTGAAAATTAAATAATCCGTGGTTTACGTAGCCTCTCTTTGACATAGCTCAGCCTCCCATAATGAATGCTCACCTAGCAATTTAAACTGACGCTTATCTTAACATCAGAAGACTGACATGGCCTTCCAATTTCTTACAGCACGTTATAGTGTTTGACAGTAGAATCATTTTATTAGTACTTTTAAATTCAACAAGTTAATTTGATTTACTTCAATAACTAAATTGCTGTGAAGTCACTCGAATGCCCAAAAATGGAGTTGCATTTAATGTAAGATCCATGCAAAACAGGAATGCTTACAACTTTTCTTATAAATGAATTCCTTTAGTTATCATCTGCGGGAAGCTAAAGTGTATTAATGATACCTGTTCCACTACACTGTCTTGATGTTCAGTAAGTTCAGCCTGGAGTCAGTTGAACCACTCATGTGAATCCTAAGGTTTCAATTTCTGTACTTTACTTGCTTCATACTGGGCAAACAGTTTAATTTAAGATGGTAGTGTGGTACACATCAGGCATTCCATAATCAAGTACCCACTTTAAATTTCAAAATATTATGTGCTGCATCCCTGCCCAGTTGCAACACCCTTTTTAAGCATAAAAGGTTGGTTGGGAGGATACCAGCATTCTTATCTGGTTGCCAGCCTTTAGAAAGCTCGAATTTCTTAGATCTCTCTCCCAACATCTCACCGTCAGATATTGAAACCTTTATTTCAAGATCCAGTACTGCAAAATGCTTTCTGTACACTGTCAACCATGTTTATTCTCATTGCCAAGGAGCAGCACTGGTGTATGCTGAATTTATAAACCTCAATACCAACAGCCCTCTTGAAAATGCCAAGGCCATGCCCAGTGATTTCTGTATGCAGGGAAAAGCTGCAGAAGCATAGTCACCTAACTCTTGAGCTTGAAGGAAAAAAGCAGTGTTTAGTCTCCTGTGGTCCCATTGGGCGTGGATGCTCAGCTCCCCGACTCAGAACTCCTAATGTAACAGGTGGGGCTGAGCATGGCCATCAGTCATGCAAAGCATGCTCTCAGAGCAGCGCATGACATTTCACCCTGCCCTTCAACAAGCCTCCTTTCTCCCAGAGTTTGCTGGCTTTTGTTTCACCTTCAGCCTTTGCAGAACCCACAAGTGCAGTGCGAGACAATGGTCAGGTTTTAAAACCCTTCCTTCCAGTTTCAGAACCTGTTAGGTATGTCCTGTAGGCTCTGCAATCGGAGTAGAACTCTCGGACCCACTAGGTATTGCCTTGTGCTGTTCTTGGGGAGAGTCTGGGGCCGTGTCTTTTGCCCCTCAACCCCCCCCGCTCAGTCCAACTTAGCCCAGGGCATGGATATGTTTTTTTCCCTGAGCCCAGAACCCCGAACGCCACCCCTAAAACGCATTGAGCATGACCACTAGCCGTGCCCAGCAGGTTCTGAGGGCACGGAATAGCCTTTCAACAAGCTATGCCCCGGTTCTCATACCGGCAGAGCCTCCTAGTCGCAGCAGTTAGTTTTAACCAGCAGTCGTCAGGCGCAGGCGGCCACAGCAGTCGTCAGGCGCAGGCTGCCACAGCAGTCATCAGGCGCAGGCTGCCACAGCAGTCATCAGGCGCAGGCTGCCACAGCAGTCGTCAGGCGCAGGCGGCCACATTGAGCCACACCCTTTGCCAAGTGCTCCAAATCAATATCTTCCTTTTCTCTTTCCTCCTGCACAACCGACTGATTCTGTGAAATGCTGTACTTATTCAGTTGATGTAAGTAACAAAAAGAATTATGAGTAAAAAATGCGTCATAGATCCTCCAAATGTTAAGCCACACGTGGTACCTGTGGGTGAGGACCCTACAAATATATCCAAGAAATGTGGACGGGGTAAGAGAGTTGGGTCAACCTTCCTTTATGTAAAGTCAAGGAGTCAGAAACACTACAGTTTCGAAGTAGTATACACCATCGCCCAGACCTCTTCCGCTGTCGCATGCTGAACACCTATGGATCTGTATGCGTGTGGCATAGGAAATCGTCAAGTGATACTGGCAAAAGACGCACACTGCAGGTGAATGGTACTTTGTGCCTGTGCTTGAATCTGCGTTGAAATATGTGCTTGACAAATATCGCACATTGTGAAGAAAGTTATGTTCTAAAGATATTCACTTTATATTCTGGCGATCTTAATGCAACTGGGTTTGGGTAAAATCGCACTGCCTGTAGCTAGCAAAATAGGTGTTCTTCAGTTTGAGGTTAAATATACATAGTCAACTGTCACTTTAATATCCATCTTTTAATGGTACTTTCTTAAGAAAATAATTACAACTGGAAGAAAGACACGCATGTGATTGTTTCTAAATATAATTATCTAATGCTGACCACCACTCTGCAGCGCATTCTCGCTAAAGTGGCATGATTGTCCCACATTCGTTTCATTATGTTTTCTATTTCCTATTGTTAAAGTGGGCTACCTAAGTAGGATCCTTAGGCAACATATATTCTAAATCTAGCAAAATAGCAAAAAATGTGATTTACAAAAACATGACAAAACTCTTCTTCATTTAATCTATATTTCATGGAACATACTTTGCAGTTTCTTAGCTTCCTGCTATGAAAATTAACAAGGGTGCTTTGCGGAGAGATGCATTAATGAAGAGCATTCTATGGATTACATACTTGGCAGGCGTTTTACATTTCTCTGCTGGATCAAAATTTACTCAGCTTTATGCGAAATCAGATGCTATTTCTATTTTATACGTTTGGCGGACATAATTTCTGATCTTAATCCATGTTTGCCAGTATTACTAAAATTACAGTAGTAGAGAGAGATCAAAATGATTTATTTGCACACTTTACAAACTGGTACATTGTCACTATATGATCACTTCGAAGCACCACTTGACTAGGTTAATAACAAAAACCAGGAAAAAATAGTATTATAGATAAGATAACTTTCTGGTAGGTAGAGTCTAACTAGCTGCTATGTATCGCTTGAAAGTGCTTTTATTCTGTTACTCCTGCGAGTGTGTCATTACCAGTGACCGTGTAAAGTCCACTTTGCTTGGGATGCAGGAGAGGGAGAACATTCTGTAATATGAACTGCTGGAACTTGAGGTCTTTGCCCACTGCCATAGCGACTACAGAGAAAACATAAAAAGAAAATGTATTGTGGTCTTGATATGTACTGTGTTTTCCTCACCATATATAGGTGACATTGCTGATTTTTTTTTTACCTCTCAGGTATGCAAAGCTGTGTATGGTAGACTGAGACAGGACAAATTGACAGTGGGTCACCTAACCAAAGAATGACAGGCCTTCTGAGCCTTGAAGGCAGTGGTCCTCTGGTGGGTGGAAATGCGGCTGCAAATGAGTTTCACTCGGCAGGGTCAAGGGAGGCTCGCCTAGTGGAGCCTTAGTGGTTGCATCGCCTATATAAAATTTAGAGCAAGTATAAGTTTGGCTGAGTCCAGCATTCAGTTTGCAGTAGATATCTCTCTGCCACAAGCCTCTAAATGCTCCATAAGTCATTTCGGAAAAATGCCATTGTCCACCAGATTGCACATTACTTTTAAATTTAGGAGCATGAGTTTGGCTTGTCAAGGTGCAGGATGTTAAATTATGTTGGTTTGGGTAGTTTTCAATTTCTCTTATTTGTCTGAATCCTGACTGTTGAACATGAAGGACAATTGTTTGCACAGCTTGTTCCTATGGTGGTTTTGTTAAATGTTTTTTTTTTAAGTTGCAGTTGAAAGTAAATTTGAAATTGGCCAATAGTGTCCTAAGGAGAAAGGTTCTGTGACTTTGGCCTTCTTTGGAAAAACTTGCATGTTGTCCTTTACTGTGGGCTTAATTTTTATAAAGTTCAATTGCTTGGGCTACGATGTCTTGCTGAGTGATAGAATATATTAAGCTTGCTATAAAATGTCTTTTCTTGACTCTAGTTTTTCATTGACCATGGGTGAAAACACATGGGTTTGACATAAGTGACTGACAATCTTAAAACCAGTCCCAAAGAGAAATCAGCCAAAATCCTGCCACCAAAATCCATATTTGATGTTTTTAGTGTGCTAATGGCTCGTTCCCAGAGGTAGTGTGACTTGGGGTCCAGTTATGAGATAGTTGATCTCTGATAGAAATGGACTCTTTGAGGCTTACCAGTTAGGCATTATGTTCAAACTTATTGCTGGTGGGGCGGTTTTCATTGTCCTCAATCCAAAACTGACCATTTGCATGCAACGTTTTATGTTGAGGTACATACCAATGGGACCTTGGGAAATTGCTGGACCTATCAAATTACATTGTTGAAGGGATACTATAATAGTGTAACTACAAGTTCAAATATTGATACTGCTGGAGCAGTACTAACTTTAGTGATGGTAGATATGGATTTCTCTGTGCCTGTCTGCAAAGCACCATGATCCCGTGGACTACTGGTTTGAGTTCTTCCTTGATACAAGACTCACTGTGTCTTCCTTCTTTAACTCTCTACTTGGCTTACTGAATAATATAATCTGCGATCCAGCCTCTTCTCCTGCCATGTGACATTGCCATGGCTTCTTTACAGATTCTATGGTTAGCTCTTGCAATTATGGGGATAGAGTAAGAGGCATCTCTAAATGTAGTGTCTAGTGCTTGCAAACATCTCTTTGAACTGGTACAGCAGAGCCTCTCTTTGAATTCATATGTACCATTTACTGGCTCACATGTAAGAATATTTATCCTCTTGATGGGACTCTGATGACAAGCTACCTTTAAAATTCAAGGATTCCTCCAAACCAGAAAGAATACAACTTGCAGAAAGTCTTCCCATGATTTCTTTCTCCATCCTAGACTTTGCAGAGCAGGGTGAATTGAGCTGGCACCAAATGATGAACAGAAATAGATCTCAGCTGAGGCCTCCTGGTTGTTCGGTGATATGAAGCAAGGCAGTGGAGCTTAGCTATTGTCTCTGGACAAATGTATATGTAATCTCCTCTCACAGGCTTCAGTGGCATCAGTTGAACTTAACACAGGGGAAAACACCATGCAACTTGTGTTTTCCACGAGGGAAGACAGAGATAACCTGAAGATGGGCCACCATTTTGTATAGGATGTATTGCACCCCGTTATGTGCAAATCGTATACAAATGCACAACATTCATGTTACTTGTGACACATACACCATACAGCACAAATGCAATGAGGGATTGTAGAGATTTTGCAATACTGAGCTCAATGGGTGTTGTGGCAAACTGGGTTGCATGTACACTACAAGCAAATAACTATTTAAATGCATGGGCCTCTGAAACATCATTACTCTTCCCACCTTTCTTACACTAACAAATAGATCACCGGGCCCTGGGTGGTTGTAAATGCCTCAGTTTATTAACATAATGGTAAATGATTACACAATGGTCACAAATCACCGTAACAGTAATCAGTTATAAATCATCTTTTTGACAGCACTATTCTACAGGTGTTGTTACCCATGACCTGAGTGTGAGAGAGCTCATTGTGTTGTGTGTCAGAGATTTAGACTTTCCTTGCTACTGATGTGCAGCATATGAGGTGGCCTTCTTTGGCTGGCCGTGCCTAGGCTGCAAGTGCTGGGTCTGCTCTGCAACTCTCCTCTTATGCTCTTTCGTTGCCACTCTGTGTTCCTGCCAGGAAGCAATCCAAGGACTACCCTTCTGGCAGCTCCTTACCCTCAGCCAGCCTGCTGGTCTCGCTGAGGGTAAGGCGTCAGTAGTCGCCTGCAACATGGTGACCTAGAACCTCTCAAAGTGGGGTTTGAGGAGATTGATATGCAGTACCTTGTGGGGTTGTCTTGGGCTCTTAAGGTCCACCACATAGGTGACCTTACCCATCTTCTCCACCACCTCGTAGGGCCCAGTCCAATGATCCTGGAGGGCCCCAGGTTCCACAGATTCCATCACCCAGACTTTCTGTCCAGGTTGAAATTCCACAGTGGTAGAGTTTTGGTCATAATACTCCTTCATCACAGCCTGGCTAGCTTCTATGTTGTCAGAAGCTTGCTTTCATAAATTTGTCATTTGGCTACGGAAGGCCAGCATATGGTTCACTACATTCTGGGGGTTTTCTTAGGAGCTTGCTCCCAACCCTCCTTAACCAAGCTAAGAGATCCCCTGACAGGCCGACCGTACAGAATCTCGAAGGGGCTAAAGGCCACTGCCTTCTCTGGTACTCCCTATAGGCAAACAACAAGCTGGCACCTTTTTTCTCAGGCCCACAGTCAGATGTCTGATCATGCCTTTTAGTGTCTTGTTTATCCTCTCAACAAGCCCGTTGATTTTGGGAGCGTTAAGGGTTGGGGAACTTGTAAGCTACTCTACACTCTTTCCACATGGACTGCATGTAAGCAGGCATGAAGTTGGTGCCCTTGTCAGACACCACTTCTGTGGGGAAACCCACCGGGGTAAAAATCCCCATAAGAGTCCTTGCCACTACAGGTGCAGTGGTGGTCCTCAGAGGAATGGCCTGGGTTCCGAGGGGCATAATCCACCCGAGCCAGGCTGAAGCTGTAACCTGAAGTAGTCTGAGGATTGATAGGCCCAATTATGTTGAAGCCCACCCTTTCAAAGGAGGTGCTCATGACTAGCAGTGGTTCCAGGGCAGCTTTCAGCTTCTGTCCTGTATTTCTACTGGCCTGGAAGGTCACACAGGCCCTACAGCACATGTCTGAGGAGGTCCTCATCTCGGGCCAACAAAGGTGGGGGGCAAGCCTTATAAAGGTCTTCTTTTGGCCCAAGTGTCCTGCCAAGGGTATCTCATGAGCCAGCTCCAGTAGGAAGGCCCTGTAGCATTGGGGTACCACCAGGGCCCCTGTTGTCTCAGGCACAGGAGCATCAGGCTCACTATATAGGAGGCCCTCCTCCCAGTAAATATGATAGCTCCCAGAGACATCACCTGCTGCTTGGGTTCATCTGCCTTACTGCAAAAGGGGTCTACCCAAGTGACCCTACTATCCCTGGGTAAAGTTCAAAGTATGTAACCAGAGCGTGGGCAAGTAGTAGGGAAAGATCATATTTCAATTGACACTCAACGCAACTATAAATCAATCATTGGAATTACATTTTAATTTCTCAAATTAATTTGCATCATTCTATGTTTCAACAAAAAGGATGGCCAAAAATTGTTTGCGCAAACAAATATACAGACAGACAGATATTCAGATACACATATCAACACTTATGTAAGGTCCTTTGCACCTCTCCATGATTCAACAATGTGATTATAACATTGATACTCACGATAATCAACAGACTAGAGATGGTTGCTTAATTAGTCACATCTCTAGTGTTATTTTAATTTCCGCCCTTGCTTCCAAAGAGATGTTATCCAATATCCTTAATGGTTCAATCAACTTTCATTGGCAACCTCTCATGATAACAAGTCGACGCGTTTCGGCCCTTTTTGCATATAGGCCGCCTCAGGAGTAACGGAGAGTAAAGTACCTTATCTGATGCATCAATTCAGTTGAAACAGTGACACAACTCTCCTGTTTGCTTAGCTTAGTTGTTTTTACTGTAGCACTCCGTTTCTCTCTGGTGTCTCCAAGTGCAGTGGTGGTCCTCAGAGGAATGGCCTTTGGGTTCCGAGGTGCAGATCCACCCAAACCAGGCTGAAGCTGTGACCAGAAGTAGTCTGAGGATCCATAGGCCCAATTATGTTAATGCCCACCCTTTCAAAGGAGGTGCTCATGACTGGCAGTGGTTCCAGGGCAGCTCTCAGCTTCTGTCCTGTATTTCTACTGGCCTGGCAGGTCACACAGGCCCTACAGCACATGTCTGAGGAGGTCCTCATCTTGGGCCAATAAAGGTGGGGGGCAAGCCTTGTAAAGGTCTTGTTTTGGCCCAAGTGTCCTGCCAGGGGTATCTCATGAGCCATCTCCAGTAGGAACGCCCTGTAGAATTGGGGTGCCACCAGGGCCCTTGTTGTCTCAAGCACAGGAGCATCAGGCTCACTTTATAGGAGGCCCTCCTCCCAGTAAATATGATAGCTCCCAGAGACATCACCTGCTGCTTGGGTTCATCTGGTAATGCCCTCAAGAGCTGGACACTCCCTCTGTGCCTTACAGAACTTCTTCTTGGAGGGTCCTCCTTTCACCTGTCAGTACGCAGGCGCAGGCAGGTTGCCTAGGAAAGCAGTGCCCTCCTAAGTGGACTTCAAATGGGCACCCCTCCATCTCACCAAGGATATAGTCAGGGTCTGGTTTACCACACCCTAAGCCTTTCCCCTTTTTGGCAGCTGACTGGGCCATTGTTCCAGGATCTAGCCATTATTGAGTTCCCTCCCAGGCAGTCATGGATCTCGTGGTAGCACATATCAGGTCAGGTAACCTCAACATCTCGACATGAGCCTTGAGTTCTACCTCCTTCCAGGCAGAGGACTCTAGGTCATTGCCTAACAAAGAGCCCACTCACATGGCAGGGCTAACAGCAACTCCCAGGAGACCTGAAACCCCTCCCCACTAAAATAAAACCAGAGCCATTGGATAGTGATCCTCTCTGTTGTTAGCCACCACAACCTGGTGGAATGCATTGGGAATCACCTGCTCTGGGGATAGCAGTTGACTCCTTATCAAAGAGATACTGGCACCTGTGTCCATTGGAGCCTCAACACCTTGCCCATTGATGCTGACCCGTTGCCTATACTTAGTAGTTTTTGATGGCACATGGATCTTAGGAACCATTTCACTGTTACCCAGGGACGCTAGGGTAACACCACTAAAACCCCCCTTTTCCCCATTTACTGGGACAAACTCCTCCCCCAAACTGTTCTAGCCACCCCTGGGTTCTTACGTCCAGTGGGAGGGTGTGCTAGTTTTGGACACGGGGTTCCCCTTGTAGTGTCCATACTCGCCTTACTCCTATTACTTGGGCATTTTTTTTTGCTGCGGAGTTT
This sequence comes from Pleurodeles waltl, assembly GCF_031143425.1. Lineage (NCBI taxonomy): Eukaryota > Metazoa > Chordata > Amphibia > Caudata > Salamandridae > Pleurodeles > Pleurodeles waltl. Next base: position 1,016,798,538 of record NC_090442.1, read on the forward strand.
GGTTAGGATCGTTTGGTTTCTGATGGCCAGAATGGGAACTAGACCCTTTCCCTTGTGAGTTGTTTTGGGAGCCTTTAGATAACTCCTTCTTGTATTATCTCCCCCTCTTTCTTCTGGTGGGAACCCTGACCACCCTTTTGGGATTCCCCCCCAGATATCTTTGTGGACCCTCGGGTGCTGATTCAGATGTCCATCTCCTCAGCAAGCCTCCTTTGCTCAGTAGCTTGCTATCCACCAGCAGCTATCAAGCATGTAAAGCAGCTATCAAGCATGTTCTTCTTCAGAAACAAGTTGTACAACCCATCAGAATAATTCACTTTGCTGCCCTTCACCCAGCCCTTCAGTGCCTTACCAGCATAGTCTAGAAATGCGTCCCATGTTTGTGTGTTGAGTTTGCGACTGGCCCTGAACTTTTTGCCTATTGCTTTCAGGTTTCAGACCATACTTCTTAACTAAGATGGCTTTCATAGCAGAGTAGTTAAGCTGGTCCCCCACCTTTAAAGTAAGAAGGGTATCCCTCCGTACTGGGGGCATGTACTGCCAAAGGTCACCCTCCCACAACTCCTCTGAGACCCTGTGCACTTCTAAAGCCACTTCATAGGCTGTTAGCCACTTATCCACATCATCCCCCACACTTAAACTGGATTTAAGACTAACTTGATTACACTGCAAGTATACTGCCACCATTTACATTGAGGAGCCCTGCGTCCTTGGCTCTTATGTCCAGTTCTCTCAAACTGAGCTTGTTGGCCAATTTCATCTCCTCCAGATCCAGTTTTCTCTCCTCATAGGCTTGCTCCAATCTGGCAAGCCCCAACCCGAGTTTCCTCTCTTTCCTCCTGTCTGCCAGCTCCTCTGGTGACAGGTTCCTTGAAGAGACACTGCTCTCTGGTCTGGAAACCACCCTTGCTTCTGGCAAACTGTTGGCTCTTTCGATGGGTGGTTCCTCTTCCTCATGGGAATCCAAGTTAAGGTCATTCTTCTCCTCAGGAATTTCTTGCTCCTCCTCTGGGATGTCTTCCCCTGCAACCTGGACCTCTGCCCAGTCCCTCAAAACCTTCTGTAGTTCCACCTTCCTCCTGAAACACCTTTTAGACACTTGAACGTCCTTGCAGCAATCCTTCAGCTGTTGCACAGTGTAGGACTCCAATCTGGTCAGCTCATTATCAATTACTGCAGGTGTGGCTTCTCCAGAGCGAGACATAATTTAACAAAAATATCAAAAAAGCCAAATAGGAAGAATTGAAAAAATAAAAAGAAGATAAAATGCCAATGGGTACAGGTCAAACAAAAATAAGAGGAATGGATCTAAGTATAGAGTTGTAGTGTGCTTTGAATCACTATATGGTATTGCACAAACACAAGTCCAGTCCTCATGGCTGATCACCAATGATAGAAATTGTGTCTATAGTTGGCAGAGGTATGCACCCTGTCCAAGTTGGACCATAATCCTAGTCAGGGCAAGTCAATTAGATGACATAAATTAGCCTATGCGCACCCTCTGGTAGCTTGGCGCAAAGCAGGCAGGCCTAACTTAGAAGACAATGTGTGAAGTATTTGTGCAGCACACACACAGCAATCACAGGAGGTACACCACTTAAGGACTCCACACGGATGTAGAAAAATAAAGCTTGTTTATCTGGTTAATACAAGATCATTGTGATACGGATCAAATTTGTAAATGGTTAAGTATTTGCTTTGCAGGATCAAATAAAAAAATTGATACTCGATGATGAGATAAAAGAAGTGGTGCCGGGGACTCCTCGGAACGAGTGTGCATTGATTCACAGATTGTGGTAGTGCCCGGGCTCCACTCCTCTTGGGAGTGATTGAATGATTAGTGGGCACAATCACCAGGGAAGCCAGTGAGGACTGCTGGGGAAGTGTGAGGCAGCCGGGTTTAGCAGGGCTGCTCCAGGTGCTTGAAGAAAGTGGGCGACGAAGGTTACCAGGGCCACTCAGGGTGATCGAAGATAGAAGCAGCAAGGTATGGCAAAGCTGCTTGGGGTGATTGCAGTAGCTAGCGGCAAAGGTTTAGCAGGGCTGCTCCTGGTGATCAAAGATGCAAGCGAGCTGCAAAGGAAATCAAAAGCCACTCCGAGTCACTGTTGGCTTTGTGAATGAGTTGGGCTACTGGGCAGAGATCAGCAGAGCGGCACAGCAGAGCAGTGCAGCAGTTCCTGGGAGCAGTCAATTCTGTCAGAGTGGCAATCCTGGCACAAAGCAGTCTTTACTCCAGCAGAGTTTCCTTGAGTCCAGAAGTGTACTGATTTGAGTGAGTCTTGGGCCCAGTACTTATACTAGAAAGAGCCTTTGATGTGGGGGAAGACTACAAAGAGTTATTGTGAAGTGCACAGGTCCCACTTTCAGGTCTGCCCTCGGCTCCAGACTATCAGTGGGAGGTAATCAGCACCTTTGTGTGGATTCTGTGCACTACCTTTTGAGGTGTAAGTGTGAGCCCTTCCCAGCCTCCCCCCAGGAAGACCCTTCAGTATGCAGATGAATGCAGATGCATCTGAGTATCCTGTGTTGTAGGTGTCTGAAAAGAATGCACGTGTAGCCGTCACCTAGCCCAAGGCAGACGTGTATTGGATATGGGTTGAAGGCATAGGGGGCAGGGGGAGCAGAGAAATGCCCACTTTCTAAAAGTGCCATTTCTAAAATAGTAATAATAAATTTGACTTTACCAGTAAAGAGGATTTATTACTATTATTCCAATGGTACCAAATATGATGCAGTTACTCCTCTCAGACCAGGAATTACATCTTAAAGTCATTATAAGGAATTCCCAAATCTGCCCTATGAGAGGGGCAGGCCTCACACTAATGAAAATCGACTTTAGAAGTTTTTCATTACCAGGACACGAAAGATTAAAAGAATATGTCATGCCTTTTACTTACATGGCACCCTGACAATGGGCTCCCAAGTTCCTACTTTAGGGGTGGTTTGTATGTTTAAAAAAAAATGGGGATATTAAATGCCAAGTCAAGGTGGCAGTCATACTCCACACACAGGCTCTGCAGTAGCAAGCCTGAGCCATGTTTACAAAGCTACTGACATGGGTGGCACAATCAGTGCTGCCAATCCACGAGTAGCATTTAATTTACAGGCCCTTGGCATATGGTATACCACTTTACAAGGGATTTACAGGTAAATTAGGAATGCCAATTGGGATTACACCAATGTTACCATGTTTTAGGGGAGAGGCACATTCACTTTAACAGTGATCAGTAATGATATAGTGCTGAGAGTCACAAGGCCAACAAAAAGATGGTCAGAAAAACAGGAGGAGAAAGGAAAAAATTCAGTGGTAAGACAGGTCTAACAGAAGCCACGCCCGACCTCATCAACCCATGTGTCCTGGGCCCAGACTAATTACTTGCATGGGATTTGCCACATGGGCACAAGACGTGGAAACAAAATCTAGAAAAAAAGAGGGGAAAATCTGGTCAGCGAGAAAAGGACCCCCCCATCCAATCCTAACCCCAGCCCCCTGAACTGCTGCATCGTCCTCAGGGCAAGTTAGCTGCTGTCTCTTAGATATCCATGTATACCTCCCCAGCCCACTCTTAGTTGTCATGTAATCCTACCAAGGATCGCTACCTGTTGCAGTGAACATTCAGAAGTCAGCTTTCTTTTCCACTGGCAAAGGAGTTGATGTTTGTCATGAGTACACAGCACAAAAGAACCTCTTTTTTTAGTTTAATGGGTTGAGCAGTACACAGTTTTTAACTCTGAAAAATAAAAAGTATATATATTTTTAAGTTTAGTGTCTATTGAATGATCCGCATCATCCCAACATGCCAGTCTATTTTAGGTCCGACTCACTTGTACATCATCACTAGTGTTCCTTTGAATTTCGCCTATCAGATTAATAAACTGGAGTTATATCACCAGTAACTGAGTGCCCTCCCTCTTCTGTAGTCATTTAAGTGATAACAAGGATTGTAAACATATACTAGCAGAGTTGTTGCAGTATTCTTTTCTCTTCTCAGATCTGTGTATGTTCGCAATGCCATGCAGAGTCTGGCTCCTTGCAGTGGAGGCTGCCATCTATGTGGTGGTACGGGCAAACAGATGGTGGGTAGTGGCATGCACTATTTAGCCACAAACAAAATAATAAAAATACACTTACCTTAAATGCACTACATGTCCTCATCCTTGCTACACATCCTCCTCTTCTGGTGTTCTGCGCCGGCCCCAGCCAACTCTCCTAACCAATCCTGGTGCCGCTCTCATGCTGTTAACCAGCTCCAACACTCTAACGGAGCAGCTGCCACTACCTATTGTGTTAACAACATGGTTTTCTTTTTGGTACTGAGAAGGTTGAGCCCAGGACAGGTTTCATTTTGAATATCTGAATGTACACTTGTACTGGCCGTCTACATGGTGCGATAATTTCTCTGTTGAGTTCTTTGTATGTTCAAGGGTTATATGGATCTCTTCATCTTTAACAGTATTGTTGTTTCATTGCAGGGATGGTTCAGCCCTGGCCAGGTCTTTGTGTTGGACGAGTACTGTGCCAGGTATGGAGTGCGCGGGTGCCACCGGCACCTCTCCTACCTCACTGAATTGATCGAGCACGCAGAGAGCGGTGCTGTCATAGATCCTACTCTGCTTCACTACAGCTTCGCCTTCTGCGCATCCCACGTTCATGGCAACAGGTAACGTGTCATAGATTACAACATGCCACCCTCACAGGCAGTTTCCTATCAATAGCTCCATCTTTCCTGGTACAATAAAGGAAAATGGTAATTTGGCTGCTCTTGGGGTAGTAAAATACAACATTGTTATGTTATTTTCGTTTATAACATGCATGAATCACACCGGGAAGGGTATCTTGGCACAGCAGTTGGTCACAGACAAGTTGAGGCAGCTAAGTTAGAACAGTGCTGTCTTAAGTGCTTTCCTGAATAGAAAGTGGTCAGTGCATGTACGAATGTGAAGCAGCAGCTTGTTCCAATTGAAAGGGTCTAGGTACAAAAATAGCATGCCCCCAGATCGGGTCTTTGTGATCCTTGGAACAGTGAGCAAAGCTTTGTCGCTCGATCTTTGGAGTCGAGAAGGGCAATAATGACTATGCGTCAAAGTTAGGACCTTTCTCTATCAGAGCATTCTGAGACAGGCAACAGATTTAAAAAACAGTTCTCTTCCACCATTAGCCACCGTAGGGACCACAGGAGAGGAGAGGATGCAGCCCTGAATGGGAGATTGCACATGAGATGGGCTGCGGTGGTCTACACAACTTGTAGCTTTGATAACCTCTCATTTGCTGAGGCTGCCAGGGCATTGCCACAATCCAAACGACTGATAATAAGAGCATGAACCAGAGTTTTCCTCACTGTGATTGGGAGGAAAGGGAGACGTCTTCTCAGCAGGCGCATTGTTTCAAAGCAGGAATCTGTGATTGACAAAATCTGCTCTTTCATGGTAAGGGGTTGGGCAAGACAGACTCCCACGTTTTTGACTACCTGTTGGGCATTGGAGCTCTGCCGAGTTCAGAAGGCCACCAATCAGAGTACCAAAGCTGTTGGGCCCTGCCAAACAGCATAATCGCTGTTTTTCCTGCATTCAGCTGGAGGCAGTTCCCGTCATACAAGTAGCAACTGCTTTTACTTTGAGCAGATCTTTGTCAAAGGAGATTATTATCTCCGAAAGATATTATTTTGAAACCAAAAGCTTTTACAGTCTTGGTGAGGGGTGCAACATATATGTTAAACAGCACGGGGCTAAGACAAGAGCCCTGGGGCACCCTCTTGTCCAGCGTCATGATGCAAGACTTATAAGAACCCAGAGTGATGGTTTGAGTTCTGTTGGAAAGAAAATCACCAATTCAGTGTAGTGCTGTCCCGTGGACGGACTTGAGGCGCAAAGCGCTGCAGACAAGTCCAGCAGCACGAGCATCAATGGTAAATTAGCATTGAGAGAGCATCTAATGTGGCCAGTGACCGCTGCCAAAGGCTGTCTCTGTAGTGTGTACTGTGTTGTCAGCGTTCAATGAGTGCTGATTCCACCACAGTTGCTACACCAACTCCAAGAGGATAATTCCGGCCGTTTGTTGTTCTTTTAAGACTCTGCAAAGGCCTGATCTTGATACTAAATAGGACTTTAAACAAAATGATGTATTCATTTGTAACATTACTTTTCTGTCTATACTTTAATTATATGAGGGATCGCTAACGCAGCACTAGAACATGTTTAATAGTGCCTTCTGCTTATATTTGCCATTTGAAGTATGCACAAATAAGGACTCAAAATGTTGGTGATTTTTCTTAATTTTGTTGCGGCCGGGACTTTAAAATAACGGTAGTGCAGGTGGGAAACCGATCAGCTGGCAACCCTACCGATGGTACCTTTGCCCCTGTTTGCCATCTGCTTTATGGACTTCCGTTATGGGCTTCTTTGGACAATTATTCCATTTATGGTCACTCGCATTCAGTGGTGTGGTGTCTGGTGTCATTCCTGTTCAGAAGATTTAGGGAGAAATGTTGCCAAGTCACACGATGTGAATTGAAAACTCGCCTCTAGACGGTGTTCTATTACTGCAGCAGTAAATAGAACGCTTTGATGCCACAATTTAGACACTATGAATTGTGATTTATTTTGTAGCACAGTCAATTTCAATCTGAGGCCCTTATAACGACGGACTCAAGTTCCTCCACACAAATAACTCCGGCTGAAATTCCACCGCCCATAATTCCCTGTGCTTCCGGGTCGAGACTATCGGGTCCACTAGCAGTGGTCCTCATACATCTGTGCCCACATCTGTGCCCAGAGACGCCAGACACTTTTCCAGGCTGCAGGGCAGCAGCACAGCTAGGCCGTGCCCGACCCCTGCAGCAGTACTTGGCGAGCAGACAAACCTCCCCCAGACAGGCTGAAGCCTGCCCTTACAGGGTATGTACAAAAGGATGTCCTACAATTATTTAGAACAATAATTTAGTGGCAGAACTACATGCTGTTTAGGAAAGAATAAAAAGACCTGTCGTAAAATCAATGTACCGTATACAGTGCAGATTTCAAATATATTGTGAAGTAAATACATTTAAAAGATAATTTATCCATCGTTATTTAACATACTGTGGCGCTTGAGCATCTCCCTTATATATCTCACTAAATAATTGGGATGTTAAAGCGAATTAAATCGATTTTAATTATTTATTGGTTATGTCTTAGGCACTTCAAGCCTCTTCATCGGAGTCAGGCTACTTCATTGTGATAGCGGAACGTAAAATAATGCTTCCAAGAGGAAAGCAGCAATTTGTCATGCTTTGTATGACTGGACAGCACATGGTTATATTCTTTAACAGCTTGATTACAAGGTTATGTGTAAAAGCAACCCTGGTGGGATCTAATTTCACTTGATTAATACTATTTATACTATTTAGTACCTCTATAAAAAGACGTTTCAAAATAACGTTTTCTTCTAAGTTGTCAATTTGTGTTTCCCAGAGTGGGTAATTACAGTGGCCAAGAGCTGTATAAATGAGAGAGCTGAAGGTCCCTAGCAACCAGCACACTAAGTATTCAGTCTGCAACAGAAAGTGGGACCACTTAACCCCTTAGTTGCTGAGGCTTCTTCCTCCATTCTGAGCATTTGGTTTGCTGCTTGGATCACTTGCTCTTACGCCTTCATACCTTGTTTCCACAGCGGAGGTCCAGGCCAAATTTGCATCTTTTTCCCCACGTATTGCAGATTATGAAGGTACCCAGGGTTTGTTAGTTTCTCTGGAGGCAGCCAAAAATATATAGCAAAATAAGCTTTTTTGAGGGTCAAAATGGAAATAAGTGTTATGCGCGAAAGTGTATTTTATTGTAAACATTACATCAACAAAAGTCTGCTGTGCTAACGCGGTGTTGCAAAAAAGCATTTTTATACCTTAGTTTTTATATTTTTCTAAGTGATAGTCCATTGTTTATATTTTATTACAGTTTTAATCTGCTAGCAGTTTGTTGTGGAAACAGGTATGAAAAACAGTTCTCCACTTGGGTGGCTGGACCTTGCGCCTGCAACATAAACAGATCAACGGGAGCCCATGTGATGAACACGCTGACTCCTACTGTCAAGTTTTAATCTGTTGCAGGCGATAGGCTCAAACACATAAGTGGGGTGCTAATTCTACAGGTAGAAGTATGGGAACGCTGATATTAGAAAATTATTAGATCTCAACAGAATTGGGAACTTTCCCTCTTAGAAATGTGAGGAAAATGAATGATTATAGCCTACGTTTGCAAGGCATTCTGGGAAAGAATATGTAGCAGGATCCATTCAAGCCACACTAACTTGGACTCACCAACATCTCTAGGTTTTAGAAATGCCCAGGGTGTGTGGTATTCCCTGGTTACTGGCTGACCCGGAGCCCAAATATTGAAGCCATATACTATGTCAGGTGAGAGGAATGTGGTACTTACCTCCTCTCTGTCAGCCGATATGTCAAAACTATGCCCTAAAAATCAAAATTTCCTCTTGCTTGGCATGTTCTAGGCCTGAAGGGAATCGGAGGAGAAAGACTGTTGGGGCTTTAGATGTAAGAATGCAGCCTAATGTCAGACCAAGCCGGCCCCCATCCCATTTTTTTTTATTTTAGAAAATATCTGTGGCATCCAGTGGGTTTTCTGCCCTCTCCAGGGGCAGATTGGGGGTAAATCCCCAAACTCTTTCCTGGGAGCCTGGATGGTACAAAGAGACAGTTAGGACATTAGAGATAGGGTTATGGTACTATCTGGGTAAGCACCCAAACATGCCTGGTTGTAGTGAGTTTTTTGCCCTCCTGCATCAGCAGACTGGGTTAAAACTCCCTAATCTTCTTTGATCTGGGTGGGGCAGAAAGACTGCCTTTGTATACTATGGGGTGGTGCACAGCCTAATGCCTGGACTATCCATCCCATCCCCTGCTTTTTCTGACCATATATCTTTGGTGTCTAATGGGCTTTCTACACCCTCCTTTGTGTGTGGGGAGGTGGACAGAGCGACTTTTGGGCCAGTTTGGTGTGGCAACATAGCCTGATGCCTTGATGTGTCCCAACCCTTCTTGGTGATTTGTAGACCATTTTTATCTGGGGAGTTTTCCACCTGTTAGCAGGGCTGCAGTCAGCAGGGGTGGAGGCATTGTCTGATCCCTGAGATGGCCATCCTTTTTTTTTTTTGTTGCCATTTTCCCGGTGTCTAGTTGTCTTTTTGCTTTCAAGGTGGGGCAGACTGGAGTTAACCCCCAGCCTGCCCTCAGCAGGGCAGGGGGACTGCTGGGCCTTTTCTACGGTGAGGGCACAGTTTTATGGCCAGGTGGGCTGCCCCATCCCTTCTTTTTCTTTTTTTAGATTTTCTCCGGTGTCTAATAGACTTTCTGCCCCCGATGAGGAGAAAGAATTCTAGGGCGGTTAGGAGATGAAGGCACAGCCCAATGTGGGGGTGAGGGCACCCACATCCCTTCTGTTTTTTGCTCTTTTGTCTTTTTGGCTGTCTGCCACGAGGGGGCAGAATGACTGTATGCTCCAAAGCTAGGGTGGACGTCACCACCTCCTATTTGCCCTCCAAAAAAAGGAAGAGGGGGCCATGCATCCTAAAAACGTTTCTCTAGTGTCTAGTGAGTGGATTCCTGCTTGGGAATCAAGGTCCCTGGGCAATTCTCAAGCAAGATTCCACTTTGGGAGGTGGTATGTGCCCCTTTCCAGCTGTACCTGCCTCGTATAGATCGGTGCTTGAAGGCAGAGTTATGCCTCTGAGCACAGATGAAAATGAAAGCGTACCACAGCCAATGGGACTGCATGCTCTCACTTTTTTTCACTGTGACGTCAGCAGGCTGCAAATCACAGTACATTAAAAAAAATGGATCCAGGGAAAGAATTTTCATCACATCCGTTTTTTTTTTGTAGATGTAATTGTTCTGGTGCTTGCACCCGAAGGATTTTTCTATGCACTGGTGTGGACAAACCGCTGACGTCCACCACACCGAGAATGTACTGCAGTGGATGTGAATAGCTCACCCACTGCAGTAAAGCGGTTAAGCATCTCTGATTCTCTGAGTAAGGGTGGGAGAGCAGTCCAAGGCTTAATTCAAGGGAATCTGCGTGTGTGGACAGTGGTGTTTGAGTCTTTGTACTGTACAACATAGCAAACCAAGCAACAAAGTATACGTGAGCAGCCACAAACTGTGTCTACAAAACACTTTTAACAACAAAGCTTATGTTGTATTTTACAGATACTTAGTGTGAGAAAGTAGCCTCTTTCTAGCCTTGTTACCCCCACTTTTGGCCTGTTTGTGAGTGTATGTCAGGGCGTTTTCACTGTCTCACTGGGATGCTGCTAGCCAGGGCCCAGTGCTCATAGTGAAAACCCTATGTTTTCAGTATGTTTGTTATGTGTCACTGGGACCCTGCTAGCCAGGACCCCAGTGCTCATAAGTTTGTGACCTATATGTATGTGTTCCCTGTGTGATGCCTAACTGTCTCACTGAGGCTCTGCTAACCAGAACCTCAGTGGTTATGCTCTCTCTTTACAAATTGTCACTAACAGGCTAGTGACCAATGTCAACAATTCACATTGGCATACTGGAACACCCTTATAATTCCCTAGTATATGGTATTGAGGTACCCAGGGTATTGGGGTTCCAGGAGATCCCTATGGGCTGCAGCATTTCTTTTGCCACCCATAGGGAGCTCTGACAATTCTTACACAGGCCTGCCACTGCAGCCTGAGTGAAACAATGTCCACATTATTTCACAGCCATTTACCACTGCACTTAAGTAACTTATAAGTCACCTATATGTCTAACCTTTACCTGGTAAAGGTTGGGTGCTAAGTTACTTAGTGTGTGGGCACCCTGGCACTAGCCAAGGTGCCCCCACATTGTTCAGGGCAAATTCCCCAGACTTTGTGAGTGGGGGGACACCATTACTCGCGTGCACTATACATAGGTCACTACCTATGTATAGCGTCACAATGGTAACTCCGAACATGGCCATGTAACATGTCTAAGATCATGGAATTGTCACCCCAATGCCATTCTGGCATTGGGGAGACAATTCCATGATCCCCGACTCTCTATCACAGACCCGGGTACTGCCAAACTACCTTTCCCGGGGTTTCACTGCAGCTGCTGCTGCTGCCAACCCCTCAGACAGGTTTCTGTCCTCTTGGGGTCCAGCCAGGCTTGGCCCAGGAAGGCAGAACAAAGGACTTCCTCAGAGAGAGGGTGTTACACCCTCTCCCTTTGGAATAAGGTGTCAGGGCTGGGGAGGAGTAGCCTCCCCCAGCCTCTGGAAATGCTTTGATGGGCACAGATGGTGCCCATCTCTGCATAAGCCAGTTTACACCGGTTCAGGGATCCCCCAGCCCTGCTCTGGCACGAAACTGGACAAAGGAAAGGGGAGTGACCACTCCCCCAGGTGCCCAGAGCTCCTCCAGTGTGCTCCAGACCTCTGCCATCTTGGAAACAGAGGTGCTGCTGGTACACTGGACTGCTCTGAGTGGCCAGTGCCAGCAGGTGACGTCAGAGACTCCTTCTGATAGGCTCTTACCTGTGTTGCTAGCCTATCCTCCTTCCTAAGTAGCCAAACCTCCCTTTCTGGCTATTTAGGGTCTCTGCTTTGGGGAATTCTTTAGATAACGAATGCAAGAGCTCATCAGAGTTCCTCTGCATCTCTCTCTTCACCTTCTGCCACGGAATCGACCGCTGACTGCTCAGGAAGCCTGCAAAACCGCAACAAAGTAGAAAAGACGACTACTGCAACCTTGTATCGCTGATCCTGCCGCCTTCTCAACTGTTTTCCTGGTGGTGCATGCTGTGGGGGTAGTCTGCCTCCTCTCTGCACTAGAACTGCATCACCGGTCCTCTGGGTCCCCTCTCAGCATGACGAGCGTGGTCCCTGGAACTCAGCAACTCTGTCCAAGTGACTCCCACAGTCCAGTGACTCTTCAGTCCAAGTTTGGTGGAGGTAAATCCTTGCCTCCCCACGCTAGACTGCATTGCTGGGTACCGCGTGATTTGCAGCTGCTCCGGCTCCTGTGCACTCTTCCAGGATTTCTTTGTGCACAGCCAAGCCTGGGTCCCCGACACTCTAACCTGCAGTGCACAACCTCCTGAGTTGTCCTCCGGCGACGTGGGATCTCCTTTTGTGACTTCGGGTGAGCTCCGTTTCACTCTTCTTCATAGTGCCTGTTCCGGCACTTCTACGGGTGCTGCCTGCTTCTGTGAGGGCTCCCCATCTTGCTGGGCACCCCCTCTGTCTCCTCACGCAATTGGCGACATCCTGGTCCCTCCTGGGCCACAGCAGCATCCAAAAACCCTAACCGCGACACCTTGCAGTTAGCAAGGCTTGTTTGCGGTCTTTCTGCGTGGGAACACCTCTGCAAGCTTCTTCACGACGTGGGACATCCATCCTCCAAAGGGGAAGTTCCTAGTCCTCTTCGTTCTTGCAGAATCCACAGCTTCTACCATCCGGTGGCAGCTTCTTTGCACCCTCAGCTGGCATTTCCTGGGCATCTGCCCAATCTCGACTTTGTCGCAACTCTTGGACTTGGTCCCCTTGTTCCACAGGTACTCTCGTCCGGAAATCCATAGTTGTTACATTGCTGTTGTTGGTCTTCCTTGCAGAATTCCCCTATCACGACTTCTGTGCTCTTTGGGGAACTTAGGTGCACTTTACACCTACTTTTCAGGGTCTTGGGGTGGGCTATTTTTCTAACCCTCACTGTTTTCTTACAGTCCCAGCGACCCTCTACAAGCTCACCTAGGTTTGGGGTACATTCGTGGTTCGCATTCCACTTTTGGAGTATATGGTTTGTGTTGCCCCTATACCTATGTGCTCTCATTGTGACTGTACATTGCTTGCATTGATTTCTATTGCTATTACTGCATATTTTTTGTATTGTGTACATATATCTTGTGTATATTTGCTATCCTCATACTGAGGGTACTCACTGAGATACTTTTGGCATATTGTCATAAAAATAAAGTACCTTTATTTTTAGTATATCTGTGTATTGTGTTTTCTTATGATATTGTGCATTTGACACCAGTGGTATAGTGGGAGCTTTGCATGTCTCCTAGTTCAGCCTAAGCTGCTCTGCTAAGCTACCCTTTTCTATCAGCCTAAGCTGCTAGACACCTCTTCTACACTAATAAGGGATAACTGGACCTGGTGCAGAGTGTAAGTACCCCTTGGTACTCACTACAAACCAGGCCAGCCTCCTACATTGGTTGTGCAGTGGTGGGATAAGTACTTGCAACTACTTACCACTTTGTCATTTTGTACTTTTCATAAGAGAAAAATATACAAAACAAGTTCAGTGTATGTACACCTAACCAAAAAGTTTTGCTTTTCTTCTCTTACTCTATTGCTAAGTGCTGAAAAGTACCTCTAAACTTTCAAAAAGTTTCTTAAAAGTTGAAAAAGTTATTTTTTCTGTTTCCTTAAAAAGTTCTGAAACTTTTTCTTTCTTTTTCTGTCCCTTATACCTTTTTCTATCATGTCTGGCACAGGTCCTACTCTTGATCTAGCCAGCACTGCTTATGACCACCTTAGCTGGAAAGGTGCAAGGAGTCTCTGCATTGATAGAGGTTTAGGGGTAGGGAAGAATCCCTCTAGAGAATTGTTGATTAACATGCTCATTGAAAATGATAAGGCCTTAGCTGGCACATCAGTTGAGAAGTTAGCAAATGGTTCACACTCTGATTCTGGGGTAGACCCAGTAAGAATGTTAGATGGTATTCTTGCCAACTTGCCCCTTAGCAGACCACCTAGCATAACTGGTACTAATGTGAGTTCTCATCAAAGTAGGAATATCATTCCTGCAGGTCAAGTTGTTAGAGTGCCAACTATTAGGGACATTTCTCCCTCTGTCCATTCACACCATTCTTCTGTGTCTAAGCATGCCCAACCCACCCACCCTGATGACAGAATGTTAGAAAGGGAGCTCAATAGATTGAGAGTGGAAGAGACCAGGCTGAAGCTTAAACAGCAACAGCTGGCTCTAGACAGGGAAACTTTAGACTTAGAAAAAGAAAGGCAGAGGTTGGGGTTTGGACCCCATGGTGGCAGCAGCAGTATAACAGATAGTAATCCTGTGAAAGAGCATGATTCTAGGAATCTGCATAAGATAGTTCCCCCTTATAAGGAGGGGGATGACATTAACAAGTGGTTTGCTGCACTTGAGAGGGCCTGTGTTGTACAGGGGGTCCCTCAAAGGCAGTGGGCTGCTATCCTATGGCTATCTTTCAGTGGAAAGGGTAGGGATAGGCTCCTTACTGTGAAGGAAAGTGATGCCAATAATTTTACAGTTTTAAAGAATGCACTCCTGGATGGTTATGGCTTAACCACTGAACAATACAGTATTAAGTTCAGAGAAACCAAAAAGGAGTCTTCACAAGACTGGGTAGACTTTGTTGACCATTCAGTGAAGGCCTTGGAGGGGTGGTTACATGGCAGTAAAGTTTCTGACTATGAAAGCCTGTATAACTTGATCCTGAGAGAGCATATTCTTAATAACTGTGTGTCTGATTTGTTACACTAATATCTAGTGGACTCAGATCTGACCTCTCCCCAAGAATTGGGAAAGAAGGCAGACAAATGGGTCAGAACAAGAGTGAACAGAAAAGTTCATACAGGTGGTGACAAGGATGGCAAGAAGAAAGATGGTGAGAAATCTCAGGATAAGCATGGGGATAAGGGTAAAACCAAAGATCCTTCTTCAAATCCTAAACACTCTTCAAGGGGTGGGGATAAAACAAATTCTTCCTCTTCTTCACAACCTACACACATTAAAAAGCCTTGGTGCTTTGTGTGTAAAAACAGAGGCCATAGGCCAGGGGATAAGTCCTGTCCAGGTAAACCCCCTGAGCCTAACACCACTGATACATCAAGCTCTAGTGCCCCTAGTAGTAGTGGTAATAGTGGTGGGACTGCTGGCAACAGTCAAACTAAGGGTGTAGTTGGGTTCACGTATGGGTCCTTCATAGAAACTGGGGTAGTCAGTCCCAAGACAGTTTCTTTCACACCTAGTGGCATTGGCCTTTCCACACTGGCTGCTTGTCCCCTTACAATGGATAAGTACAGGCAGACAGTTTCAATAAATGGTGTTGAGGCCCAGGCCTACAGGGACACAGGTGCCAGTATCACTTTGGTGACTGAAAACCTAGTGGCTCCTGAACAACACATCATTGGACAACAGTATAAGATTATTGATGTCCATAACTCCACTAAGTCTTTTCCCTTAGCTATAGTTCAGCTTAGTTGGGGTGGAGTTACTGGCCCTAAGCAGGTGGTAGTATCACCTAGCTTACCTGTAGATTGTCTCTTAGGTAATGACCTAGAGGCCTCAGGTTGGGCTGATGTAGAGTTGTATACCCATGCAGCCATGCTGGGTATACCTGAGGAATTGTTCCCTCTCATTTCTACTGAAATGAAAAAGCAAAGGAGAGAAGGCCTGAAAACTCAGGATCCCTCTCCAACAACAGGTAAAAAGGGTATCACTGTATCCCCTAACCACCCTGCCATTCAGGATACCATTCATGTGGTGGGAGAAACCTTTCCTGGGGTGGCACCTGTTCCAAGGGAACCATCAGCTGGCATAGCTGTACTCCCTGAGGTGGAAGTACCTCTCTGTGGGATAACTCATATTGGTGAGAAAAAGAGCACCATTTTAGTTAACATGGAGCATCCCTCCAACCCTCCCAGAGAAATTTTAGTGCAGAAACCCTGCACTGCCTCACAACACTTAGGACAGCATCCCTGCCCTAGTGTGGAGCTCATAGGACAGCATCCCTTCCCTGCTCCAACTCAAGAGAAACAGCATCCCTGTTCTCTCTTCCAGCCATATGGACAAAGTTTTTGCCCAGCTATGGCTTTTCTGAGACAGCATCCCTGTCTGGCATTCTCATCACTAGAAATAGGTCCAGTGGACAATTCCCACTGCTCTAAACTAAAACTTACTGATAGAAACTCTGAAAATATATCTTCACATTGTTGCTTAGCTAAAAAAACTTCAAACAGGGTGGTTTACATCCCCACAGGGAAGTAACCATATAGTGGATGATAAAGGGAGTAACCAGTCTATTGCAGAGCTACTCTCTACTTATCACCACTTAGACAATAAAGTCTCAACTGGCCAAGGTTAGCCTTATTGTCCTTCGTTTGGGGGAGGGGGGTTGTGTGAGAAAGTAGCCTCTTTCTAGCCTTGTTACCCCCACTTTTGGCCTGTTTGTTAGTGTATGTCAGGGTGTTTTCACTTTCTCACTGGGATCCTGCTAGCCAGGGCCCAGTGCTCATAGTGAAAACCCTATGTTTTCAGTATGTTTGTTATGTGTCACTGGGACCCTGCTAGCCAGGACCCCAGTGCTCATAAGTTTGTGGCCTATATGTATGTGTTCCCTGTGTGATGCCTAACTGTCTCACTGAGGCTCTGCTAACCAGAACCTCAGTGGTTATGCTCTCTCTTTACAAATTGTCACTAACAGGCTAGTGACCAATTTCAACAATTCACATTGGCATACTGGAACACCCTTATAATTCCCTAGTATATAGTACTAAGGTACCCAGGGTATTGGGGATCCAGGAGATCCCTATGGGCTGCAGCATTTCTTTTGCCACCCATAGGGAGCTCTAACAATTCTTACACAGGCCTGCCACTGCAGCCTGAGTGAAACAACGTCCACGTTATTTCACAGCCATTTACCACTGCACTTAAGTAACTTATAAGTCACCTATATGTCTAACCTTTACCTGGTAAAGGTTGGGTGCTAAGTTACTTAGTGTGTGGGCACCCTGGCACTAGCCAAGGTGCCCCCACATTGTTCAGGGCAAATTCCCCGGACTTTGTGAGTGCGGGGACACCATTACACACGTGCACTA
Source organism: Pleurodeles waltl (assembly GCF_031143425.1). NCBI lineage: Eukaryota > Metazoa > Chordata > Amphibia > Caudata > Salamandridae > Pleurodeles > Pleurodeles waltl. Next base: position 1,016,815,386 of record NC_090442.1, read on the forward strand.
TACATTGGTCACTACCTATGTAAAGCGTCACAATGGTAACTCCGAACATGGCCATGTAACATGTCTAAGATCATGGAATTGTCACCCCAATGCCATTCTGGCATTGGGGAGACAATTCCATGATCCCCCGAGTCTCTAGCACAGACCTGGGTACTGCCAAACTACCTTTCCCGGGGTTTCACTGCAGCTGCTGCTGCTGCCAACCCCTCAGACAGGTTTCTGCCCTCCTGGGGTCCAGCCAGGCTTGGCCCAGGAAGGCAGAACAAAGGACTTCCTCAGAGAGAGGGTGTTACACCCTCTCCCTTTGGAAAAAGGTGTCAGGGCTGGGGAGGAGTAGCCTGCCCCAGCCTCTGGAAATGCTTTGATGGGCACAGATGGTGCCCATCTCTGCATAAGCCAGTCTACACCGGTTCAGGGATCCTCCAGCCCTGCTCTGGCACGAAACTGGACAAAGGAAAGGGGAGTGACCACTCCCCTGACCTGCACCTCCCCTGGGAGGTGCCCAGAGCTCCTCCAGTGTGCTCCTGACCTCTGCTATCTTGGAAACAGAGGTGCTGCTGGCACACTGGACTGCTCTGAGTGGCCAGTGCCAGCAGGTGACGTCAGAGACTCCTTCTGATAGGCTCTTACCTGTGTTGCTAGCCTATCCTCCTTCCTAAGTAGCCAAACCTCCTTTTCTGGCTATTTAGGGTCTCTGCTTTGGGGAATTCTTTAGATAACGAATGCAAGAGTTCATCAGAGTTCCTCTGCATCTCTCTCTTCACCTTCTGCCACGGAAGCGACCGCTGACTGCTCAGGAAGCCTGCAAAACCGCAACAAAGTAGCAAAGACGACTACTGCAACCTTGTATCGCTGATCCTGCCGCCTTCTCAACTGTTTTCCTGGTGGTGCATGCTGTGGGGGTAGTCTGCCTCCTCTCTGCACTAGAAGCTCCGAAGAAATCTCCCGTGGGACGACGGAATCCTCCCCCTGCAACCGCAGGCACAAAAAGAACTGCATCACCGGTCCTCTGGGTCCCCTCTCAGCATGAGAAGCGTGGTCCCTGGAACTCAGCAACTCTGTCCAAGTGACTCCCACAGTCCAGTGACTCTTCAGTCCAAGTTTGGTGGAGGTAAGTCCTTGCCTCCCCACGCTAGACTGCATTGCTGGGAACTGCGAGATTTGCAGCTGCTCTGGCTCCTGTGCACTCTTCCAGGATTTCCTTTGTGCACAGCCAAGCCTGGGTCCCCGACACTCTAACCTGCAGTGCACAACCTCCTGAGTTGTCCTCCGGCATCGTGGGATCTCCTTTTGTGACTTCGGGTGAGCTCCGGTTCACTCTTCTTTGTAGTGCCTGTTCCGGCACTTCTGCGGGTGCTGCTTGCTTCTGTGAGGACTCCCCATCTTGCTGGGCGCCCCCTCTGTCTCCTCACGCAATTGGTGACATCCTGGTCCCTCCTGGGCCACACCAGCATCCAAAAACCCTAACCGCGACCCTTGCAGTTAGCAAGGCTTGTTTGCAGTCTTTCTGCACGAAAACACCTCTGCAAGCTCCTACACGACGTGGGACATCCATCCTCCAAAGGGGAAGTTTCTAGCCCTTGTCGTTCTTGCAGAATCCACAGCTTCTACCATCCGGTGGCAGCTTCTTTGCACCCTCAGCAGGCATTTCCTGGGCATCTGCCCAATCTCGACTTTGTCGCAACTCTTGGACTTGGTCCCCTTATTCCACAGGTACTCTCGTCTGGAAATCCATAGTTGTTGCATTGCTAGTGTTGGTCTTCCTTGCAGAATTTCCCTATCACGATTTCTGTGCTCTTTGGGGAACTTAGGTGCACTTGACACCTACTTTTCAGGGTCTTGGGGTGGGCTATTTTTCTAACCCTCACTGTTTTCTTACAGTCCCAGTGACCCTCTACAAGCTCACCTAGGTTTGGGGTACATTCGTGGTTCGCATTCCACTTTTGGAGTATATGGTTTGTGTTGCCCCTATACCTATGTGCTCTCATTGCAATCTATTGTGACTGTACATTGCTTGCATTGCTTTCTATTGCTATTACTGCATATTTTTTGTATTGTGTACATATATCTTGTGTATATTTGCTATCCTCATACTGAGGGTACTCACTGAGATACTTTTGGCATATTGTCATAAAAATAAAGTACCTTTATTTTTAGTATATCTGTGTATTGTGTTTTCTTATGATATTGTGCATATGACACCAGTGGTATAGTGGGAGCTTTGCATGTCTCCTAGTTCAGCCTAAGCTGCTCTGCTAAGCTACCCTTTTCTATCAGCCTAAGCTGCTAGACACCTCTTCTACACTAATAAGGGATAACTGGACCTGGTCCAGAGTGTAAGTACCCCTTGGTACTCACTACAAACCAGGCCAGCCTCCTACACTTAGGCTATAAACAGATTGTACACAAATACAATAGTAAACCATATCAAACACAGTACTCTGTATGCAGTATTGAAATCAGTTAGTACTTACTTTAAAATCTCAAAGTAGAGCACTGCACACAAGCTAAGATTTTATTAAACATAATATAGTGTCAGTGCCAGACCCCAGACCAAATGCTTCATACTATGAATGGGAGGCTAAACAGTTTGCACACCCCTGAATGTACTTAGAAAAACCTGAAAGCAAAGGGACAGTGCAATGCAACATGTATACAGTATCTGGAGTTTGCAAATGACTGCTGCTCACAAACCTCTGCAAATACAGATACCTTTTGAAACTTTGGAGGATAGGGCTATCTTCTGGCCAAAATAGGGGACTCTGCACTTCTTTAAGTTAATTAAAGATGTTTGCAAATGCCTTTAACGTCATTCACAAACATGTAAATATTGGTGGTGTATTCCACCCTCAGGGTGTCAACTGGCACACAAGGCAAATACCCAAGAAGACAGAAGGCTCCCCGTGAACCTCAGAGTCCCTTTGTCTATCTGTGAGATAGCTGTACAGTCCAGAAGCTGGCTGATTGGACTGCAACTTACCGCAAGACATACAGCTGAACAGGAAATGGGCAAAATAATAAAAGATGCAAGGAAGGCCTTGGTAGGTTGAGTCACCACTGTCCTAAACTACACATGCAGTGTTGAATTCTGGGCAGCCTCTCTCTGATGCTGGTCTGTGAACAGATGGGCTCAGTAAATGTCTGTGAACAACAGTGGCAGACATAGACAAACTCTTGGCAGCCCACCTCCATTCAGTAGGGGCTGAAACAGTTAGCTCAGGCTAGCCTCTGTAGGCACAGGACCCCTTGGGATGGCTGGGAACTTACACACTGGGTGGCTGGGAACTTAAGCACTGGGTAAGGACACAAGCAGTGTCAGGACAAGCAAACATATCTTCATCAGTGCATTCACTTAGTTCAAGCCTTTATTGTAGATCGGCAAAAAAGTGGTCCACGCAGGTCAAAGTACAGAATCAGATCGGTGAGCTGCATGGGAAACCAAGGTTACATTCATACAGATTAGCCGTAGGACAAAGCAAATGCCCAATCACCCTCTACTGCACTCCAGAGTACTCTGGCCTGTAAAGTATGCTGTATGCCCCACACATTTTAGCAACTTACTGTTTTTACAGTGGGTTCCCCTTTATACCATAATGACTCCCCAATTTCTTCTACAATATTTTTTTTTGCAGCTGAAGGCAGTGGGCAACACAATCTAGCCATTTAGCCCAGATCAAGACTGACCACTTTTGAAACTAGATGTCCCCGTTAGAGCTTGCCTGAACACATACAAAGGAAAGCCATCTAGGTTACTAACCTCTTCAACCTCGCAACTGTATGTGAAGGAAATGGCCAAGATGGTGACCATGCTAGATGTCTGCACTGAGCTCTGGCTGAGTCCTTGCTAAACTCCTCCATTATCATCCCTAATCCTGTCCATCGACACCTGTCCTTCCACGAGTTGGCCACCTCAGCATGCATCGCTATGACCTGTGGCACTGCTGAAGTGAGTCATGTGTCAGTACCGGTGAGGCGTAACCTGGCCAGCCTATGAGCAGAGGTGCTGGTGAAAAGACGCCTGGTGCTCTGCCACTCAGCGACATGAGCCTGCGGCCACTATTACCTGAAGGGCCTCAGCATGCCTGAATACTGCAAGACTGGATGGACCATTGGAGGGGCCTCTTCGCCTCCGCATGCACGGTAGGAGGCAGCACCGGCGAGTGCTATCCACTCACGATCTGGACACAAGGGAAGCCTATAATGGCCTGAATGAGGAGAGACTGCTCTGGATAATCATATGGTGGCAGCGTGCACCCTTGCCTGCCCCAGGGGAGTAAAGAACTCAAGGTTCATTGCTGCACCTGAGGAACCCTCACCAGACCTGGGCACTGCTTTGCCCCCACCTGAGTCGGCACTGCTGGGACCTCGATGGGACAGCTTGTCCCATACATGCAACACCCTGCATTAAGGTGACAGTGCCATTGTTTGTCCAGGCTGAACATCTAGCCTGCTTCACACCACCCTTCCCGGAAGGTACAGCATGTGAGACCAGTGGTGAAATGCATGTGGATCATCTGGACACCTGGGGAGCCCACCCAGGCTGGGGCTCTGCCTTCCCTGGCTTGTTGGTGCTGTTGGAAAATTGAAGCAGTCTCTTGCTTCATGCACATGGCATACTTAACCAAGGAGACAACGCTATTGCATGCCTGAGGTGGCAACCTGGCCGACTCTATACTGGTGGACAGCAAGGCAAGCCTGTACGGTAAACTCTACACAGCCCGCAGATTTCTATTCCTTCAGGCCCGACCAGACAGGCAATCTATTCTGCATGATAGTCAAACCCAAACTGATCAGATCAATTCTCCCCGACCTCCCAAAGGATATCCTGGAAATTCTGTTAGTACCATCGCTGGGAGAGAGACCCTGAATCACTAGAGACCACCCTAAAAATACATTTAGGGCTATTTGACAATATACTGCAGGAAATCCTCGATACCAAGACCTCAGTGGAAACAAAGACTGACACTGTTTTAACAGAAGTGATCCTGCTTGCCACAGGAAATTAACAGAGCAAGTCAATGATACAGAATCTGCAATAACCTTAATGCCCCCATGCTGAAAGACCTGCAGATTCAACTTCAAAGCATTAAGACTGAAATAAACAGAAGATGCTGAAGGGTGCTCTAGGCAAAGTAGCATCCAATTAATGGGTCTCCCTGAACTTGCAGAAGAACTGAAAATGGATTGTTCCTCGATCAATGGTTTCCTAGCTGGCAACATCCTGAACTTCTCTTGAATGAATGATTAGCTTTTATATAGCACACGGCTACTCAGTGAGTGTCCCAGCGCTTGGCATAAAAGAACAGGTGGGAGGGTGTATGAACATTCGGGTATGAGCTGTATGGTTAAGTATAAATAAGTACGTTTTCAAGGATCTTTTGAAGATCACTTCATCTGTGATGGATCTCAGATGGACAGGCGTCTGGTTCCAGTTCTTTGCAGCCAGGACAATGAAGGAAGAGCCTCCCTACATTTCTTCCTAAAAGGGGGGCTGATAATGGGCGAGTATTACTAGAATGCAACGTCCTACCAGGTCTGTGATCGCTGATTCTCTCATTGAAGTAACTGGTCCGGTATTGTGAAGGGCATGGTGAGTCATTGTAAACATGCTGAACATAATACTCTTATGCACTAGTAACAAGTGTAGGTTCTCATGAAATTGAGAGACAGAGGAATGATTGGACACCTTATAAAGGAGGTGGACCGCCATGTTCTATACAACCTGGAGATGTTGTAGAAGATAGTCTGGGATTCCCAGGTACAGAACATTAGCATAGTCCAGCCTTAACACAATCAGAGCCCTGACCACTGTAACCTAGGTGTCACGTGGAAGGAAGTTCAGGAATTTCCTGAGCATTTTTAGGATCCAGATGCAGGATTTCACTACCACCACAGCCTGGGCTTTAAAAGAGAGTTGTAAGTCAAATAGAATGCCTACATTTCTTGCCACCTCTGATGGGAGGGGGTAGTGGAGTCACTGCTGGCCAGGCTCCAGGCTCCTGTCCACCCTGATAGGGGGTTAGACCCATACCACAGAATCTCTGTTTTGTCTGGGTTACCATGAAGCTGGTTCTTCCTAAGCCAGCCCAGTGGAGCCTTCATGCAGACTGAAAATAATTGTTTAGCCCAAACTGAGTCTCCCTCGTATGTGAACAGTAACTGTCATCCACATACAATATGACCTTGATGCCGAACGACTCAACCAAAAAGTCTAGTTCATGTTTAGGCACTTATAAAGCTCCTGGCTACCCTAAGGCATCCAAGTGCAAAGGTAAAGAGCTACACATCAATCCCAGAGGACAAAATCTCAGGATTTAATGAGGGAAGAACCAGGCCTTGAGTAGATTCTGAAAGTGGGTCTCATTGTCCATAAGTCTGAGCCGTTTGGGGAGCGAGTTCCAGTGCTTGGGCAGTAGATATCCAATTGATCTTCCACCCTTTCCGGCTATTCAGATTTTTGGGACTTTCAAAAGGTGGTCCGAGGAGGACCTTAAGGTCATAGAGGGAGAGTAAGGGACTAACAAGCCCTAATCTTCTAAGGGCCTTTGGAATGGAGTGCTTTATGAGCCAGATATACTGCTTTAAATATTATTCTTGCATCAGTGGGGAACCAATGCAGAGACGCCAAAGTAGAGTCATGGCAGCAGCATTTTTCATGACCTGCAGTCTCTTTATGACATATTGGGAGCCAAGGTACAATGAATTACTGTAGTCCAGCCGTGAAAGGATCAAAGATTAGACCACTGTTCTTTGGCATGCAGTTGGGATAAGATTCAGAATTTTGCAAAGTGTTCTAAGAACCCCAAAGCAGATGGCCTCAAGTTTATTGGCCTGTTTATCAATAGACAGTGATTTATTCAGCCATACTCCCAGACATTTAATAGGAAATGTCAGGAGGGGTGGATTGCCCAGGCATTCCTGCCAAATGATTGGAGAATGAGGATCAGACTTGTTTCCTAAGATCATAATCTCAGTTTTCCCACCATTTAGTTTCAAACAATGATTCGCCATCCACCTGGCCACATCCTGTAAACTGAAAGCTAACTGAGTGGTCCCTAAGGAGTTTCCCAGGGTCAAGGATACCACCAATCAGGTATCTTCAGCATAGGAAGTCACTGATAATCTGTATTCCTGCACAATTTCTGCAAGGGGTCACATGTAAACATTAAAAAATGTGGGACTTAGGGCAGAGCCCTGCGGGACACCACACTTAGAATGAATGATATCAGAAAAGAAGGGCTTTTCCTAAATTTGAAAGGTCATATCCTTCACGAAGGAGGTAATCCATTTATGTGCAAGCCCAGAAGTCCACCTTGCCTCAGTCTGTCGGCTAGAATAGCATGGTCTACTGTGTCAAATGCTGCACTTAAATCTAGAAAGATAAGTGCAGCAGCACCTCCCTGGTCTAAAAAGGACTTTAATTCTTCAGTTACTGCTAGCGGGGCTGATTCCGTGCTGGGATGAGCATGGAAGCCCATCTGCATAATGTGAAGACTTATGGGGTCATATAAACTTTGAATGAGTGGGATTCAGGGTGGAGCCCTGAGGAAACCCCCATTTCAGAGGTTGTTCTCTGGAGGAGAAGAGCTTCATCCCTACTATCTGCTCTCTTTTTTTCCAAAAAAGAAGCCCAGCCAGCTCACAGCTGATCCAGTTACCCTAAGGACTCCAACCTGTGTCAAATGCAGCTGACAAGTCTAATAGCACCAAGGCTGTACTGAGTCCTAAATGAAACTCTGCTTTGATGCATTTGGAGATCTTCAGTAGTGCTCTCTCGGTGCTATGTTATTCCCTGAACCCAGATTGTGAAGGATGTAAGAGTTTGCCTTCCACTAAAAAGTTGTGAGCAGGTAGTTTACTCTCCTTTCAAGATTCTTGATGGCTGCTGCTAATAGAGATCAGTCTTAGGTTCACTGGAACCTTAGGATGGGCATTGGACTTTTTGAGAAGGGGAATTACATTTGCACTTTTCCATGAGTCTGGTACTACCCCAGAATGAAGAGAAGCTGAGAATAGCTAATGGTATGTAGAGGACAATAGCGTTGGCAGTTAGCTTCAAAATAAGGGGGGGAAGGACTATATGGGGACACAGTAGAGAACTGGGCCTTCAGTTCCTCTGTTGTGGTTGATTAGAATTGTGCCAACTTCGTTATAGCTATTGGCCCTGGTATTCTCTGGATAAAGTATCAAAGTCCAAGCTGATGAGATTTAGTTGGTTGGCCTGAATTTTAGTTAGGTCGTCATCAAAAAGTTACCAAGTCTTGTTCAGTGGTACTGATTAATCTCAAAAGATGGGGCCATCACCAATGGATCCATGAAACTCATTACATTCTTAAAAATCTCTTTCCTATTATTGTCGGCCTACTTGATACATTGGGAATAAAAAAATGGTACGAGTTTGCTTTATATTTTTGTGGTATGTATTGAGGGCTGTTTGTAACGTGCCCTGTCGACCTTGTTGTAGTGGCATCCCAAGCTCTCTCTAGCTTTTTACACGCTGTTTTCTCAAGGGCAAGCTCTTGGGAAAACCAGTGAGTGGAATGGGCCTGGGCATCCTTCTGAGATGTCATAATCAGAGCTACTGTATCGGCTGCCTCCCTGAGCCATTTATAAATAGCCCTATCATCCAGTGTGACTATGTCTGAGAGCTCTGATTTGGGTGAGCTCAGGATTGGGTGAAGGTCAGGGATTCCTACTTTATTGTATGGTCTTTTCCCTAAATCCTGAGGATTTCTCTACTTTTTCTAAGTACCAGGTGAGACTAAGAAAAGGGGAGTAGAAAATGATCAGACCATACCACCTGGTCCTGGCTTTCCCACTGAACCAAAGTATTAGACATGATTCAGTCTATGGCATGATCTGCCCTGTGCGTCAGGCCTGTACCTGACCACGTAAGGGTAGGTTTTGCTAGTGACTCAAGAAAGCAATTGGACAATGGATCTTCGACGTTGTCCAACTGCATGTTAAAGCTGCCCAGTACAGCCAGAGTTGCATAACTAATGCATTTAGGGGCAATGACCTGATCAAGTGGCAAGATAAAATCTCCTGCATATCCTGGGGGTGATATAATAAAACACCATAGAAGGAACATTTGGCAAAAGGAGATATCCTAAAGCAGAGAGCTTTTGCCCCCTTCAGCTCATCCATCAAAAATGTGTGGCATTTAAAAACTTTCCTGTACACAATGGCTACGCGTCCCCCTTTTTTGACCACCCCGTCTGCATGAACACATATGTAAGTGTCAAGGAGTGCTAATTGTAAATTGGGGCACAAATCCTCCCTCATCCAGGTTTTTTAATATTTTTATAAGTAAGGCATCTAACCTATTATCAGTCAAATGGTTTAAATGTCTGTGCGTGTTTATGTAATGAGCGTACATTGATCAAGGCAGCCTTAAATGTACCCAGGTTAATAGCCCAGTGTGCCACATTCCTAGCCCTATAGTGCAGAGGATGTAACCGGCATTTATAGTGTAGGCAGGAGATTAGGCCTACGCAGTCTAAATGGAAAGGGGTGCAAGAACGTGAGCTCCCCCACCTCAGACCTCATAGCTCAGGTGCGTATATACAGTTCTGGGGTGTCCATCTGCGACCAAACTGGTATAGTGGCTGGTGTTAGCCAAGGACGGGTCACGGACAGGTGCAGACGGGCTTGACCAAGGCCCGCCTTCGGCATGCCAGCAATGCACCCGCTGCATGGGTCCACTGGGCGGGCACTCTGGGGCCATCAAACTATAGCAGGTTCAAGACTTCTCCCTGCCACTAGACACTAGAGGACGTAGTACACACAGTGGTGCCGCTCCATGTCCTACTTTTTCCCCTAAACACTATGGGGGTGATTCTGATTCTGGCGGGCGGCGGAGGCCGCCCGCCAGAATTCCGCCCCCATTATACCGCTCCGCGGTCAGGAGACCGCGGAGGGTATTATGAGTTTTTCCCTGGGCTGGCGGGCGGTCTCCAAAAGACCGCCCGCCAGCCCAGGGAAAAACTCCCTTCCCACGAGGATGCCGGCTCGTAATCGAGCCGGCGGAGTGGGAAGGTGCGACGGGTGCAGTGGCACCCGTCGCGTATTTCAGTGTCTGCAAGGCAGACACTGAAATACTTTGCGGGGCCCTCTTACGGGGGCCCCTGCCGTGCCCATGCCATTAGCATGGGCACGGCAGGGGCCCCCAGGGGCCCCGCGACCCCCCCTACCGCCATCCTGTTCATGGCGGCTTTCCCGCCATGAACAGGATGGCGGTAGGGGGGGTCGGAATCCTCATGGCTGCGGAGCGCGCTCCGCAGCCATGGAGGATTCAAACGAGCAGCGGAAAGTCAGCGGGAGACCGCTGACTTTCCGCTTCTGACCGCGGCTGAACCGCCGCGGTCAGAATGCTCGTTGGAGCACCGCCAGCCTGTTGGCGGTGCTCCCGTGGTCGGTGGCCCTGGCGGCCACCGGCCGCCAGGGTCAGAATGACCCCCTATGTCTGCTCTTTTAACTTTTACTCAGTGCCTCAGACAGTTAAAAAGGATAAAACTCTTTAAAAGTCATGGTGCATGTCACATTAATAACCGGAGTTTTAAAGTTTGCTGTTTCTAAAGTGCAAATGCTAAAAAATAAATAAATAATGAAAACAGTTTAAATTCACAACCCTTTTTATACAACTGATATAGATTATTTAAAGTGCAAAAAACGATATTTTTAGGAACCCTCTCTCCCACTCTGCGCAAATAACAGTTTACCAGCCTCAACTGACAGTTTGTTTTAGTAGTTTTAAAACTTCACCAACTGACACAGCCTCTACTGTCCTGGTCTATGCCTCCTAGTTTGCATGACCGAGCTGCAGCAATCAAACTATATTTGAGGCAAAACTCCTCCTTCCTGCTGCTACACAGTAGAGCACATTGTACACAAAATGTTTCAGCTCTGTGTCTGCTTCCTCCCCACACTGTGGGCCTGATTACCGACTTTGGCGGATGCAATACTCCTTCACAAATCCGACTACAAGTTCCATTATATCTTATGGAACTTGTAAAACGGTGGGTAGGATATCTGTCACGTTTGTGACAGAGTAACCCATCCGCCAAGGACGTAATCAGGCCCTCTTTGTCCGCCCTTTTAACTTTTCCCAGTGCCTCAGACAGCTAAAAAGGATCTCATTCCTTAAAATTCGCAGCTAATGTCACATTAATAACCAGAGTTTTAAAATGCAGTGTTTTTAAAGTGCAAATGCCAAAATCATTTCACATTCATGAGAGTATTTCAAATTGAGAGTGCACAGGTTTCCAGGAAGGCCTTCACAGCCAGCTGCTCCGTGCCCTGACATTACGCAGCTGACCGAGTACATGGACAGGGACCTTATCCTGCAAAAATTCAGAACCAGAGGCCAAGGGCTGTTCAGAGGCAATGCCATTACAGCCTATCCAGATTACACAGTGATGCTGTATATCCTGTGTGACGATCAAGCAGCAATTGCACCTCATGGGCTTGAAGTATGCTCTCTTTTTCCCTGCCAAACTCCTTGTGGTCGCGGGAGACATGCCACACTTTTTCAAAGGAGGCCTAATCCTGGTTGCACTCCAAAGGAGTGGAGATCCCTACGACAGCCGGAGCACCCATGGAAGACTTGCAGACCCAGATGCTGAAAAATAAATTGAGCTGGAAACCACATAGTCTCCCGATTGACCAAACAGGCAGTTGAATAGAGGGTGCAGGTTTCTGATGTCCTACACCACAGTAGAAACCCCTTCACTGCCCTGCCCTTGGGTCGTGGATTGGACTCTGAAACTGACTTAAATGAGTCAGATGATTCACGAGGGGTGGAACAGTGAGGACAAATATTGTGCCCGACTGGCTGATGTCATAGCCTGGTAGAGACCTAGGCACTTAATTTCATTGCAGGTAACATCAAGGGGGTGCCACTGTGGAGAGCCAGTGGTTATGCCAGGGCCTACTAGCCCGGGGCAGAGTGGTGACCTTGATACACACCCCTCCCTTTCTTATGTAATGGAAATGGACACTTTGTTAATTGATGTTTCATTGTATATGGTATGTTGCATTTGCTTGGCGGAGTACATGCAGTATACTCTGTCAGAGACAGAAATTGGGTATGTTGTCATTCATCGTTCTCAATATGTTGGTTGTTGTATCACTTGGCACACAGGAGGAGGCTCATTATGACGTATACTAAGGACCAAATGATTGGTGCAAAGAGGGGCTTACATGTGAGGTTTCAGGGGCACAATTGGAGACATATGGAGAGGGTGGCATTTCCACTCCACGTAGGGGCCACATAACCCATGGTCGGTAAGGCAAGCTAATTGCAGATACCAAACACAAGAGCTCTAACTCACACATGCAGCATCCTGACCTAGAACATAAGGCATATGGCTATGCCAATTAAAAAATGCCAGGTATATACACACCTCCAACGCCACCACATACACATAGCCTGCTTACAAGAAAAGTATGTGTTGCAATTGGAACTACAGAAGCTGGGTGGGAAATGGAGGGTACAGATTTATGGCTTGTCCTTTTCAGTGTTTGCATGGGGGTTCTGGTCTAGACCTGACTGGGAGACTCATTTGTAGTGGAGGCCCACAGAATAGACGTAGAAAGTAGAAATGTAGTACTAGAGGGACATTTGGATGGGGATCTGTTAACTATAATACAATAAATGCACACAGATTTCTGGACCAGTTGACCAGGGCTCACATGCAACTCACAGGCACCATACATATGGCGAGGAGACTTTAATTGTGTTCCAGATGAAGACATAGATAGAACTCATTCCCTCTGAGCTGGAACCAAAGCTGTAGATTGAGTAGACTCCTGTGCTCTCCTGCTGGTGTCCCACCTCAGGTTATGCCCCTGTCCTGCTTATGCTGCCTCCTGCTTTGTTTTTGGTTATGGCTCCAGCTCCTTCCAAACCACCGGTTCCACCTGGTTTCCGCCCACAGCTTCCCACCTCCTTCAGAGACTCGCCCATCACAGGACCTACTTAATGCAGGCTGCAGCGCAACTGCATTAGTAGGCACCTGTGCTCCTCTGCTAATGTCCCACCTCCGGTTATGCCCCTTTCCTGCTTGGACTGCCACCTGCTTTTTTTTTGGTTGTTGCTCCATCTTCTGCCAGATCGCTGCTTCCAGCATCATCACCCCTTCCCGATTTCCACCCAGCACTTCCCACCACCTCTAGAGCCCCGTCCACCACAAGACCTACTTATTGCAGACCGCAGAGGGACCACATTAAGTAGGCACCTGTGCTCCCCTGCTGGTATCCCACCTCTGGTGATGGCCCTGTCCTGCTTGAACTGCCTCCTGGTTTGGTTTTGATTGCAACTCCTGCTAGATTGCTGCTTTCAGCTTCACCACTGCTGCCCGGTTCCCGCCCGGAACCTCCTGCCTCCTCCAAAGCCCCTTCTACCCCAGGACCTACTTAATACAGGCCACAGAACAACTGAGCCCTCAGAGCACCGAAGGTGCATCAAAGACCAGCATGTCTGCATCATCCATTCCTGCACTGCACTGAGTGCCAGAAAACCTGGCCCTCTGACTGCCCACAGCTACTCCCCAGAGGAACTGCATCGAGACAACCATGGATGATGCCTAGACTGCTGCTACCTCACCACACCCCAGTCCACAATTGGTTCTTTCATCTTCCTGTCACCACACTCTCATGCCCACCAACCACACCCACAGCACTCACTCCACCACCCACACTATATACAACACCACACTCGCCCGCCCGCAATCACCTGCATGCATGCTCCTCAAGACCCATTCGCTCAATAAGCACGCCACATAGGTCCGCAATCTCATCAACACCCAAGCACTGAACAGTGTCTTCCTGACCAAGACCTCGCTCAACCATACATCTGCACAGACATCGCCACTGCCATCCCAACAGGATACAGGATCCTGCACCAGGACTAAAGCTCAAAACCAGGAGGAGGCATCACCATCATCCACAGAGACACCATCAAATGCATCACCACCGGCGACCCAGAAGCCACCTTTATAGAGTACTTACATTTCAAGCTTCAGATAAACAGCAAATCCACCATCAAGGGAACCTTTGCATATCGGCCATCTGGATCCAACAGCAACTTCAGAATCCTCCTTACTGACCTCATCACCCTCCTTTGACTATCAACTCCAAAGACTACGTACTCTTGTGCAACCTCCACTTCCGTCGCTATGACCCCTCAGATCCCACCACCACAGACCTACTGCAAAGCCTTCAGAACATTGGCCTCACTCAGCTTGTGAAAAGGCCCACGCATGCCACTATACACACCCTGGTCCCCATCTTTACTCCCAGCACAGAATTAACGTCAGCCATGTATCACCTATCACATGGGCGGGCCACTTCATCATTCACTTCTACATATCGACCCCACCCACTACACGGACTGAGAGACCATTCACCATTAGGTGCAGCTGTAAGAAGGTAACTGGAACTGCATGGCTTAATGCCCTTCTCTGATAACACCAACAGAAACACAGAATGCTTCAATAAATGGATCAACACCAGCGCCATCATCATCAGACACATCACAAACACAAAACCTAAGAGGGAAAACAAACAAACGAGCTGGTACACCAACACAGTTAGAGAGTCCAAGAGATGATGCAAACAGTGGAAATGTTTACCTCACATGAACCCGCATTCAAAGATGCCTACAAGACCGCACTCAGGATCTGCCACCATGAACTTAGAGAGACCAAGAAGGCGGCCCTGACCCAGAAAATTGAAGCCAGCAACAACAAATACAAAGAACTCTTCTCAATTGTTAAGGAATCCACCCATCCTGCAGCCACCTCTAGCTCTATCACCCTGTCGCAAGACCAGTGCCACCAACTCTTAGACATCTTCCATGATAAAATATCCACAATCAACAGGAATTTCGACCCTCAACCACTCCCTACTGACCGCCTCTCATCACAGACCACCAGCACCAGAAACACCGTCGACTAACAAGGACATAGCAGATATTATTGCATACATATCCTTGAGAAGCCCCATGGACCCATGCTGTCACCGCCTTTTTAACCTTGGAAGAACCAAGATCAGCATGGCACTCAAAAAGCATCATCAACACCTTGATCTTTAAAGCCACCATTCCGGATGTCTGGAAGGATGCAAAAGTCACCCCATTCCTCAAAAAAAACTCCTTCAGACCCCAAAGATCTCAGCAACTTCTGACCCACCTCCATGCACCCCTTCCCAGCCAAAGTCATGATGAAAGCAATCAGTCAGAAGCTGTCCCACCACCTTAAAAGCTATGAACTCCTGGACAGCTCACAATCAGCCTTATGCAGAAACCACAGCACCTAGTTTGCCCTCATCGCAGCATCAAATGACATCTGCACCATCCTAGATCGAGGCTAGACTCCAGCACTCATCCTCCTCAACATATCTGCCACCTTTGACACAGTATCCCACCATAAACTCATCTCCAGACTCTACAAAGCTGGGATTCAAGGAGCAGCTCTCAAAAGGACAGCCTCCTCCCTGACCGGAATCAGCAATGGGTTAGGCTCCCACCATTCATCTCAGAACCCAAGCACCTCATCTGCAGAGACCTGCAAGGATCCTCACTTAGCCTCACGCTCTTCAACTTATACATGACTACTCTAGCAAACATCATTTGGACACACAAAACTCAACATCAACTCATATCCTAACAACACCCAACTCATCCTTTCCCTCTCTGAGGACACCAACACCACCAAAAGTAATTTCAAGCTATGCATACCTGGGATGGCCAACTGGATGAGAGCTAACTGCTTCAAACTCTGTGCCAACAAGACAGAAATGGTAATATTCATCAACAGAAGCTCACCCTGGGACTCCACCTGGTAGCCTGTAGAACTTGGCCCCACTCCGTCACCTCCAGACCACACCAACCCCCTGGGCATCATCTTGGACACCAATTTCAGCATGAGACATCAGACAACTCTGTTCCCTCCACCTGCTTTCACATCCTCTGCATACTTAGAAACATCTTCAAATGGTTTCTTCAAGACTTCATAAAGGCCATCACCCATGCCCTCATCACAAGCAGACTGTACTAGGGCAACACCCTCAACTGAGGCATCTCCATCTACCTGATCCACAAGCAGCAAACCATCCAAAACGCCACCGCCAATCTAATACTCAACATTCCTCGCCACATGCACATCACACCCCACCTCTGAGAACTACACTGGCTCCCCAGTCGAAATGCTGCTAGATTTAGATGTTCACCCACACCTCCAAGGCAATACACAACCTGGGGCCCACCTATCCCAACCACCGCCTTCTCTTCTACCACCCTTCCAGAAACCTCCACTCTGCATCACTCGTGCTCTCCCACAACCCCCTCATCCACAGAAGCAAAACAGGAGGCCAATCTTTCTCTTATGTGGAGTCCAAGTCCAAGAATCATCTCCCCCAGCACATCAGGACAGCCACATCGCTCATGGAATTCAGCAAGAAACTCATAACCTGGCTCTTCACCCAATCTTTCTTGCCACATCCATGCATCTACATCACACCTACTCAGCACCTGGATACCATTACTGTCGACAAGCTCTCGCTTTACAAATCCACATTGCATTACATTACATTTAGTCAATGGATAGAGAGCAAGCGAGTACACGATGTGCAGAGACTGGTGCACTGACCTATAGAGTACTCGTTCTACTCCCTGGTGCATAATAGGTTGAACCTATTTTTCTGTAGTGATTCACTGTGCTCACAAATAACAGATACAGAATGCCATGCATGCACCATCTCGGTCCACTGTCTGTTAAAAATGGTGCTTTGATTGGGGAGAGGGCGAGCAAGGATATCGACTTGGAGGTATTATATGGCACTACTTTTCATGAAGTCAGAGGGACACACATTACACAATAGTTTAATTCCAGCACTGCATTAACACCACATGGGGAGTCAAGAAAACCCTACACAGACTCCTTCCAGACACTGAATGGGACATGTGCCAGATTGAGTTGGAAATGCAATCAGATGCTGACCAGGCAAAATGACTCTGCGAACTTAGATAAGCACGAATTCAATTGGATGATAGATTGTGGAAACTGGACTACTGTAAGTATATAGCCTGATTGCATGGGGAGGGTGAGTGAACTGGCAACATGCTGGCATGGTTATTACAAGATGAACCGGCAAGAGCTCCATTGGGGGCTATTAGATCTGCTGAAGGGGTGATGCACAACACCCAAGAAAACATGAAGGTAGCTTTCCTTGTCTACTATTGTACTCTGTGTGACGTACCTGGAAGCCCGGCCACTGACCCCCTACAAGATTTCCTAGAAGGCATTCCAATACCACAAATAAACCTGCTACAGTGCACCTTATTAGAAGAGAACAATACAACTGGGAGAAATCTGCACACCTTTAGCTGTAATAGCAAAAAATAAGACCCTAGGTGCAGATGGTTTCCCCATCAAATATTACGCAACATACAGCACCCATATCAGCTCTAAATTGCTGCATTTGTATGACGAGGCAAAAGAGATGGGCAATCTCCCGGAATCCCTCAGTGATAGTGAAGTACTGCTACTACTGCTTCTTGGATCCCTCAGGGAAGCACTGATAGTAGTGTTCCCCAAACGAGGGCGAGATCCCTTAGATGTGTGGCCACACAGACTGGTATCCCTTCTTAGACCATAAAATAGTAGGCAAAATACTAGCAAATAGACTCTTGTCCATCGTAGGGGCGCTAGTCCATAGTGACCAAAATGGGTTTATACAAGAAAGAAACAACTTTTTAAACATTCACCGATTGCTTTGACTGATGGGGGCCAACCTTAGCAATAATTAGGACTGTTGTACTTTATTTGATGGTTGAAATAAGCTTGGAAAGACTTTTCCATGTGCTTCAGCTGATGCATATTCTATCTCTGTGGGGTTGGGCTTTTTAAAGGCAGACAGAACTGAGCACCTGGATGTTATGACTTAAATCGGTGAAACCTAGGTTGAAAGCCCTTAAAGTAGTCTTGGGTCAGTCTGGTGCATTCCCTCCTCTCTATCTAGATACACGCGCAAATCTGGATACAGCATAATTAACAAACTTTAAAGCCATCAGTGCAGCCTTCTTTCTCTCCCACCTCCATTTTTAGAGCCATCCCCACGAATAGTAATCAATATTGTGTCTTGTGCGGATTTTAATCTTGACTTTGTCTTCCGATATGGTTTTCACTCCAGGGTGCATTAACATTCATTTTTTCTATACTTACAATATTGTAAACATTTACAACAATGCAAACATTTAGCAACCAATTTATAATATTTATACTCGTACCAAAAATTGAACGTTACTTACAACAAATTCTTGTCTAACCAGTTCATCTTCTCCTCTAATGACCGGTGTTGTTTTTGTGTTTCTATTTCGTGACAGAAGTCTGCAATCACAATATTTCTCTAAATGAGACTGAATATGTTTGGTGACCTTTGTGTGTTATTTAAGTTAGCTACGCATATTGCTCCATCTCACCTCATATCCCTCTCATTTTAACTTCGAGGGACCATCAACGCCGCTAATCCCCATATTCTACACCATAAGACCTCCATTGAAGAGCTTTAGAATTTGTCACCGCCCAGCACAGATTCGTAGAACAAGTACAAATACATGTACTATAAATAATTAAATGGTAACTTCTTGTACTCTAAGTGCTATAGATAAAAAATAGTGGCCTGCCTCGAGGCCAGTTTTCAAAAGTTCAAATTTTTGTTCACTCCTGTTTTAAAACATAAAGCACAGTACTTCATATGAGATATAGAAAAACACTTTGTAGGATATTTCCAATTTGCTGCCTATAAAATGCCTTGAAAACGAATCTGGAATGCAGGCTAATTAATTGAATAAGCTAAAGTTCAGTTGAAGTTTTCAAGACATAGGTGATGGATTTTCAGACACTACCCCAATTCCTCTTTCTCGTTGAAATCAGTTCCTACTTCATGAGATGCAAACGTCCCATTAAATAGGCAGCTTTCAGTCTATACCCTGCGTTTTCCTTATTTCTTTTATAATGAGCTTTGTTCCATGGCAGACCATTTAAATGAGCCCTGATTCTGCTGCGCCCCTTGTTTTTGTCTTTTTCCATCGAAGGCTGGTACCTCTTAAACTATTGAAAGCATTGGCTTATTTAAACTTTTTGTGGGCGAAAGGGTTTCTGCCTAGTCCCAGTAGTTTTGCGATTTATATCCATTCCACTACTTGGCCAAAGTTTGGGTTTCTGTTTTCTGCATCGTGTGTTCTGCCTCAGTCGCGTTTTTTTTGTTAATTCTCGCTCATTATTTCTGGTTCGGGTGGTATGTAGACTTGAGCTGAGGACTGGGGCGTTGGAACACTGAAAGCCTTGGTGAGGGCTGCTTCTCCCCCACGCCCCTTCCTGTTCTCACTACATCTCACCTGGCGCTTCTGCCCAAGCCAGTAAGGAGGATGCCTCAGCTAATACACACTCTGGTGCATGCTGGAGAAAGACTGGGCTTCCTTGCATGAAGGAAAGACCAATCTTTGCTTTCATGTGGTGTGCACTAGAATTGTCCAATGTGTTACTCCAGCATTCATTCAAATTACTAGCAAAGGGAGCAAGAACAGAAAAGACTCTGCCTCTATTCTGTTTCCTCTAAAAGCAGGGAATCTGTAGAACTTCATAAAAAGGAGTGGTGGGCACAACTGAGTGTATAGCCACGGACCTTATCTTTGAAGACCAATGGGATCTGACTAGTCATTTACTTAATTTATAGCTAGGCATTTCTCCTGCGCTGCTCTTAAAGTCTGGCAAAGATTAGGTGGCTCAGATTTCTGACGCTTCACACATGCAACACCATAGCCTGCTTCCTTCTGTACCCCAATAAAATTCACTTTGAATGGTCCATAGCAGGAAATACTTTATAATATGGCAATCACGAGCTCACTGGGCTCAAATTGTAACAATGAGAGCATTTTAACAGTGGTGTTCAGTGGTTTATCTTTCTATTGGATCCAAACCTGATAACCAAGTACACCCTTTTGCATGTGACCATCATGGTATCAAAGTTGAGAAGGACAAGACCTATTCTTCGAGGTGGCATGGGCTAACTGCTCAGAATTTACTGAAACATATTGTAAGAGCTAATACATCATTGGCCAATCATTACTTTGATTTGGAAAATGAAATGTGCTTTAATCAGAACAGCACTCATGTGTAAAAGAGTAGATAGCATAGTGATGTGCGCACACAGTTATGCTTGGAGCATAATCCTCCATGAGGGGGAACCAGCCAGCAATGACATAGTCTGCTCCCATATTGTGATCGGCAAAGGGTATTTTACTGATGATGTCAATGTGGAATAGGACAGATTGCCCAAGGGATTTTAACAAGTGATTATTCTTTGACAGTTATCTGGGATTGCAGCTATGCCCCTACCCAAGAAAGTTATTGAGCCTTTTTTTAGCAAAGTGGAATTGGCCCAGCATCTGCTGTTGCCATAGCCATGTCTCACTCACAGTCTGTACCTTGCGAGCAGGTCTAGATGGCAGACCCTCTAGACACTGCCAGCTGACGCAGATGAGCCTAGTAGTTGCTGTCTCACCCAGTCACTGGGGAGCAGTAGCCCTGACTGTGTCCCTACCTTGGGAGTTAAATGCCAGTTTCTGATCGTGCAGGTGTGCTTAGATGCAAGCCTCGAGTTCTGAAGAGAAGGTAACATGTGGGCACGGGTCCGCAGATGCTGCACTCTCTCACTTAACACGAGGAAGGAAATCTTCATTGCTGTATTGTTCTCAGAGCAAACAGAAGCCACCACCAACAAAACAGGTGAGCCAACCTTTAATTATACTGGTGATACTTGTCCACGGTCTGCAATGAGAAATTCAAACACCGATAAGGGGCACAAGATGCCTCTCTGAGGGGCATGCTGTAAAATGGGCCACATGACCCAGCTGGGAAGTGGAACAATGTTCAGTTCCTTCTCCTCTTCTCATAGAGTCCCTCCTCTTCTAGGCTGAATTAATCTCATGCATTGTTTGCTCCAGTACTACTCCCAGGCACTCAGTGTGCTCACTCCTTCAAGGTGGTGGCATTACTGGCAAGGCAGGAAGGAGAGCCTCCACTTCACTGTTCCACAAACAGGCATTGGGACCCCAACCCTGTAGATCAAGGGTTTTTCTCGTTCACCACTGATGTGGACCTCTGGCTGATGATAAATCCTGGCAAAATGGGTGTTGGTTTATGTCTCGTACTTTTTTTCAGAAAGTTTGTGTATTCTACCAGTCTAGTTCTGGAATGCTTTCCAGGCAGGTTCTGACTTGTACCTTCCTTCCAGTCTGTTCAAGCTACACTTTTTGTCCTCCGGTGTTAGCAGTTGTGTTCTGTCAATCAACTTCCCAGTCCTATCTAGTCCAGCAGCACTAAAATGATAGCACACAGCCTGATATTCTGCATAAAAACTCAATCATCCACAAGCATGATTCTAATGAGTTGCATTTAATTAGGTCATACTGATACTTAATATTGATCAGAGCACCTATGCCTCATCCACTTCCCAAAATCACTGCGTGATGTGAACCCTGAAGCTGGATTACCAGCATGAGATGCTGCAAACTACTCTTACCTTTCCTCCTTCCCCACACCCCCACAAGCAAGCTCCTCTAAAAAACTGATTTACGTACCCTGCCCCACAGCCTTTAACACTTTACCTGACTTTCTACTGCTGAAGAGCCCAGCATGCACACCAACCCCAAAGCTTTAGAGAATTTCTCCACGCAGACCACATTTAACATGACCGTGAATTCTCTGTGCTAACAGATCCCCCAATACATCCTATTAAATGAAACTCCAGAACTAGACTTCCTAATCAAAATTCAATATTATTCTACCCAACCTTAACCAAATCACCTCCTCTCAATCCAGTGATCCCTTTCCTGGACATCACATCAAATCTGTCCTTCTAATTTACATATCTGTGGTCTCTAAAGCCACTTCCAAATCTTTGCTCAGCTACTGAGATATTAACACTATACCACAAATGGAAAACCTGGTTCTGCTCATCTCCAGCACAGTATCTTCCCAGTAGGACAGAACTCCACTCCCCATATCAATAAGTTAGGAGATACTGTTGGGAGGTTGCCTTTTTCCTTATGCGCACACTCTGTAAACTAAGTCTCATATCAACGCATCTCTTTGGAGATTACAAATACACACCTCAGGCACTGTGGCTGAACATCTTTACTGCCCATCTGACAGCAAGAATGTTATTGATATGTTTCCTTAATTATAGACTGACCTACTTTTGTTATCAGATTTTCCAGGAGGTTTCAACTTCATCTGAGGCACAGATGAAGACACTGACACAGGTCTCCTCAAATCTTTCCTGTTGGAAACAACCTACTAAAACATTGTCCTCCTCCCTATCTTTGATAGGCTGCTACCTTGGCCTAATTGTCATGAAGTAGCACTAGTATTGACAAACACATAGACTATTTGCCTTCTCTTTCTGTGCATTCAGATTCTTTCTGTACCTCTTCTGTCGTTGCCCTGTATTTATCCCACAGGTTTGGGATGCTACTGTTTTTATTACCTGAAAGTATGTTGCATGTGCTATTGCACGTTTGGGAAATAAATGACAGAACACATACATATATGAGGCACAGAACGCAGAAGGTTTTACAGAAAGAGGTCTCAAATAGCCTCTGCACATGTGTGCACCCCTGTATTTGCATGCATTAGCACATTAAAAGCACACCATTTGGCTTTGGCAATGTCTGTTTTATTATTGGGAGTAATAGCACACATCGGTCACACATTGAAAAAAGCTAGTACAGTGATGCAGACTAAGAACACTTAGTCTAGCAACTGGTGTATTTTATTTTTTAAACCTCCCAGCATAATTTGCATCTCACTGATGAAAAGAATTACAACATCAGTATATTGCCTGGTTTAATTGCTCATTTCTTGTCTCCTATTGGTCATCTTCAAGCAGCAACCACCATAAATATTCTGTAGTCCAGATTTGTATGCCTATATAGGAATGTTCTGAGTTATACTAAATTTTTGTAATCCTTAAATGTAAAAAGCATCTTAAACAGTAAAGATGAAAAAAGGATTACATCCTTTCACCCAGGACGATAGTATTTCTAAGCTCCCATACAGCTGTATTCAATACATGCTTCAGCGGTAAAAGTGAGATAACTTTAGAGTCAAAGCAGTAAGACAGTCTAACCAATTTATATAAAAATGAGAATGTGTAAGAAATGGGGTTACTGGTTGAGGGGTGGAACCTAACTCAGACAGGAATCACCATTCTTGGCAGGATGTGGCACAAGCAAACCACAAATTTAACCTGTGCTCAACCCTCCTTTAGCTTGTTAGAGAGCAGTCAGGCTTAGCTTAGAGCCAATGTGCAAACGTATTTATGCAGCACTTCAAACAGTAATAAAGTGAAAACACAACACAAAAGAACTCCCACACCAATTTAGAAACATAGAGTAACTTTTAAGAAATAAATCAAGACCAAAACATCAAACATCCAATCAGTAGAACCGGAGATATAAAATTCTAAACATTTAAGTGAAAGTGGCACTAAAAAGCACAAAGTGCCAACTGTGGTTACCTGGATGTGCTAGACCGGAACAAAGTCACAAGTTCAGGCCAACCGCAATAGATTGTGGGCCAGTTATAGGGACCCAGTTAGACCCGGTGGCCAAGAGTATCTCAAATCCTGTAGAAAAGATGCGGAGTCCCACATCGAGCAAGCATTGCACAACCAAGGTGATGCGAGGTCTGGGCTGGAGATGTGTGGAGCAGCATTGGTTCTGAGGAACTGCGAGGCTGTGATGCGAGGTTCTGCTGCCTCATCAAGGCGGTCGTCGATGAGGGGCTTGTGAAGAGAAGTCCTGCATCGAGGATACGTTGCGCACCAGCTGGCTCTGAAGAACGGTGGGGCTTGCGATATGGAGTCCTGCAAGGGCAGTGCAGAGTCCTTGCACCAGGAGAGTCCATGCAGCTGAGGTGATGCATCATTTGTTCTTGGGGTTACGATGCGCAGAAGAGGAGATGTGTCCGTTCTGCTGGATCCCCAGATGGGCTGGCAGGGCACCTTCAGGCCCACTTCCAAGGTTGCAGGAATGGGGTGGCACCACTTGGCAGGGTAGGATTCACAGATGGCATGGTCCAGGTGCTGGATTCAAGGTTGTTAGAAGCATGTTAAGTCACTGAGGCTTCTGATCAGGAAGGTAGAGAACTAGTTCTCGGAGTTACTATGGGGTCATGGGTTTAGAGATGCAAGACCAGTCTTTCTCACAGCAGGACAGGAGGTCAGCACAGCAGGGTAGCAGTCCTTCAGAGCAGCGGTCCAGTTGAGTGGCAGTCCTTTCAGCAGCACTGCGTCCCTTGTTTGCAGAGTCCACAGGTCCAGAAATGTACTGAATAGATGGGTCTAAGGGTCTAACATATCTGTTGCCCACTTAGAAGTGGAGGAAGCTTCTAGAAGTTTCCACCCCTCTAAGGTTTCAAGCATTCCCTTCCTCCTCGTCCTGGCCTCAGCTTGACTGGGGGGGTCACAAAAGACTAGTGACAAACCCTTTGTAAGAGTTTTTAGGCAGATCCTTTGTGAAATGCAAGTGTGGTAGGTGACGGCTCCTTTCCCTTGTTAAGTCAGAGTGACCCATCCTGCCAACACTTAGCTTCCCTTTGTCTCAACGCTGGGAGCAATACACAAAGACCAACTGCTAGCTACACCTAGTCAAGTGACCCCATTGAAAGCTACAGCTTATTAAACATAACAGGGTAACTCTGTTATCCTAGGGGGGAGGTAGTCTTTATAGTGCTGAAAAATGACTTTTGGTGCTTTTCTCTACCAGGACATGTAAAACTTAAAGCCCTACTTTTTAAATACAATGCACCCTGCCCTCTGGGCTGTTCAGGGT
This sequence comes from Pleurodeles waltl, assembly GCF_031143425.1. NCBI lineage: Eukaryota > Metazoa > Chordata > Amphibia > Caudata > Salamandridae > Pleurodeles > Pleurodeles waltl. The sequence continues at coordinate 1,016,840,284 of NC_090442.1, forward strand.
CTACCTTAGGGGTGACTTACATGTATTAAAAAGGAAGGTTTGAGCATGGCAAGACGTTTATTTTGCTTGGTTGAAATGGCAGTTTAAACTGCACACTTGGACTTCAAATGCAGGCCTGAGACATGTTTGAAGGACAACTGAAGTGAGTGTAACAATCACTGCTGCAGGCCCACTAGTATCATTTAATTACATGTGGTGGGCACATGCAGTACTACAAGTAGATGAAACAGGCTAACTGGGTGTAAGCAATTCTACCATGTTTAAAAAAGATAGCACAAGCTCTTTAGCACTGGTTAGCAGTGGTAAAGTGCTCAGAGTCCTCAAGGCCAACGAAAACAGGTTCGGAAAGCAGGAGCTTGAAGACAAAAAGTTTAGCAATGACCCTGCAGAGAGGGCCACGCTCAACAAAAAGTGAAAGTAAGGATATTACTTACCTTACTGTAAGGAAATGCCTCCTTGGCATGGTTGCCCCCTGACTTTTTGCCTTTGCTGATGCTATGTTTACAATTGAAAGTGTGCTGAGGCCTGCTAACCAGGCCCCAGCACCAGTGTTCTTTCCCTAACCTGTACTTTTGTATCCACAATTGGCAGACCCTGGCATCCAGATAAGTCCCTTGTACCTGGTACTTCTAGTACCAAGGGCCCTGATGCCAAGGAAGGTCTCTAAGGGCTGCAGCATGTCTTATGCCACCCTGGAGACCTCTCACTCAGCACAGACACTCTGCTTGCCAGCTTGTGTGTGCTAGTGAGGACAAAACGAGTAAGTCGACATGGCACTCCCCTCAGGGTGCCATGCCAGCCTCTCACTGCCTATGCAGTATAGGTAAGACACCCCTCTAGCAGGCCTTACAGCCCTAAGGCAGGGTGCACTATACCATAGGTGAGGGTACCAGTGCATGAGCATGGTACCCCTACAGTGTCTAAACAAAACCTTAGACATTGTAAGTGCAGGGTAGCCATAAGAGTATATGGTCTGGGAGTTTGTCAAACACGAACTCCACAGCACCATAATGGCTACACTGAAAACTGGGAAGTTTGGTATCAAACTTCTCAGCACAATAAATGCACACTGATGCCAGTGTACATTTTATTGCAAAATACACCCCAGAGGGCACCTTAGAGGTGCCCCCTGAAACTTAACCGACTGTCTGTGTAGGCTGACTAGTTCCAGCAGCCTGCCACACTAGAGACATGTTGCTGGCCCCATGGGGAGAGTGCCTTTGTCACTCTGAGGCCAGTAACAAAGCCTGCACTGGGTGGAGATGCTAACACCTCCCCCAGTCAGGAGCTGTGACACCTGGCGGTGAGCCTCAAAGGCTCACCCCTTTGTCACAGCCCAGCAGGGCACTCCAGCTTAGTGGAGTTGCCCGCCCCCTCCGGCCACGGCCCCCACTTTTGGTGGCAAGGCTGGAGGGAACAAAGAAAGCAACAAGGAGGAGTCACTGGCCAGTCAGGACAGCCCCTAAGGTGTCCTGAGCTGAGGTGACTCTGACTTTTAGAAATCCTCCATCTTGCAGATGGAGGATTCCCCCAATAGGGTTAGGATTGTGACCCCCTCCCCTTGGGAGGAGGCACAAAGAGGGTGTACCCACCCTCAGGCCTAGTAGCCATTGGCTACTAACCCCCCAGACCTAAACACGCCCTTAAATTTAGTATTTAAGGGCTACCCTGAACCCTAGAAAATTAGATTCCTGCAACTACAAGAAGAAGGACTGCCTAGCTGAAAAACCCCTGCAGAGGAAGACCAGAAGACGACAACTGCCTTGGCTCCAGAAACTCACCGGCCTGTCTCCTGCCTTCCAAAGATCCTGCTCCAGCGACGCCTTCCAAAGGGACCAGCGACCTCGACATCCTCTGAGGACTGCCCCTGCTTCGAAAAGACAAGAAACTCCCGAGGACAGCGGACCTGCTCCAAGAAAGGCTGCAACTTTGTTTCCAGCAGCCTTGAAAGAACCCTGCAAGCTCCCCGCAAGAAGCGTGAGACTTGCAACACTGCACCCGGCGACCCCGACTCGGCTGGTGGAGATCCAACACCTCAGGAGGGACCCCAGGACTACTCTGATACTGTGAGTACAAAAACCTGTCCCCCCTGAGCCCCCACAGCGCCGCCTGCAGAGGGAATCCCGAGGCTTCCCCTGACCACGACTCCTTGAATCCAAAACCCGACGCCTGGGAGAGACCCTGCACCCGCAGCCCCCAGGACCTGAAGGACCGGACTTTCACTGGAGAAGTGACCCCCAGGAGTCCCTCTCCCTTGCCCAAGTGGAGGTTTCCCCGAGGAACCCCCCCCCTTGCCTGCCTGCAGCGCTGAAGAGATTCCTAGATCTCCCATAGACTAACACTACAAACCCGACGCTTGTTCTAACACTGCACCCGGCTGCCCCCGCGCCGCTGAGGGTGAAATTCCTGTGTGGGCTTGTGTCCCCCCCCCGGTGTCCTACAAAACCCCCCTGGTCTGCCCTCCGAAGACGCGGGTACTTACCTGCTGGCAGACTGGAACCGGGGCACCCCCCTCTCCATTGAAGCCTATGTGTTTTGGGCACCACTTTGAACTCTGCACCTGACCGGCCCTGAGCTGCTGGTGTGGTAACTTTGGGGTTGCTCTGAACCCCCAACGGTGGGCTACTTTGGACCAAGAACTAAGCCCTGTAAGTGTCCTACTTACCTGGTTAACCTAACAAATACTTACCTCCCCTAGGAACTGTGAAAATTGCACTGTGTCCACTTTTAAAACAGCTATTTGTCAATAACTTGAAAAGTATACATGCAATTTTTATGATTTAAAGTTCCTAATGTACTTACCTGCAATACCTTTCAAACAAGATATTACATGTTAAATTTGAACCTGTGGTTCTTAAAATAAACTAAGAAAAGATATTTTTCTATACAAAAACCTATTGGCTGGATTTGTCTCTGAGTGTGTGTACCTCATTTATTGTCTATGTGTATGTACAACAAATGCTTAACACTACTCCTTGGATAAGCCTACTGCTCGACCACACTACCACAAAATAGAGCATTAGTATTATCTCTTTTTACCACTATTTTACCTCTAAGGGGAACCCTTGGACTCTGTGCATGCTATTCCTTACTTTGAAATAGCACATACAGAGCCAACTTCCTACACTTACCATGCAGCCTTTTTTGACTATGCAGAGCCATTTTCATAATGCATGTAAACAGTTTTGTGGGCTATGATACTACATAAATAGAAAGTGAAATGGAGCAACTGGCACACAGTGTTCTCCTAACTGATTGAATGCTTCACCACTTTGCAAGAACGTAAACCAGTGACCTCAAGAGATTTTAAGGCTGATTGATACATTAGCTAACCAATCAACCTCTCTGGCCTTAATGCTTTTTGCATAAGGCAAATCTGAGTTTGAAAAAAAAAAACTGCAATGATCATTTTCATGTTTTTTTAAAAAGATGATTACCATTCAACAACTGCTAGCAGCATACCGCTGTCAGGTACCATTGTGGTTTTTAAGACATCCATAAACATGTAACGTTAATGCTCAAGTGCGATTCATTTGAAAAACATATTGAATTCAAAAACTATTTTCATTATACACAATGAGATTTAGGTGAAAAGAGATTGTGCTAATGTAAACGTCTGTATGTTATGTTTTCAGGGCGTTTTTGCCACTGAATTGTAACATAATGCCATATCTCTGCACGTTGTGTTGACGTCTTTGTAAAAAACAAAGATGTTTTACAGCAATTGTTTTTGAGGAGCAACGATGTAACCAGTTGCAAACTAGTTTGGCTGTTTTTGAAAACTGAATAGTTTACCTTTGGAGGGGCCAGCCAGCGTAGAGATTAAACAAAAGTTGTGTTCTTGAGAGGGTGAGTTGGGTGTTGTACATAGTCACTGTGAACCACTTTTACTAACGTTTGCAGAAGCTTGCAAGTACGTAGTTGACGGTCATGGAGTTTGGTGCTCCTAATGCAGCCCTCTTGCACCTTTTGACATCATTCTCCCTGCACTGTGACTGTTTGTGTCCTACGTTTGAGAACCCTAGTAAGCTTCCATGCCCCTGTGAGCAGCACATGTACATATATATATAGAGAGAGTGTGATGAATAGGGAGAGGACCAACACTGCCCATTGTCCTTGTATGTCTGACCCGGTCTTTGTCCTTGTCTTTTTTACAACAAATCCCACGCAAATAAGGAGCACTATAGCCTGGCTTCCAAGCCAAGAAAGTAACTTCAAAGCCGCTTTTGTAGGAGAGTAAAACGTGACCTCAATTACTGCAAAGGTGCCAAAATGGAAGGGCCCCCAGTCATGTGAGAAACACATTCATCTCCTGGAGCACGCTATTGGGTGCTGAAAAGCTAAACAAATAATAACCTGGCAAGAGAGGCCCAACAGATCTAGCAAAAGGCATCAAACTCGCTGCAAATTAATACTTTTCACACAACCCATGAAAACGACCAGAAAAAGGAAGCTAGGTTTCCAAAGTTTTACTTCTTTAATTCCGTCTGCTGCTATAAGTATATATACATGTATATATATATATATATTTTCCCAGCAGCCTGCAGGACAGTAGTAAAACTGATTTGATACAAAGAATTGAAGAAATTCCTGCAATGTCCCTAATGGCTCAGACAGTGGACGCTGAAGTGCAAAATAACCCACTGATGAGGATTATTAACATTTGGCCAAGTTACAGAATTTGGTATCAGTTTGACACATTTTAATGAACACACGTGGCAATCCCTCAAGTGCTCCCTGTGACATTTAAACAGTGGATATAGAAGCTTGATGAATATTTGGCAGATGAAAGAGATGTGGATGCCCTTGTTCTTCACTATGTCAAAGCAAAATTAGGTACCTAAATTATAATTTTGGACCAAAGGAGGACTTCTATTAGTCCTGCACACAGTGGCTAAAAATTTGGAATGGAAACCCCTTATTTCGTAACTAAAGGTGCTCCTCTATGATTGATTTGATACACCTTCCACAGATGCCTTTTTCAGGATGCATAGAAAAGACTGAGTGTAGAAAGTGGCCAGCCACAATCCAGCAATGAAGATAATGCAGGTGAGCCAGCTCAATTTCATAAATCCCCGATCATTACCTTCAAACCTGTGTAGAACCAAATTAGAATGTGCCTTAGGTGGAGGGGGGTCGAAGTAGATGCAAAAATGATTTACTGGAAGGCAAGGAAGGAGTATTTGCTAAGGACACAGTGAAAGCATTGGTCTAGTTGAACTCCCAGGACTATAGATTGATTAGTGAACAGTGACAAGGATACCCACGTTGATCAATCTGTAATGAAGAGGAAAGTAAAGAATTCTAACAGAATAGCTGAGTCAAGGCTAAGAGTTTCATCAAATAAAATCCATAAGGAAAAATGCAAATAGTTGGATAAAATAAAGACCAAATCCCTTGAAAGAAAATTAGAACTAGATGTATTATAAATCGAGAGATTACTACAGTAAGGCATTCCAGGAAATGGTGGCTTGGATCTTCATGGATAATCATGAGCCAAGAGAGATTTTGTCACAGAGGGGGATTGTTCGTTGTAAGTGATTATTTGACAAATCCTCCAGACAGGAATTAATAAATAAACTTTTGTCTTCAAAAATACTAAATACCAAAATTAGAGAAGCCAATAAATTTGCATCCAGTGTCTAGGAGAAAAGGTGAACACAGCGATATAATGAAGGAATGTTTTTCTAATGGCTAGAAAAAAGCAATCAAATGTTTAAATAATAAACAAAAGACTTCTGAGGCCTACATCTTCTCCCAAACAAAGTTTTCAAGAATTTGTAGACCACAATCTTAAAAACAGTTTGTCTCCTGTATGGCACATTTTGAAATCCTGGGTGAAATTAATTAGCACCACTTGAGAAATGTAACACATGGTCCAATAAGTCTTACGGGTGCTTAAATTAAGCAAAGCTTAAACACAGCTCTCCATGAAGAACAAACTTAGTACAATTGGCTGGAAGTTTAAAACTTTTTGCTCATCTTAGTATGAAAAATGTTGCCAGGTCTGCTTACCAACTGTGTGTTGCAAGAGAAGAATGTTGCTGCATTCTTGGATTACTCTTTGCAGCTCAACCTAAATAGACAAAGGATATGATCAGAACTAAAAGGCCCATCAATCCATTGTTGCCTTTCTAATTCACACACAATAACACAAATGGTGAGGTTCCCTTTGGGCTCCAAAGTTACCTCAGTTACAGCTGCCCTTTCCCTTCTTTATCTCAATGGCCTTTAAGAGAAACTAGAAGCTGCTTCAGAGGATGTACAAAGAATGCTAGTAAAAGTGAACATTATTTTACTATAATACTATGATTCAATAAACTTAGAACAGGTATAGCTCAATCTTGTTGGAATGTAAAGAAAATCAGACACCCATAAGTTAAGCCAAGCTTATTATTATGCTGTGGCTTTGCTCTGAGTATCAGGAAATATAAGGAGAGAACATGTGTGTATTAATTACGCCAGTTGGAAAAGTATATAGGCGTATTTGGTTTGTCTCTCTCTAATTATCATGGCTCTAACATTGATTCAACACTTCTGAGAAAGCTACTGTGGGAGCCAAAGACATATCAAGGTTTGCCTACAATTTTGAGAATGACCACTCCTGCATGTGTCTGGAAGTAGTCTCTCTTGCAGTGATTAGTTCCTCTATCTGGACAGCTTGCCTGAAGATCTCCATCATATCGGTTTGTGGCCTGTGATATGTTATATTGCATGACAGTTAGAAAGCCACAGTGTCACAGTAGTGGCGAAATTGCACTATACAACTGTCCATAATGATTGCAGACAGACCTGCAGGGTTGGCTGTAGAAGTCTGTTGTTGCAGTAAGACCTTAGTCATAAGAGTTAAGTGAGGTGTGTGAGGTCCTGACATGAGATATGGTTGTGTTGCAGCGGGTATAGCTGTGCTTGTATGCATGCCAATGTTTAAAGGGTATATGAGAGAGAGATCATAGTTCCTGTAGCTTTATTTTACCTGAAAAGTAGTTGGGTTCTTCTTTAGTAAGTATTGTCCTGTTTTGCATTGTGGTTAGCTTGGTTGACAGTTGATGGGTCTTTTATTAATGTTGATTAGGTCTCATTTAGGGACGCAAATTCGAACAGCCACATTTTTTTACAATCTCCTGAAAATTAAGGTTGGTCACTAGTTTACTTATCTTGGTGGGTGGAGAGTTCCATAACTTGCTAGCTTGCACCTATGAAGACTACAATCCAACTCAGGTTTTGTTGAAGTGGGGCACTTTCAGCTGTAGCAACGTGTTGGATCGGATACATCTCCTGGCATGGGTGGCTTTACATTTTTGTCATAAGAGATGTTCATCTGATTCCATCTAGTGTTTGGTTTATTAAACATTGTTAGTACGAGGTCATAAAGACTTGAACGATGTGGTTTCAGATGTAAAAGTAGCCTAGTCATTGAACTTTGGATCCATTGTAATTTGTTTAAGAGATTTCTGGGCTCCTAGGCATAACACTTTGCATAATCAAGGTAGGAGAGCACAAGTGCCTCTGTCATTTGAACTCTTTAGGGTTAAACCTAGAAATAAACAATTCTTTCATAACATTTTAATCATGTTCCTTGAGGATTCTAATACTTTTAAAGAAACAGTAGATCACTGGGGACTGATTTAGAAAAAAAAAATCTTTACATTGCACTGCCAGTTGCATAATACATTGTCAGTCTCTGGTCACAAAAAAGGTACCAGCAACTCAGCAGAAAGAATTTTAATATACTTTAAATGACAACAATAAAACATTTTTACATATGAATTTATGCATAATCAAGTGGTTAGTGTCCTCCTGTGCATACACAAGACAGATAACATTAATAAAGACTCAAAAAAGGATATAAATTTTAAATAAAAAAGGCAAAAAAACATATAAATTATGCAATGGGTGTCCCATTCGTCTGTTTCAACAACATCACTTTAAGTTTAGCAAAGGAGCCCGTTTGTTGTGATATCACAAGCATTTCGACCTTCTAAGTTACAAGGTCGTCATGCAAGGCTGACTTTATTTAGGAACACCTGGAACAAGCCAGATAAAGGAAAAGTGATCACTGTACATTATGTACTTAAGAGCCTACTACCTAGTTTGCATGGAAGATTCTCACATCATGGGAAAAGTAATTTCCTAGTGGATTAATCACCGTCTCAGTGGTAAAAACATTGTCATAACGCCTACCAGTGAGGTCATGAAGCAAAGTGTACTTGATCTGGGTGCCCGACTGCACGTGAAACTGGTATCTTATCCTTTTATTTATCCCTAGGATCATGCTAACTTAGCATGTGTGCAGAGGCTTCTGCCTATCCCTCGTAATGCGAGATACAGAACCTGTTCTGTGACTTGGAGTGATGCACCAAGCATGCCTTCACAATGAGTATAAAGCTACGGTCTCTGCTTGTGGTGAGAAACACAAAACATTGGTGACACTGTATTGTATTTTGTATATCTTTAGTGTGAGTAGGCTGTGCTGTGTGTGTTGGAGAGAGTTGAGTCTATTGACCCCCTTGTGTAACGTTTAGCTGTTATGTGAAACCCTAGAACCATGTGCAGATATCCTGTTTGTGCAGTGAATGTGAAGCAGGCATATGGTAGTAGCAGTCTGTGTGTGGTATGAGTCTGAGCACTGGGGCCAGTGAGATACATTTTAAATACCCCTGGTTTAGCATGGCAAAAGATGAAGGATGACTAGAGCTTCCACAAACAGTATAATTGTATTACATGCTTTCCTCTGACTGAAGGGTCAAGATCTAGGCACTTATTTTTTTTTTTTAATTCAGTGATGGTCTTGCTAGTAAAGGACTGCTGAACAGTTCTTTCTGGACACTGCCATTTGGTAGTTGGTAGGGACAAAGAGTGGAATTGCAGAGCTGGGGTTTGGCATTGACACCCAGGACATATTGTTTGGGGTCAAGGACAACTTTTCCAGTTTATTTTGTCCTTTGAATAACTAGGATCAACCCCTGCAGCATAAAACATTTGGTTGCCAGATTACAGTACCACATTATGGAGCACTGAAGGCAATTTTCTGCAGTTGAGGTAATATTTGTGTCTATATGTCAATGCTAGAAGTTGTATTTATGATTCATTAATGCAAAGCCTTTATTATTAGGGTGACCTTCCTTAAAACAAAATGCAAGCTCGGACTGCACTACTGACAGTGGTTCCAGTAAAATAATGTTTACACGTTTGCAATGTTTAACAATATGAAACTATGTATAATGCTCCCAGAATGCTCTGATTATATGGAAATATAGCAGAAGATTGAAAGCGAGATTGATGATCCATTGCTTTCAAAATAAAATGTTCACAAAAAATGCAACTAGTGAAAAAATGTTTTGCTAAATTACTGTGAACATTTAGGTACCATTTCTTTAAATAATCATTAGGTAAAATGTGTTAATGCATGCTAGTATTTCCAAAAAATATTCATAATGAAAATCAGTGTAACCATTTTCAACAAGACTATAGTAAACATGAAAATAAACACTCATTGGCAAAGCCCATAGGTCTGACATTGGGGGTCAGCCTTTTGGTTTTGTCAATGTGTGTCTTGGTTTGACATGGGTTTTGTAGCACTTTATTGTTGTGGGCTCTGCCAGGCTCGCGCCATTGTAACAAACACTGGTAAAAGGAAATATATATATTTTGATCTCAAAAAGCACACATTGCTAGGTTCCTGGTACGGAACAAAACTACCTTGTATGCAGATATGCACCTTGTGAAAGAGCAGATTGTTATCACTCACAGTGAAGCCAGCCGGCAGATGGATAGAGAGAGACATAGAACTTTAATAAAAACGAAAGGTCTTGGTTAACGCCAGATCTAATTAGGGTCCCAATTCTTAAAGTCACAAAAGAGGACCCATGGTAAATGTCTTTGCATTAGTGCAGATTTGCACATTTAAGAAATTCACAAGAATTTGGATAGTATACCAGAAAATCGTACTCCTGAAAAATATTTGTGAACTGTATTTTAGCAAGAGCAAGTATATATGCGTAGATTTTCTCATGTAAAAATCTGTTGAGCGTTTACAAGATCACTTTTCTCTCCAACCACTTTTTTCCCCATCCCTGGAAGAAATACATTTTCAACCTTTCTCAGTATGGGAAAAGATTAAAGAAGAGCTGCCAAAGACCCTTAAAATATGCAAGTTAGTAGGTTTGCGCAGACTCAAAAAGGCAGTATGTAACTCTGCAGAAAGATGGCAAATAAGGAAACTGCTAATATTCGAGCCCTACTATAGGATTAGCCCTGGCATAATCAGAGAGGCTATTATCAGAACTCCTGTATAATGAGGTTGCTACCAAAATGTGTCCCCGCACTACATGGCACCAAGGGACAAGTAGATTTTTTACAGGACAGGTACATTTATGAAGCAAACTGTCCCGTGGACAAGTAGATATTTTATTAAATTCCATTCCCCTGCTTCAGAAAGGCTAATGATAACCTGATGCAGAGATCTTGTATTTCGTTGTGACCATGGTTTGGATATTTGTGCTTGGAGCCAGCATCTTTGCTGTTAACTGTGAAAGGCACCACTTCTTATGTTGGCTTTGTCTGAGCAACAGCCAGAAAATAACATTTGAAAGAAAAACATCCCAAACCGGTTCTTAAGCCTTAGAAATAGGATTCACCTCTGTGGTCTAGAGGAAGGGAGGGAGTGCTCTTCAGAATACTCTGCGGACTACGGCATGACCAGGACACGCATCAGTGACAAACAGACTCCTAGAGGTGACAGGACATATCATTAACGCTATAATTTCTGCTTGAGGAGCTGAGGGTCTAACTAAAGTGCCTTGAAGTCTGTCTGCTGAAAGAGGGAAAGCATGTGCCAGGCCCTGCAAGTGGAGAGACTGTTAAGAAGGAGAAGCCAGGCATGGTCCCAGTATGGAGGGGACACCTATAGAAAGCAGCGTACCACAGAGAGTGAAGCTTGAAATGACCAATGCTGTGAGGGGATCCTCCATATCTTAGCAGCTTTTTGCAAGAACAAGCATCACAGTGTTGACAAGTAATCTTCCATAAGCCCAATAGACAGATGCTGTCAAAGTTAAGGGGAGGAACCTTGTCACCACTGAAGGAGAAAAGCCTTAATTGCCCCTGTGGCCTCAACTGCCAAAAATACACCATCATAGATGAAACAGCCTGAGGGCAACTACTGATGTGCCTAAGCACCAGTCTACACCTGGCCCAGCAGTCCAACCCTGCCAATGACAAGTCCCCATAAGCAGGAATGCCAAGTTGACTTCACCTAGGTGTCTCTATTGCAACTTAAGTCTGCTGTCACGACCCACACAGAATTAAAGCCACCAGTTTGAGGTCCAGTGCATGAATTGCACATGCCGCAATGCTAGAAATGCAACACAAACCAGTAGGTAAAAGCGGGCCTTAGCTTAGAATTGAAACAAGTGATAAGAAAGCCCACACATGTCTGCTGCAGAACTTAAGATTGTTTGTCAAATAAACTCAAGAGGCATAAAGACATTCAATCAATTTGTGTATTTGACTGGTTGGATATTTAAAGAACTCTGAACCTGTGGCTAATCAATGCCTATGTGTAAGAAATTGGGTTGTTGGGTGACTGAGGTTTTGGCCCTGGTAAAGCAACAACCACAATCAATCCTTTTCTGATTGACACAATTAACCCGTGCTCAAAACCCTGGAGACTTGGCACAGAGCAGTCAAGTTTAACTTAGAGTCAATGTGTTAAATATTTGTGCAACACTTAAAACAGCAACACAGTAAATCACCTCTCAAATGGAGCCCACAACAGAATTAGTCATTTTTAATAAATAAAACAAGACCAGAATGACAAAAATTCCATTAGTAGAACCGGACTTACAGTGGCAATGCATCAGTTCTGTTCAGGGTTGCGCTTCGCAGCAGAGGAGTGGTGTCGGTTCCACTGGATCTAAAGGCTGTCAGAGGACCTTAGGCCCACTTCCAAGGGTACAGGACTAGAGTTGCACCACTTGGAGGGCATACTCGCAGATGGTGAAGTCCAGGTGCAGATGCAAGGTTATTGGAAGCCTGATATGTCCCTGAGGCTTCAGATCAAAAGGCCAGCCAACTAGCCCTAGGAGTTCCTCTGGGCTCTGGATTCAAGAGGTTCAGGTCCAGTCCATCTCACCCACGCAAGGGGGCAGCAGTTCAGCACAGCAAAGCAGGGGTGCAGCAGAGAGCAGTCCAACAGACTGGCAGGCCTTAAGCAGCACATCAGTTCTTCCTAGCAGAGTATTCACAGGTCCACTCACTGAAGTGGTGGTGTCTGAGGTCCATCTTTTATACCCTGGTGCCCTGGTTCTGGAAGGTAGAAGAAGCTTCTAGACAGTGGCTTTGAAGTGCATGATATTCTCTGCTTCCCCTGCCCTGGCTCCAAGCTTGTTGGAGTGACAGTTCAGGGTTGTTAGGTGCTTTGTTGACAGGACACAGTCTATTCAGTTGTAAGTTCAGCTCCTCCCTCCCATCCTGTCAGTGGTGGCCCATCAAGTCACACCTAAGCTCCCATTGAGTGTTGCTGTATCGGAGGAGAACACAAAGCCCAGCTGCCACCTACACTCAGCTAGGCGACCATATACAGGCGGTAGTCACTAAATGGATAAGACAAGAAAATACCAACTTTCTAAAAGTGTCATTTTCAGAATTGTAATATAAAATCCCACTTTACTATAAGTTAGGATTTTAAATAGAATTCCAGAGACCCCAAACGTGGATCAGTTATCTCTTCCCACTTGGAAATAACACTTATAAAATGTAATAAGGCAATTCCAAAGGTATCCAATGGGAGAGCTAGAGCTTACTGTAGTGAAAAATGAATGTGAAAGTTTTTCACTACCAGGACATGTGAAACTTAAAATGCATGTCTTACTTTTTAAATACATCGCACCCTGCCCTCTGGGTTCATGGCCTTCAGCAGGAGTGACATAAATGTATTAAAAAGGAAGGTTTGGTTATGGCAAAGGGTTTATTTTGCCAGAGTTGAAATGGCAGTTTAAAACTGCACACACAGACTCTGCAATGGCAGGCCTGAAACATGTTTAAAATGGCTACTTAAGTGGGTGCCCAATCAGTGCATCCGGCCCACTAGTAGTATTTTAATTTACAGGCCCTGGGCACATGTAGTGCACTTTACTAGGGACTTGTACGTAAATTAAATATGCTAATAGGCACTTTTACCATGTTTTAAGGAGAGAGCACCAGCACTTTAACACTGGCCAGCAGTGGTGAAGTGCACAGAGTCCCAGAGCCAACAAAAAATAATTCAGCAAAAAGTAGTAGGATGAAGTTTGGGAGTAACCCTGCAGAAGCACCAGGTCCAACTCTACGCCAACAGTATATTGAGACTGTAGTCAGGATATGTCCTATAGTAAAGTGAGAGAAATGATCAAAAGGGGTGTACTTAGTTTAATGTCAGAGACATATTAGAACAGATCCCAAGACACCAGTGACAAGCAAGTGCAACCACCACGGGCAGGACCCAGTAGCCTCTGCTTGCCCTGTGACTGCCTAATGCAGGTTGCCATATCACTTTCTATTTTCACTAGTCTCGCTGTGAGTTTGTAAACCCATTGTCCTAACGATAGACGTTTTTCTTGTACTAATGTGCATGGTCTCCTAGTAACTACAGCGTGTGATTATTCAGAGAGGTGAGAGCCATACAACAGTCCTATATAACAGCAAATAGGATTAATGGAGGGAATTTATTTTAACGTTCTTGTGCTTAATTTAACCCCAAGTTACGGATGGTTCCAGGTAGTGTTTCTTGAAGATGAAAGCTTCTCTTTCTCACCCTACCCAGACCCAGTGACGGGATGGTGAGACTGCTTTGAGTCCCTGACCTACGTGCCCTCCTCTGGGTGCACTAGGGGACTTTGTTGAGCATGTAGGCAGAGCAGGTACAAGATAAAGCCCTAAAGCTAAAAGAAACTGTGTTCAATGTCATCCGTTTAACTACCCAGTAAAAAAAAACACAGTTTGTGGTATGATAGGCCCACGTGATACAAAGATTGGTCGCTTTATTTTGTTTGGTTTGTGTGCCTTCCATTTTGTTGTTGAGGTTAGCCCAGTAAATGGATCATGTGTGATTTGCCCTTTACAAGAAGTGAGATCAATTTAAATTCCTGCCTTGAACGTCTCCATAGAGTCTCTCTAACATAAAAGAAGACCCTCTTTATTCATAGCAAAGAAACAATATGCAGGGATCACCTGCACTCTCGCGCCCACTGAGGATGGGAAATCTAAACAGCTTGATCTGGTCGCACATATAAAGGATAGGTTTCCCGCCTAAAGCAATCTCGCATGGTATTTATTTATTTCTAGATTTATGAGTTCGGCGTCTTGTCTCAAAGATCACCCTCAAGTAGCTGACTGGGGAGGCTAAAGTTACACACAGTAACTGACACACACTTCTCTTTACATAAGCTTTCTCAAATCAGGTGCACAAAAGAGATACCTCAGTTGGAAACTGCACTTTATAAACATCGCATTCCATGCTTTCTTCTTTGCTCTGTGCAAAATGGTCACACTGTTCCTTTCTACCGCTCCGATTATTTTTACATTTTCACTTTTTTTGTTCCCTTTTACGCTGCGCATTGATTTTTTATGGGCCAAGCAGATCACCTTACCTCCTTTACGTTTGTCGTAAAATGCTCTCTACCTCCGAATTCAAACACTCGCTCGTGGTGTATTTCCATAAATTAAATTTTTGAAGAATGACCACAGTTTAGTTAAAAAGACACCTTATCAAGCCCTCAAAACTAGAAACTCCTTCATTTAGAGGGTTCCTGGGGGCTCCTCTTGAGGATGGTAAGGAGACACACAAATGGTTCCCAAATACCCGCAGGATTTGGTACCATTTGTTCCACAAATGTGGTGCATACGAGGAGATTTTCGTAGTCTTTATAGTAGGACTTTATTATTAAATGTTTCCCACCGCTGCCCATTCCTTTCATAGCGATGCTGCCGAAAAGAATGATAGAGCAGAATTAATATGTAATGTGAATGTCAGTGCCTGCACCGGTCAAAATGCATTTAAAATGTATATTCATTTATGTATGCTTTTTTAAGTGCACTCGAGCTGAGGGTATTAGCTCACTGTTCAAAAAGCAATGTGAAGGACCACTGCACAATTGCATTAAACATGGAACTATTCAAACACCGTATTAAAATAAACAGAAGACAATCGAATTAGTAAAACGTGTGTACCTAATACATTTGAGAAAATATGTGTAATCAGTTTATTAAGTGTAGGGTTAAACAGTTTGCTTAGTACCTGTCATGGAGGAATGTAAACACTTGCATTATTTGTGCACTGTGGCCATTAGTTGAAAACGTCGCTTGGTTTTTCGTATGGATAAAACTAATGCTAGGTGGTCACAACAAGGTGAAAACATATAGCTTTTATGTTAGGAGCACCATGTTGTGATGTGTTCATGTGTATGAATTCCAAAAGCAAATATAAATAGTATCACTGCACAGAATACGCATGTATTCGCATGTACGTGTGTCCACACTCTGTAGTCTAAACTTAGAGAGGCTGCAGTGTGTGCAGTGCAGCCCCTCGCAGTGCTGTACAATACGCCACTGCAAAAAGAACAAGTGATGGACGGAATGCTGAACAATGTCAAACATTCACCCCCAGTACAGAGATCTGGGCCTAAATCCATCGTTTCTTTGCTGCCCATGCCATTCCAGTTTGGAGCCAGCCATATGCAAATCAGTCTTGACCCTGTTCCCCACGCCATTGTCCCCTCCCAGCACTGCAGTGATGAGAGGGGCGCTCCTTTTCCTGGATGTGCATAGTGTACAGTGGACACCAATGGAGTGCATTCCTGCATCTTTAAAATAAGGTTTCAGAAGTAACTACTGGAATTACTCATTAGGACTCACCCAGCTGAGCTCCTGGACAATGTCACTATCAAGTTTAAAAATGGGTTAAAAGTCAGTGATTTCAGTCAACCCCATGTGTATTACCGGGATTCATAGCTAATCCCTTGTCATTGAGTACAGAAATTTGTGGGCACATTTCAGGCTCACAATCGCGTTTTATAGTGGTATAAACGGCCCACCCAAAGCATGTCTGTTACAGGTGTTAACTGTCAATCCTCCGTGCATTAATGCTACAGATTTACATGGTCAGATTGGAGTGCATTATCAAGTGTGCTAGCAAATGTTCATGGCCAATCTCAAGCACTGGAACTTTTGTGCTGCAGATGTTCATGGACAACTTGGAGTCAGGAGCGTAGTTTAGGATGGGTGTTGGGATGTTGCCCTGCCCCCAATAAATATATTCTGTACTAAATATTTGAGTACAGGTGCTTTAAGTTAGGTATGTTGAGGTGTTTGTCCAATTTCACTATGGATTTTTACATACACATACAGACAAAAAAACACACACACTTTTGTCTTTGTTTCAAAGGTCTTAACCCTTGTGCTGCTATGCCTTCCCTCCCAATAGCACACCCCCATCCCTTCCACACCCCCAGTGCTGAGCCCTTTTTTGGCTATTTGGGGTAGTTCACGCTTAAGGCTCCATAACTTTTTTCTAGATAAGGTACAAATGCCAAATTTGCGTCCTTTTTTCCCAACATCCTGGGGATTCAAAAGATACCCAGGGTTTGTGAATTGCCCTAGAGGGTACCGAGAAAATAGGCAAAATATACCTACATGTTGATTAAAAAAAGAAAATAGGGAAAAACTGTTCCAGATAAGTGTGTGTCTTTTTCCTTAAAAATGGCATCCCCAAATGGTTTACTGGTCTAAAGTCACCATCTTCCCAGCTTTCAGGACAATACAGAGCTGAATAAAAAAAACTACTTTTGTACTGCAGTTTTGGCATTTTCCAACAGGTAGCTATTTTTTATGCTCTCAACCTCCTTCCAGCTTATGATAGAAATCACTGTGAAACCCATGGGTGATTCAGAAATATTATACATTTCTGAAAACTAGACAAAAATTCAAAAATTCAGTAAGGTGTTAAATGTGTAGATCTCTCAAGGTTTTCCCAAATAAAATAACTGTTGAAATAAATATTGAAAAGAAATAGAAACAAGCATTTGCAATGCAACAGGTCTCGCATTTGCTCATGTTAGAGCTGATAGCGTTGTAAACTCCTAACCCGACTTTTCACCTATCTGCAAAAGTGTATTTATGTACGTAACCCGAAAAAGTGCAATTAACTGTGTAAAGCGCTCAACTTCTGCCAAGCGAAATCGCGCTAGTAAAATAGAGAAAAAGTAGTCCACGAGCCAGACAGAAAACAGCGAGCCTCGCATGTTTTCTGTACTTAGTCGAAGCGCTCGAGGAGGGCTAGCCACCGGAAAAGGCATGACGTGTGCATGCCTTCGACTAATGAAAGCAAGTGGATTTTAATAGGCAAGCCCACGAACCAATGAAAAACACTGACGTGATGTCGACAGGGCTCCGAGCCCTTTTCTAATAACTAAAGCGTCTCGCTGTGATACGCATGCGCGAGCGCATACAACGCAGGCTCGACCCTAAAAATGGGCATTTGTGACAACATTTCATTGTTACATTTTGTCATGATGGCATATTGACAAAAGCAATATACCAATATGTCTGCTAGACTCCTCTAGTTGTGGGGATATATATGCTTTGTAGGTTCTCAAGAACCCGAGGTACCCAGAACAAACAACTTAGCTGCACCGTATAATGGGTTTTCATTGAGTACCGATTCTAGACCAATTCTTATAGCGAAATAGGTTATCTTTGCATTTCTGAATTTGTGGGTACCCGTACTAGTGAATGATTTGGAGGGTGTTTTTCAAAATGTAATCTTTCTAATATACTCGTTTACATTTGAAAGGCAAAAATGCAGCGAAATCCAATTTGTAATAGCAAATGTTCAACTATTCTATGCTTCCACAAGCCTCTCAATAGAAATGGTACTTCACTTATGTGAGTAGACCTAGTTCCCATGATAGGAAGTGGCCCATACACAACATGATTGCAGCACATTTGATTATTCCACACAAAACTAACCCTCTTTTTCCAATGTGGGTAGCTCTTTATTTTAGACCCTAGTTCAACTAGCAATTAGGGAAACTTAGCCAACCTGTATATTTTTGAAAACTAAACACCTAGGTGTATCCAGGGTGACTGACTTGTGTGGGTCTCAACACGTTTAGTTACCCAGGATTCCTTGCAAACCTCAAACTTTAACCAAAAAAAACACATTTTCCTCACATTTCTGTGATAAAAAGTTCTATAATTTGCAGGGAGCCAAAAATTCCTTCCACTCGGCATTCACCAACTCTCCCAATAAAAACGATACCTCACTTGTGTGGGTAGATCTAATACCCGCAACAGGAAATGGCCCAAAACTCAACATGGACGCAGTGCATTTTTCCACCCAAAATTGACCCTCTTTTTCCAGTGTGGATAGCTCTATATTTTGAACCCAAGCTCAGCTGCCACCTAGGGAAACCTAGCCATCCTGTATATTTTTTTCAAACTAGACATCTAGGGGTACCCAGGGTTTTGCTGACGTGCATGACTCTCAACATGTTTTGTTTCCCAAAATCCCTTGAAACATCAAACTTTGACTAAAAATATATTTTCCTCACATTTCTGTGATGTGAAGTTATAGAATCCGCAGGGAGCCACAAAATTGTTTCCACACAGAATTCCCCCAGGCCTCCTGATACAAATGGTACCTCACTTGTGTGACTGAACCTAGTGCCTGCATCAAAACAAATGAAACCAGTGTCTAGGAGTGTCCCTTTGCAAGGGCTCCCACTGATGTTACTTTGATCAGTTCTTGTCATTGGCACTACACCTAGCAACACAAGTGTGTCAACATTTTTATTAGGACAAGCGGGAAATGCTGGGTGGTAGGAATTTTGTGGTTTCCTCTTGATTCTGGAAGAATATGGTACAAATGCAAAGGAAATGTGTGATTTTATTCATATTTTGAGGTTTGCAGGGCATAGTGGGCAAAAAAACAAGTTCAGACCCACAAAAGGCATACCACCTTGTACTCCCGCGGATGTCTAGTTATTGAAAATATCTAGAATTGATAGATTATACCAAGAGAAAATGTACACCCTGGCAGAGAAAGACAAAAAAGACAAATATTACTGCACAAGCATCTACTCCTCAAGTACACACACACATACTGGTTGGATTTATTTTATTAACAAGAGATTTCACAAAAATGAAATACACTGTTAAAAATTGAAAGGTTACAAAACTGAACCAGTGACTCAGCTCTTGAGCTGTAAAGCCGCATCAAGGCACCAACCACTTTACAGACTATTCACAAACCTTCCACATGTCACACCCACAAGACCATTCACATCACCAGATTTGGGCCCAGCATATTACAACACTCATATAAACACAAAGCGTCATTCAATGACCCGTCCCTTTCATACGCCCACATTACTGATAAAGTAATTGCACCAGCTGGTGGCTGACGGATAGTGGTCTGTGTGAGAAAGTAGCCTCTTTCTAGCCTTGTTACCCCCACTTTTGGCCTGTTTGTGAGTATATGTCAGGGTGTTTTCACTGTCTCACTGGGATCCTGCTAGCCAGGGCCCAGTGCTCATAGTGAAAACCCTGTGTTGTCAGTATGTTTGTTATGTGTCACTGGGACCCTGCTAGCCAGGACCCCAGTGCTCATAAGTTTGTGGCCTATATGTATGTGTTCCCTGTGTGATGCCTAACTGTATCACTGAGGCTCTGCTAACCGGAACCTCAGTGGTTATGCTCTCTCTGTTTTCCAAATTTGTCACTAACAGGCTAGTGACTAAATTTACCAATTCACATTGGCATACTGGTACACCCATATAATTCCCTAGTATATGGTTCTGAGGTACCCAGGGTATTGGGGTTCCAGGAGATCCCTATGGGCTGCAGCATTTCTTTTGCCACCCATAGGGAGCTCTGACAATTATTACACAGGCCTGCCAGTGCAGCCTGCGTGAAATAACGTCCACGTTATTTCACAGCCATTTACCACTGCACTTAGGTAACTTATAAGTCACCTATATGTCTAACCTTCACCTGGTGAAGGTTGGGTGCAAAGTTACTTAGTGTGTGGGCACCCTGGCACTAGCCAATGTGCCCCCACATCGTTCAGGGCCAATTCCCCGGACCTTGTGAGTGCGGGGACACCATTACACGCGTGCACTGTACATAGGTCATTACCTATGTACATCGTCACAATGGTAACTCCGAACATGGCCATGTAACATGTCTAAGTTCATGGAATTGTCCCCCCAATGCCATTTTGGCATTGGGGGGACAATTCCATGATTCCCCGGTCTCTAGCACAGAACCCGGGTACTGCCAAACTGCCTTTCCGGGGTCTCAACTGCAGCTGCTGCTGCTGCCAACCCCTCAGACAGGTTTCTGCCCTCCTGGGGTCCAGGCAGCCCTGGCCCAGGAAGGCAGAACAAAGGACTTCCTCTGAGAGAGGGTGTAACACCCTCTCCCTTTGGAAATAGGTGTGAAGGCTGGGAGGAGTAGCCTCCCCCAGCCTCTGGAAATGCTTTGATGGGCACAGATGGTGCCCATCTCTGCATAAGCCAGTCTACACTGGTTCAGGGATCCCCCAGCCCTGCTCTGGGCGAAACTGGACAAACGAAAGGGGAGTGACCACTCCCTTGACCTGCACCTCCCAGGGGAGGTGCCCAGAGCTCCTCCAGTGTGTCCCAGACCTCTGCCATCTTGGAAACAGAGGTGTCTGTGGCACACTGGACTGCTCTGAGTGGCCAGTGCCAGCAGGTGACGTCGGAGGCTCCTTCTGATAGGCTCTTACCTCTCTTGGTAGCCAATCCTCCTTCCTAGGTAGCCAAACCTCCTTTTCTGGCTATTTAGGGTCTCTGCTTTGGGGATCTCACTAGATAACGAATGCATGAGCTCACCAGAGTTCCTCTGTATCTCCCTCTTCACCTTCTGCCAAAGGATCAACCGCTGACTGCTCGGGACGCCTGCAAAACCGCAACAAAGTAGCAAAGACGACTACTAGCAACCTTGTATCGCTTCATCCTGCCGGCTTTCTCGACTGTTTCCAGGTGGTGCATGCTCTGGGGGTAGCCTGCCTCCTCTCTGCACCAGGAGCTCTGAAGAAATCTCCCGTGGGTCGACGGAATCTTCCCCCTGCAACCGCAGGCAACAAAAGACTGCATCACCGGTCCTCTGGGTCCCCTCTCAGCATGACGAGCGTGGTCCCTGGAACTCAGCAACTCTGTCCAAGTGACTCCCACAGTCCAGTGACTCTTCAGTCCAAGTTTGGTGGAGGTAAGTCCTTGTCTCCCCACGCTAGACTGCATTGCTGGGTACTGCGTGATTTGCAGCTGCTCCGGCTCCTGTGCACTCTTCCAGGATTTCCTTCGTGCACAGCCAAGCCTGGGTCCCGACACTCTAACCTGCAGTGCACAACCTTCTGAGTTGTCCTCCGGTGTCGTGGGACTCCCTTTTGTGACTTTGGGTGGACTCCGGTTCACTTTTCTTCTAAGTGCCTGTTCAGGTACTTCTGCAGGTGCTGCCTGCTTCTGTGAGGGCTCCCTGACTTGCTGGGCACCCCCTCTGTCTCCTCATCCAAGTGGCGACATCCTGGTCCCTCCTGGGCCACAGCAGCTTCCAAAAACCCTGACCGTGACCCTTGCAGCTAGCAAGGCTTGTTTGCGGTCTTTCTGCGTGGGAACACCTCTGCAAGCTTCTTCACGACGTGGGACATCCATCCTCCAAAGGAGAAGTTCCTAATGCTCTTCGTTCTTGCAGAACACCAAGCTTCTTCCAACCAGTGGTAGCTTCCCTGCACCCTCAGCTGGCATTTCCTGGGCCCCTGCCCACTATCGACACTGTTGCGACTCTTGGACTTGGTCCCCTTGTCTTACAGGTACTCAGGTCCGGAAATCCACTGTTGATGCATTGCTGGTGTTTGTTCTTCCTGCAGAATCCCCCTATCACGAATTCTGTGCTCTCTGGGGGTAGTAGGTGCACTTTACACCTACCTTTCAGGGTCTTGGGGTGGGCTATTTTTCTAACCCTCACTGTTTTCTTACAGTCCCAGCGACCCTCTATCAGCTCACATAGGTTTGGGGTCCATTCGTGGTTCGCATTCCACTTTTGGAGTATATGGTTTGTGTTGCCCCTATGTGCTCCTATTGCAATCCACTGTAATTTTACATTGCTTGCATTACTTCCTTTTGCTATTATCTGCATAATTTTGGTTTGTGTACATATATCTTGTGTATATTTCTCATCCTCATACTGAGGGTACTCACTTAGATACTTTTGGCATATTGTCATAAAAATAAAGTACCTTCATTTTTAGTATATCTGTGTATTGTGTTTTCTTATGATATTGTGCATATGACACCAGTGGTATAGTAGGAGCTTTACATGTCTCCTAGTTCAGCCTAAGCTGCTTTGCCATAGCTACCTTCTATCAGCCTAAGCTGCTAGAAACACCTCTTCTACACTAATAAGGGATAACTGGACCTGGCACAAGGTGTAAGTACCTCTGGTACCCACTACAAGCCAGGCCAGCCTCTTACAGTCTGTCGTTTGGCTAGCAGTGTGTGTAGTGAGCAGCAGCAAGTCACTACCCACACATTGCCAGTCATATGCTGCCCGATGCATATGCCAGCCAAACGCCAGCTCACACATACCACAAGCCAAGGGCTAGTCCATGCACACCGCCAGCCAAGCACCAGTCCACTCACACTGCCAGCCAAGTGCCAGACCAGTCTATGCACACCTCCATCACATTTCTTTGTAACAAAAAAAAACACAAACCAATTGGGAGTAAATACAAAACTATATCTACAAACACAACAGCTGAAGCTAAATACATCACACTAATAACTGTCAAATCTGAACAAAAAAATAAAATGATACATACCTGTCAGTTCACTTTT
Organism: Pleurodeles waltl; assembly: GCF_031143425.1. Lineage (NCBI taxonomy): Eukaryota > Metazoa > Chordata > Amphibia > Caudata > Salamandridae > Pleurodeles > Pleurodeles waltl. The sequence goes on from NC_090442.1 coordinate 1,016,863,179, forward strand.
ACCCTCACAGTTGCTCCCAAATACTCTGTTCTGAGTGGTACATTACAAAACATGTGAGTACACACAGCCCAGGTTAAGAAGGACACTTGGGGCAGTACATACAACTCTCCTTCTGGACGCCTCTTCGGATATAGACTCTACATCTCCTACAGGGATTTTTTTTTTTAGCTTGGGAGAAATGTAATCAGAAAAGGTTGCAATCTTTCAATCTAGCCACATCCTCCACCAGTCCAACTCTAGGAACACTTGTCTGTTCCACTACAACAAGGCTGCCTATCGCAGACTGCTGAAACTGAACAAATGTCATCTTTGACTCTGGAGAACAATCTTTGAATGCAACAAAAAGGTTGAAGGTTTCCAGATTGAACAAATTGATTGCCAACTTATTATACTAAATGTAAGCCTTACAAACAGCACTGCGTGGTTCCAACCTATGATCATCCCTATCTACACCACCCATGTGCTTATTGTCATCCAAATGGCTCACTGGTTTGCACACTTCAGCAACCTGACCCCAAACAGTCACAGGTGAAGCACTTTCATCATGGACAGAAGTCAGCATGTAGACATCTCTCCTATGTGCAGATTTCACAGCTAGCAGTTCATCAGTACACAAGGCACTTTACAGTCCCCTCTCAAGTTTTTTTTCTAACAAACAAGCTCTTTTGGGTAACCTTTAAAGTTAGAGAGGGCTGTGCCACAAGCAACAGTGTCCACTCTGAACAGTTCCCTGAAAAACTGCACACCAGTGTAGAGGTTATCTACATATAAATGGTGACCTTTATTAAAAAGTCCTCTACCAAGGTCCCACACAATTTTCTCACTAGCTCTGAAAGTGGGCAGACAACCAGTGGGGGTAAGCAGTGGAATTCCCTACCATTGCACACCCTAAAATTATAGGGGGGTCCTGTACTACTCTCAGACAACATATACATCTTAATTCCACAATATGCTCTCTTGCTAGGAATGTACTGCCTAAAACCCAAATGGCCCTCAAACAGGACCAAAGACTCATCCACACAAAGTGATAAAGGACAGGCCAAATCATTAAAAGGCGGTAGCAATAAGGGTGATTTTGTGGCAACTCTGAAGTATTAGCAGCATAATGCAGCATCTGAAGTAGAAGCAAATGCCGATCAGGACTCATGGTTGCAGGAAATATGGCAGTTCCTATCAATTGGCTGGTAGACCGATATGAAGACAGTGACGGCTTCTTTATGAAGCCCATCAATAAAGTTAAACCTAAGAAATTCTTCACCTCATCTAGTTTTTTGGGAATCCATCGGGTAGCTCTAGAACGGCACTGCTGTCCCTCATGTACTGTTTAGCATACAAATTAGTCTAGTCAACAATATCATCCAAAAATACATCATCCATAAACAACTGAAAGCAATTTATAAGCAAAAGATGTTCAGTATTCACTCTGAACCTTGCAACACCAGTAAAGACAGGCAACCCGGCTGCACCATATTTGGAGCAATCTAGAGTTCAGCTCTTCCAATGGGAATCCTTTCAGCCCCAATCAGCAATCCAGATGTCCTTGTAGCACATCGGTGTCCTCCTCTAAATGAGGCACTTCCTCTGCGCTGAGAGTTGCTTCATCATCAGATAATTTCTCTTGGACAGAAAATTCAGTGCCAGAATCATGCACTTCCTCCTTTGCCTCAGATGCAGAATCAGTCTCATAATCATGGTCAGAAGCAGAATCGAAAACTACACCTACAACCTGCTGAGCAGTAATCCTGCTACTAGACATAATCCTTACTAATAAAAGTAACTTCACAAGTAAGCCAACAATACTCAACACTGTGTAAAAGAAGTAATAAACAAAGTGTGACTTTATCAAACAAAAAGTAGAACTGCTGACACATAGTAAAATGGAAGGAAAAGTCAATCAATACAAAGCACACAAACACCTATATACTCAAATACAATACCACTTGCTTGAGACAGCTAGACTCAGGATCACCTGCACCTACTCTGCCCAGACATGCCTCAAGCACCAACACTATCCCACTAGAAAGGAGAAACAAAAGACAATTGCACACAAGACAACACAATACACATAGCGCACAAATCCAAGGAGAATTTCACACATAATAAAACAGAAGATACTGCTATTGTTACACCATTTACAAAAAATGTTCATGCAGGGCAGGGATACTCATTTGGAGTAAACATTACAAAAAAGTTTTTCTTACCAAACATAAGCAACTACACAAACTGCAGATGCACCAGTGCTGAAACCACAAGCAGGAGTCACAGCAAAGGAAATGAAAAGCTTTGTACTAGGATAAAAAGGAAAAATAAAACATTATGATCACAAATACAAATGATGACAAATAAAACAGTTAACATGATAAAACATTATGACCATCCAAATGCCAGCCGTACACTTCTCAGTCAGAAGCCAATCAACACACACCATCAGCCAGATGCCAGTTTGCATTCATCATCAGCCAAGCACCGGTCTACACACACCTCCATCCAAGCACAAATCCACACACACCACCAGTAAAGCATCTGTCCACATACACCACCTGGCAAGTGCCAATCCACATGCACTTCCAGGCAAGCACCAGCCTACACACACCTCCATCCAAGCACAAATCCACACACAGCACCAGTAAAGCATCTGTCCACACACACCGCCTGGCAAGTGCCAATCCACATGCACCGCCAGGCAAGCACCAGTCTACACACACTGGCAACCAAACACAAGTCCACACATACCACCAGCCAAATGCCAGTACACACACAGCTAATCAAATGCCGGTACACTCAGACTATCAACCAAACTGTAGTTTGCCAAATATTCAAAGTTTCACCGGTGTCTGTTGGTATTCTGCCCCCCTTAGGGGCAGATGGGCCGACAAAATATGTCCTGTCTACCCCAAGGGGGAGCAGAAACAGCCAAAATATATTCCCCCTAGAGGGGAGCGACCCTTGCTCAAGGAACCCCTCCCCAACATGGCCAAATAAATTAATCCCTGGTGGCTAGTGGCTTGTGCCCCCCTTGGGGGCAAATGGGCCTATAAATATGGCCAATCTGGCAGAAGCATCCAAAATATATATTCCTTAAAGGGGAGCGAACATGTGCAGGGGGCTACTTCCCAACATGGCCAAAAGACTTTGGACCTGATTACGACCTTGACGAATGGGACACTCCGTCACAAAAGTGGCGGATATCCCTTCCACCGTATTACTAGTTCCATTATATCCTATGGAACTTGCAAAATGGCGGGCAGGATATCCGTCACTTTTGTGACAGAATAGCCCATCGGCCAAGGTCGTAATCAGGCCTTTAATCCCTGGTGGCTAGTGGTTTTTGGCCTAAAACAAATTGCCAATTTGCCCTCAAGACGGCAGAAAGGGACAAAATATATGTCCCCTTAAGAGGAGCAAACCTTGCCTAAGGGGGCACTACCTGACATGGCCAGAACATCAAATCTCTGATGGCTAGTGGTTCCTGCTGCCCTTAGGGGCAGACCGGCCTACAAAAATGGCCAAAATATTTGCCCCCAAGGAGGGCAGAAATGGCAAAAATATTTGCCCCTAAAGGAGCGAGACCCTTGCCCAGGGGGGCGCTCCCCAAAGCAATACAACACACAAAACAAAAATCCCTGGTGGCCTAGTGTGTATTCCTGCTGCACGACTGCGATCCTATGAGCGATCTTGCAGCAGGAATACATTTCAGAGAGACACTGGGGAAAGGAAATCTCTTTCCTTTCCCACCGGTGCCTCTTTGCAGACCCCCACCCTTCCCAGGAGGAACAATCACCTTTTTATATCGACTGGCACTGGAAGCAAATGGCTTCCAGCACCTCTGGCCTGCTCTGATGACGCCGGCATGTGGCATGCATGCTGATGTCACCAGATTTCCGGGGAAGGGTGCAGGGGTGGCAGCGGAAATGCTTTTGCTGCCTTTGCTGGGGGGGTGGGGAAAGCTATATTGTGGGCTGGTCCACGGGGGAGCACCAGAGCTTCCTCTGTCGGTGCATGCCAGGACGGCTGGAAGTCGTCCTTCACACATGCTCAGTGTGTCGTCGGGCGGCTCCCAGCCATCTGAAGCACCCAAAGGGTTAAACAATGATTGTTTTACAAAATATTGAGTTATAAGTATCCCCCTACAATCCACACTCCTCTTCCTTCCTACTGCTCCTTAAGACCCCCTTCTGCCCTGCTTCTCGTATAATGTATTTTAACCTGCATGATTGTTGGGAAATTTGAAGCTGCTCCGCTCTAATCTTAGTGACCAAGCTATGTCCCTGCCTGGAGCACTAAAGAATTCACACTGCAGGTGTTTATGGCCAATCATAAGCATTCAATTATGTGCACTACAAACAAGCAATTCTGAGTGCTTAAGCACGCTTGTTACATATATTAATGTCCAACACAGCATGCCCTTGGAGGTAGCACAGTTGCTTACCGTCAGGTCTGTTTTGAGTACGATTAAGCAGTACCTCGAGTCTATCTGTGCCATGTGCCAATCAGCAGAGGAAAGGATGGTGGTCATTACAGTGTGTAAATGCTGACTGGATTTCGGCTACATGGATGTGGGGAATGCGCTGCAAGGTAGTCCACTGACAGTTAACTGTTTCCCAGTGAGTCCTGGACTCTGTCGTGTCTAGATTGGCACCAGCCATTTTGTTTCTTAATGTGTAACTGTCCTTGTGGTGCTTCGTTTCCTTGCTGCGCCCATATTGGTTTGTTTTTGGTCAGTTGTTAGAACTCGAATGACTGGAATTGTGTGTTGTACTATAACTTCCTGTGATGGAACAGTATGGATTTTTAAGAGGACACATCACATGTATAGAAATGTTAATGAACAAGTGTGTAATGTACTAGATTTTCATGGTGACTGCATGATGTTAATGATCCTTATTTTGTAGTTCTGCAGCAGGCAAGTAGAAACTATACTAATCTTCCACAAAAGTGCATATAATGTCATAGCTTGAGGTGGTTATTTTAAACATGGGGAGATGTATAAGTATATATGTATTTAGCAATATATTCATATTTCTTTATGTTTAGCTTTAAGGAAATATCAGGGACCTGTCAAAGCATAGAGAGTTGGTGATACAGAGCCACTGCTAAGGTAGAGGACTCCACAATTAAACGTTCTGTTCAGTGTGGCATTGACAAGGCACTAAAGGCATCTTTGTCTTGTATTTGCAAACGTAATTGACCCATGAAGTGATCAGGCATAGTGCTGAGTCTTGTATCTCCGTTTTCTCCTTCTCCTTTCCCTGCAGTTAGCATCTGCTCCATCTTTTAGTGTATGTGGTCATTAGTGGGGGTGGTGAAGATCGCCTTAGTTGGAGATTGCGCGAAAGGTCAGTTCACATATGACATGTCCAAATGTGTCTTATCAGTGCACATGGAAACATGGCCATCTGAGCATGTCTGTTACTCGTGTTCATCGACAAATCTTAATTCTCAGGCATGGGTGTTATTTGCTACAGATATTTACGGCCATCTGGAGTGTCTGAGTTTGTATGATACGGGTGCTCATGGCCATGTCTGAACACCTTAGCATGTTTGCTACCGCTACTAATGGCTCACGTGTGTATTGAGGTAAATGCCCAATGCTGGTCACTTGAGCATTTACTCTTTCCTGCAGTGTTTATGGTAATCCTCAGTTTAGAGTGTGCTTGCTGGTCATGGTGCGGTAAAATTGCTTTCAAATTGTAAGTCCTCATTTTACTAACATATAAGTCTGAGTCTGCCGTATATGCCCAGAAATGTAGTGGGGTCAACGCATCCTTTTTAGGCCCATCACTGCATCCCCCTTTTAAGAAACCATTCAGCTGACCCCCATTTAGTCCGTAATAGTCCCATAGCCATGAGATGTGGTTCCCAACACGGGTGGCGGTGTTTGTAGCTCATGTCAAATATTAAGGGTCAGTCTTCTGCTATGAAGTGACAGGATCCTTTCATGTCTCTGCCACGGCTCCTAGTGCCGGTGACAGAATTGATGTTTGCCTCGCGCACCTGTCCCTCCTATCGGTGTCCGCCTCCTGGGGCGCCCTGTCACCGCTGACGTTCTCTGAGCAGTTCAATATGACAGAAGAGGTTACTTTCTGCGTGTGTTCCGTGATCTCCCCTGACAGCCCACTAGTACAGTGAAATTTACTCAACTATAGCCAGGTTACGTCTGTCAACGAGATAAAGCCAAGTGTCATGGCTATCCCTGAAGGAGGGGAGAGACGCTATTTGTCCTTCAGATCCAATTTATGTAACTGTACTGTGATCGGTCGCGCTTACACAATATTTTACGGTATCTGATTTCATTTATCTTTTTACAGTAGTTTTACAAATTGTCGGATGACCCCCCCGCCCCAACAAAAATCGGATATCTCTCCACTTCAGATTTCGCGATACATCAAGTCATGAAGTTAGTCTGGGGCTACGGCGGTAGGTCCTGACCTGGGACAGCCCTTGCTTTCAGGCTGGAGCTCACAGACGCTTCTCTGCTCCCTGGTGGCCTGCTATATGAGACGGCTTCAGGGCGCACGGTAGCAACAAAGGTGTTACCGTGTTCTCCGCTGGATCGAGAATAGCATCCGACCATTATACCTCAAAAAGGCAGTGTCAGGACACAGCAGTAGAGTCAGTGTCAACTGGAAGGCAAGCTAATGCACAGATGGCACCTTTGCACCTTTTGTTTTATAGTGGTATGCAAGAGAGTAGCCAGAAAACGTAATACCACCCCCACACACTTGGAGCCATACTTCTAATGGTACAGGGTTAGAAAAGTGAGTTCCCTTCACCTTTATATCCTTTCTTCCGTCCATCCATTCATCCATCAATCCATCCATCCGTACTTTAACCTTTCCATCCACCCCCCCAACTTTTCATCCAGTCATCGTTTCGCCCTTCCATACATCCACCCAATCAGCCTTTCTCCGTTCCTTCGACCAATACATTCATCCTCCTATCCATTTCTTTCACCCTTTAATGTATCAATCCTTTCATCCTTCTATCTATCCATTCATCCTTTCACCCGTCTGTCCTTCTTTCTTACCATCCGTCCTTCTTTTATTTTACTCTTCCTTCCTTGTATCTTTCCTTCCTCGCCTTCCTTTCACGTACCCTTCACTTCTTCCCACCCTTCCTTCCTAACATCATTCTTTCCTCCTCTAGCCTACCCATCTTTCTTTTCTCTTTTATTTTTATTTACATTTTTACTTCTTTCATTCTATTCAGTTCTATGTCCCTTTCTCTCCATTTCTGTTTCTTAATCTCTGTCTCCTTCATAGAACTAGACTTATTTGGCAGCAATCGGCCCACACATAAAGCTCTAATAAATGTATTGAGATCCAGCTTACCAGGCCGAGGGGCAACCTCCCACTTTAGCTGATAGAGTTGGGGTTCACAACACAAGTGGTCTTACATGTATTTCTCCATTTGTTTTATATCGAGTGATCACAGCACCAGTGGGTCTCTCTGGAGCAGGGAGCACATCCAAGGAGGGTAATAAGATTTGAGGTAATGCCTTCACTATCTCCCTTCCTCCATATTTCAGTGCAGTGGTGGTGTTTAGAGCTTTGCTCTGTTCCTTCACTTTGAACCTGATCATTCCCAAGTGATATCAATATAGAGCCAAATTCCTTAAACAGGAGCGCTCATCTCCAGCCCAGAGCAAAGTCAAAAGCATAATAAGCAAAACACCTCTTGTAGGCAATGCAAGATTATTGCAAGGGTGTTTTCTAGTCTTTGTTAAAGCACACTGTGCTGCTCACGTCCTGTGGCAGTGGTTCAGCATTTGCTGTTTCAGTGGCAATCACCCAACCCCTTATGCATGCATGAACATGTGTGATGAAATGGGTGGTCACCTAGTAAAGCCTTGCCTTAAAACTGGTCTTGACAAACAATGTTTCAGATCTCTTTCCTAGACGTTCCATTGCCAATATTTCACGATCACTGAAAGTTAGGAAGTAACAAGAGCAAAACTGCAGGATTGGCCTCGAAGGCCAACACAGCCACGGCATATGCTCTGAACCAGTAACGTGCTGTGCCAACTCCTTGCTATCACCTAACACAATGATTATCACAGAAAAGGTAGAAACAGGATGACTAGCTTCAGATGGAGAAGATCATCTTATCATTTTAGTGCTCCCTCGTTCTGCTTAGCTTGTTTCAACCAATGACTTTGTTCATAAAAAATAATCTCTACATGCTTTAAACTATAGAACTACAATGATGACCAGTAAAGACATGTTCCTTCTTTAAACTCTTGGTCATCAGTTCTACAACTTCCATCAGTGGAGTCAGTCTAGTGAATGCAGGCCAGGGCTGCATGGAGTTCAAACCACCATTCTTCATATCTCCCTAGGGATCCATATACCCTTTACTGGAGTAATTAAACATAAACTAAAACAATGGTACAATACACAAGCTCTCAATTCTCATAGATTACTTCAGATGGGAGTGGTTCCTTCAAGTGTAATATATTGCTATAATGGGAAAAAGAATTGTTTGATTTGTGCTATATTTTTTGCAAGTAAATTCTAAGTCTAAGGGATTCCGGTGTGTGAAGAGCTGCATTTTTACAAGTGGTTTCAGAATCCCTTCATATTATGTACAGCATATGTAGCTGTCTTTCTCTAGGAGACCAGTCGTCCAAGCAAAGCGGTTAATTTTACATAACGGCATGGCCTGCATTTGTGCATTCATGAAGAGTGCCAGAACTAAGTCAAAAGCACTATCGTTCAGATTTCAGCATTGATTAGTGTTGAGAATAATGCATTGTCCCAGAGAAAGTGGTATTGCATTGCCTCATTTGATAGAGAACATGATGTATCTATAATATTATTTTACACTTTTCTGTGAAAACACCTCTGAGACAGTGATCCTCTCCTTCACCCATATTTTCCTTTAGGCCTAAGCAAAATCAAGATAAGACACTTCATTAACTTAACAAAGACCCACCATTCCTCAGGCTCCTCTTACTGGCCAATGAAATTCTTATGATATGATCCTTCATTGTTTCTTTCGCTCCTCACCTCTGTAAAAACTGCTAATTGAACCTTATAGAATGGATCATTTAATTTATATTTCTAATGTCCCGTTGTTAACTCACGACTCCATAAGCCAGCTTCAACACATATCATTGGCATTTCTGATATTTTATCCTGAGCCAAACTGCTCAAGTGAATAACTACACAACAATTAAGGTTGACCAAGACCATTACAAATTACTCAGCTGATTTTGTGTTTTCTACAGGTGCAACTATTACACTAAACATGTCCGACACAAGCAATTAGAGAAACCTACACCTCGTTCAAGACAAGAGTCAGCTGTACTCCTCATGTGTATTCAGCTGCTTTCTACATTAAGTAAAACAAAAATACGGGCCCTTGGTCGAAAGTTTCTACTATTCATTATTTTGCTGCCTGGTCTTTTTAATGTCACAAGTTACAAGCAAAACTTTGTCTTCTGACCTATTTTCATAGTACTCTTCTTTGAGGTTATAGCTTCCTTCAGTTAATGCAGTCTGTTCACAAAGAGACCCTACTCTCAGCTTCAATATTGCTGTAGTCATGGATGCTGCTTTGTTATATGATTTTCTTTCTAGGACAGATGGTTGCAACACAGAGGTACCAAACATTTCTCCTTTCAAAAAGGCAGGGTTGTTGGCTTTGATAATGTTAAATTCTGCATGAAATGTATTACATGTGGCTCCAGAAACATCTTCCCTTTTATTTTTATGCTGATGGCATTACACTTCAAGTCCATTTTGGCAACTTAACCCCTACAGTGTGGCTCATCCTCATGCCTGGTAGCATCTTTTCAAATAGCATTATCGACATCTGTTGGACATGGTCCTTCTTAGAGGAAACTTTTAGCTCTTTCCTCTCATTTCTTTTGCTGATTCTTTGCATGGCCTTAGGGCTCTGAGGACTTTGCCACTGTACTGCAGTGGAAAAGTGCACATGCCCTTCCGACACATGCCAGAAGGGGCCACTGACGTGATTTGTTCAGGGGCCGTACCCTGGAGTGCCCCGTGAAAAGGTATGTCACATACCCAGGGAGGGTTCAGCCTTGGCTACTAGTGGGACGTTGCACTGAGTGTGCAACCCACCAGAATAGCCTGTCGAGCATTAATCTAGCCTGACAATGCAGACCTCTGGAGGTGCAGTTGTGCTGGTGCTCAGGTTGGCACTTCTAACTCTGTAGCCACTCCTGAGTGCTCCCTCCGCTACTCCTAGTTCACCCACTGAATGGCGGGGCAGGTGGTAGAAGGAAGGCTGGGTGTCCCATGCCTGGGTAGGGAAGCACCCTCATGTGGGTTTTCTGTACCTAGGGGATCAGTTCTTCCCATAAAGTTGTGCTGATTCTCTCTTAGTGGCCTTAGGGCCTTGGGCACTTTCCCACTATAAGAATAGTGTGAAAGTGTGCATGCATTTCCTACATGTGTTAGGAAGTGGCGCTAACCAATGTGGGCACATGTGTGCCCACTGGTGTTCCAAACGTGTTGAGCCTTTCCTAGCACATTTGCACCTATGGTGTTCTTAAACATAGGTTCAGCCTGTCATAGCAAGCCTGTGTGTGCGCACTTGCACCTATAGTGTTCTTAACCATGAGTCCAGCCTATCATAGCAGGTCTCTGTGTGTTCAAGGGCATGTATGCACAGGGAGTGTAGAATACCCATGTGTGTTTTCACTACGGATGAAAGCTGCTCTCCCCATAGGTTACCATGGGAGAAGTTTATAGTGGATTGCAGTGGATCAGTCTCATAATGTTTTCTATCATCGGATTCGTCCTGGCAAACCTCTTCCTATGGTAAAGGTGGTTTTGTCAATAATAACTTAGAAATGCCACTTCTAGAAAATACTATTGAAAAGTACCTTAACTGACACTAGTTGATATCATATCAAATTAGTGGTCACAGAAATTAATTCTTTCACACTCCTGCACTCTGAACATAGGGGTTGTGAGAACTCCTTTTCTGTTTTATTTTATTTTGGGCATGAGAGCTACCTGAATTATTTTAAATTCTGTGTCAGGACCGAAGGCTTCGGATTATGCTTCTCTCTCTTAACTGCAAGTTAAACATCAGCCAATCAAAACACCAATAATGTCCACCAATCCCAGGTCTGACACCTGTATATCTGTCTCTCCTAACACAGTCTTTCCTCTTTCTTTGCTGCCTGCAGCCTACAGGTAAGTGACTTCCTATTGGTTATAAAACGTTTGTTAGGCTCCAGCCCCTTTTTGTACGAGGGCGGTATATAGCGTCTTTTGACGTACATCAGATACCGGCTCTGCCTGCAATAAAAGACTGCAACCGTACTGAAGAGGACTAGTCCTCTTTCTATGTTTACAGATCGCATGCATCCTCCCCGGATCTCCTGTGCTTCATTGTGAGATCAGGAAGAACGCTGTGGGCACGTCTTTCATTAGGCCCATTGTTTCGAGCCCTCGAACGCCCGATGGGGCTATTAAACATATTAAGGCTTTGCCTCAGGGGGAATTGCAGGGGCTCCTTCCACACTCTAAGCTGCTGTCTGTTAAAATTATAGATATCTATATATATTTTTTGTTTCGTTTCACTTTGTGAGATTTCCGTGCTGGGGTTATTCCCTTCTTCCCCCTTTGAGCTCCTTCATCCATTCTCAGTTAATCATGGCGTACTACGCTGAGGAGGATGAGAACTATCAGGAACTCCCTGAGGCAACTTATGAACATCATATGGAGGAAAGAGTAGTGGAGGCACTGGGGTATCATGTCCAGTACTCAGTGAATCAGGCTCTTATTAAGGCATTGAAACCCTTTACCCAGCCTCTTGTAAGATTTGGCCAACGTGAATGGAGAGGGTGCTCTCTTCTTGAATCTGGGTCTCAACATGACCAGCCACCTGATGTGGGCTTTGTCCGAGAAGCCTCAAAGAGACCAACTTCATCTGCAGATATCTTGGCGCATGTGACTGCGTCTGTGATAAAAGACCATGAATATGGTTCTTTTCTAAGTCTGGAGGTTCCTAAGATCGGTATGGATTCTTCCATTCTGACAGAAGGTGTTCCTTCTTCTGCCTCCCACTCTTCAGGTTCTGACCAAGAACAGGACGAACCTAACCGTCTGGAAAACGCAAACGTCAATCTCATAACGTGCAAGAGAGTGTTCAAATTTCTCATACATCATCATTTGATCCAGAAAGTATAATCCATCCCCGCACTACTGAATGGATCCCATGTGCAGAGGTAGCTCATTATATGCAAGACCATATCAGAGAGGGTTTTGACCGTGACGTGCGCAATATTTTGCGTTCGGAATGCCCCCACCCTTTGTTAGTGGGCAAAGTGGCCGATACTCCAAATTTAGACCCAAACGTTGCAGCTTTCATAAAAAGATTTTCTGAAGGCCAGACTAAAGGTTTAGACCGAGCCGGGAAAGGTTGCCAAGATAAATTGTTAGATATATCTGGTCCGCTCACCAAGATCTTAGAACTGGCTGTCCAGGCCAAAGAATCTAATGCCCCTTTCGATCCCCAAACCGTGTTGGAATGGGCTCAGCAAGCCATCTGTCTATTGGGCAACGCAAACTATGCTGTGTCAATGGAACATAGACGTTTAATTTTGATGCGCATTGATCCTAAACTAGCGGGATTAGCCCCTAATGAGGCTGGTTCTTTGGCGAATGGTTTGCTTTTTGGCGACAAATTCGTCAAGGATTCGGGGGAGTATGTTGCCACCTTTTCCGCGCTGGACAAAGCCCAATCTTTAATGAAGAAGATGTTTAACAGGAGCCTTTTAATCGGGGCCGGACGCTACAGGTGTCGAGTGCCAGGCCCCGGATACTATCAGACCTCTGGAGGTTACAATGAGCATGGCCATGGTTATTACTCCAGGTCGTGGTTCTATCCAACGAGAGCCCGACGAGGTCGAGGTCGTGGCTTCCGCAACAACAGAGCTGGTTTCAACGCCTCCGAAGGAACTTCTACAGGTGAGAATTATTCCATTCTGTGAAGTTTTTCTGGGGGGAAGGTTAAAGGACCACATTGTGACTTGGGAACGTATTTCACAAGACCCTTGGGTTCTTCAGATGGTACTGGGATACAAAATAGTTTTACGCCTCCCCTCAGTAGAGTTCTCTTCCTCGTCCCATTCATTTTTCCCAGACAAAGAGGTGGCGTCCCTTATCCAGAAACAAGCTATCCTCAGATCGAGTCCCCGCCATGCAGGGTTTGTCAGGCCTATCTTTATGGTTCAGAAAAAAGGCAGCGGATTTCGCTTGGTTCTCAATCTAAGAGATTTCATTTCATGGGTGGTATACCGTCATTTCAAGATGGAGTGTATCCATCTCTTAAGATATCTTCTTCAAGGGGGAGACTACTTAGTGCATTTAGCTATCACAGACGCATATCTTACAGTCCTTATATTCTAACCACACCGGCGTTATCCCCAATTCCATTGGCGAGATCAATGGTACGAATTTGCCGTCCTCCCTTTCGGTCTGTCTCCCGCGCCATGGTGTTTTACCAAACTCTTAAGACCAGTGGTACAGTTCCTCAGGGAAAGAGGGGTTCGCCTCACTATATATCTGGACAATATTGTGATCATGGCTCAGTCAGAAGAGTCGGTCTTGTTACATCTGTCTTGGGCAGTCCAGCTTCTTCAGGATCTAGTATTCCTTGTCAACTCGGACAAGTCAGTGATGACCTCTCCAGAGTCATGAATTCTTAGGCTTTCAGGTATACTCTGTCAAGGCCCAATTGTTATTACCTCTGACAAAGAGGAGTTCCATCAAGAAAGAGTTGAGGAGAGCCCTTGCCTATCCAACTAAATCATTGAAGACCTTAGCGCGCTTAGTGGGTCTTCTGGCCTCTTCCATTCGCCTGAAGATCCTGCATCTTCGGAAAGGCTTAGATTACACGGAACAGATTGTTCTGTCAGAGGAAGCCAGAGCGGAGATTGATTGGTGGTTAGCACACATGGATGCGTGGAACGGCAGAGCCATCTTTGCATCAGTCCCAGAAATGATTATAGAGTCAGATGCCAGTCGATGGGGCTAGTGTGCTCGTTGTGGTTCAGTCCAGACAGGAGGCTGGTGGTCTCCAAAGGAGTTGAACCTCCATATCAACTGCCTAGAACTACTAGCGGGCATTTGCAATTTGCTCCCTGTCTCCTCGTCAAGCGAAATGTTGCTTTCTTCTTCGGATGGACAACATTTCAGCTGTTCAGTATATAAACCATCTAGAGGGGACCAGATCTTGTGCTCTGGTGGAAATTGTGAAGGAGTTCTGGCAGTTTTGCCTGCAATATCACATTTCTTTGACTGCAGAATATACTCCGGGTTGGGCCAATCTGATTGCGGAATGGAACTACTGTTTCCTCAGGGATGACACGATTGGAAACTCAATCCTCAAGTTTTCCACATGTTGAATCATCAGTGGGGTCCTTGCTTGAAAGATCTCTCTGCCTCGAGGCTCAATGCTCAAATGACCCGCTTTTTCAGTTGGACCTGGATCCCTTGGCATTGGGAACGGACGCATTTCTGCAATCATGGAAGAAGGGGATTTTTGATGTGTTTCCTCCTTTTGCCATGAGTCGGAGAGTACTCTCTCTGGTGAGGAGACAGAAGGCGGAATTCATTTTGTCAATGTTGTGTGCACATCCGATCGCAATCCCGTGGGACCCTCAACTGTTGCTGGACCCAGTGGGGTCTCTGCATCTTCTGATATTGATGGGGCAGTTATCGCTTACGGCGTGGAGAATTTCTGGAAAAGTTTCGGACAAATCGCTGTTTTTCTTGTCCCAATCGTGGGCACCATCCACTCACAAGAGATATCAGTCTTCATTGAAAAGATGGGTGTGTTGGTGTGGTGAGCAAAGTGTTGATCCCTTGGGGCCGACTATTAGTATGATCGTTAATTTCCTTTCTGACTTGGCCTCACAGGGTTTGGCCTACAGAACCATTAATAATTTTAGATCAGCGATTTCAGCGGGTCATCCCCATCTAGAAGGGAAACCTGTGGGGGAACACCCGTTAGTTTGGAAACTACTGCGTGGTATTAGGATGGTTAAACCACCTCAGCCCAGATATTCATCTCTGTGGGATGTGGATATAGTCTTACGGTTTCTGAGAGCTTGGCCATGTAATGAAGATCTTTCACGCAAGCAACTCTCAGCGAGGCTAACTATTTTGCTTTGTATTCTGTCCTGTAGGCGAGTGTTGGTTGTGCGTGCACTGGATCTAGCAGGTAGAGTATTTACTCCTTCTGGAGTTTCTTTTACTATTTCAAACCGTGCAAAGACAGCTTCTAGATATCTCTTATCAGGCTTTTCCTTACCATCAGAAACTATGCATTGTCAAATGTTTAAAAGCTTATGAAGAGTGTACTCATCCGTAGATATTTACAGGAGCAATTGCTCATTTCTCTGCTGAAACCCTTTGGTCCAGTCTCTGTGGCTACCCTGGCACGTTGGGTTCGATGGATTCTGGAGGAAGCTGGGATAGATGTTTCTATGTTTGGGGCACATTCAGTTAGGGGAGCTATGGCCTCTAAGGCGTTTTCTGCTGGTTTTCGTTTAGAGGACATTATGAGAGCGGCTGATTGGTCATCAAACTCCACATTTAAGATTTTCTATCATAAACCTAGTGTTGATGTTGTTTCAGCAGTTTTGGATCAGCTTTGAACTAGCATAATCCGAAGCCTCCGGTCCTGACATAGAATAAAAAAATTCTAGTTTACGCGTCAAGAATTTACAATTCTATTAAGGACACGGAGGGAAGGATTATCCCACCCTGAAGATAATTTATTGTGTTATTTATCTTGTTGAATTTTGCTAGGCATTATGTTCGAATGATTGAATGCCCACCCATTATATCATTTCTGGTGAAGGCTATTATTTGCGTATCTCTTTATTTCTAGGTACTGAGAACAAAGGTGACTGAGCGGTCGTAGAGTGACAAAGGTTGAGATGAATCTTGGTATTCTTCACAAGAGGATAATCGTTGACATCTTCGGAGTTCCGGTTTTCAAGCAGATTCCAGGTCCAAGGAGTCAAGTACTTATTTGGTTTTGATTACAAAGAAAGAGGAAGGACTGTGTTAGCAGAGACAGATATACAGGGGTCAGACCTGTGATTGGTGGACATTATGGACTTCTGGGGTTCATGGGAAAAGTAGTTTTTTGTTATGGGTATTTTGATTGGCTGCTGTTTAACTTGCAGTAAAGAGAGAGAAACATAATCCTCGCCTCCGTGTCCTTAATAGAATTGAAAATTCTTGACGTGTAAGCTAGAAAAATGTTTATTCTTAAGGTTCCCTTTTCCCTAGCGAAATTAGGCCAACTCCCTATTTTAAAATGTCGACGCGTTTTGAAGCCAGCAATTAAGGGATGTCCTCAGGGCCATGAACTGGATGACATTCTTTAGTTCTTTAGTTCAAACTCCATTTATGTTGTCCATTTTTTTTTTTGTAGATGCTTTTTAACCTTGTTTTTTTTCCAGGGGACTTTCTGATACTTCAGTCCAATTGCGTTAAATCCTGCGATCGACCGGGCCCCAAATGTTCATTTTCATTATTTACTCCTATGCAAAAAGTTAGTTCAATGCTCTGTCATTCGCGTTCAAACCTTCGTATCCCATTTTCAAATCATTCTGCTCCAATTGTTCAACATAGTGCAGATGAAAGCTGTGTTTCTGATGCAGAGTCCGTGGAATGTCCTAGTGACTTAACCTTACTGGCAGTAAAAAGTCCCAACCACTTCTTGATCCTTCACTTCTAGAAAATAGGCATTTCCATGCTCTAACACACTTTTGTGTGCATTGTAAATTTGACTCTAATCCACACTGGAGGCTGGGGGAGCACATCTGTGTATTCCTCACCGACAGCTATAAAGTTTGGGCACACAACTTGAACGATAGACCTTTGCCATTTGAGGACTTGGCTGGATAGAATGGAGGGAGGGGTTTTGACTCTTGGCCTCTCGGAAAGAACATGGCTCCACTAAAGATTAAGATCTTCAATCCAATCTGGCCCCATGGCAGAGAGGACTGGAAATTAGGGGAGACATCTGTGGTTCAAGGGGGAACTTTTGGAACCTCTCCCAACTTCAAATGCACAATACAGTATAACTACGGGTGCTACACCACACCAAACTGGAGATATGCTTGTTGGGACGCAGGACTGGAGATATTAGAATGAGTGGTGCATACTGCCAGAGGAATCTGTTGTGCACACAGAGTAATTACTGCTCTTGGCAGGGACCATGCATCTTTCCTGAATTGTGGCAGAACTGGACTAACTGTCTGCTGCTGTGTTGCACCCCAAAGTGTGCTCTCCAGGGGCTTGTTGGCTTCCTCCCTGTTCTCTGGTGGAGGTCTCAGGGACATCAAAGACCTCCCGTGAGGGGCCTACACCTTCTACCTGTGAGATTGGGAAAGCAGTGCCCACATCATCTGCTGGATTCCACTGGGTAGCAGCGGTGTGAGCGTGGAACTAAGTATTGTGCCAGGAGACCTAATAGCCTGGTGCAGAGCCCTGAAAGTACTGCCTGCATTCAAGGAGTGTGGCCTTTCATAGTGGGGCCTCGACACGCATACGTGTCTTGTTGGTGGTGAGCAGATTCTCCGGTTGCAGGATTCCACATGGTTTGCTTTGTCAATTCTACTGCATTTCTCTCATGTGGCACGCCAACTGCATGCTCACTAGAGTGTGGTGTCCAATTCACAGGTTGCGACCTTCGGAGGTGGGAGAGTACCCTTAGCAGTGCCGGATACTACCTGGTATGGCACCAATGAAATTGCACTTCTGTGTGTGACCCGAATATTCTGGTGCAACTCAAGCCATCACACACCAGACATTGCGACTCATTACAGGGAGGTACAGAATTCGTAACTCTTCGTGTATGATCGTAATTGTCTGGTGCGACAGGGCATTGTGCACCAAAAGTTGTGCCTCATTCCAGGGAGGCACGGAATTGCCAACTCTTGTGTGTGATCAGAACTATGTAGTGCAACTCAGCTTATCTCGCACCGGATGATCCGCACTTCCAGGGGGATGCAGAGGAGCGGGTTTGTGTACTGGACTGCCCGACTTGGTGCTTTGCGCTATTGTGTTCTACGTGACCATCTCCACCTGTTTCGTAGAACAGGGTCCATGCGGGAAGGCACAATGCAGAGACCTTTGAGTGAACTTCCTGAGTGGGGGCCAAGCCTCCATTTGTCGACTGCTGCCTGATCAGCCTGGTATATATATTTTTTCCCCACCTTTTCCCCGGGGCCCTGAATAAGTGTGACTCCGGCCGCAATCGGCCTAGTACTTGGGGAAAGGTTTCTTTCATTTCCAGCCCATGGGCTGGGGTGGTAGGGGATGATTGAAGGATGGAGGAGAGTTCGGGCTCACGGGGTCCGAGAATACAGTAAAAACCGACCTGCCAGATATCAGTGCACCGCATTAGGGTGTTGGGAGAGAGTGTGTACTATACAAGCCTTCCCATCGCATATCGGTGTAGAGTGAGTGTGTGGGAGTGACTGCCTGTGATCAACTGCACTGCATACACATTGTTTCCTTGCCAAAACATTATCACAGTTGACATTGGTTTTTACCTGTGCAGCCAAGGCCCATGAGGCTATTTAAAAGGGCTGTAATTATCGGTTTGTCCACATTGCTGCTATTGTTGTTAACCAGGGTGCACCCTATTACTGCGTGGTATTGAATTCGAATAATTGCTAGGGTGTGTCTCATGTTGACAATCTTTGGCACTGAATGAGGGTGTTGGGAGAAAAAGTAGGATTTTTCCCAAGTGTACATGTTGCAGATGCCGTTTTGATGTTGTTTTAACATGGTTGGGCCTAGGATTGCTAGTGATATTTCTGAATGTGATTTAAGCACAGAAGTACATGATTTATATGTCGTGTTAGTTAATGTGTGTGTTGAATACAAATATTTTTTACCTACACAACTTGTGAAGTCTCTTTTGTGACATTCAGTGCATTTATTGTGTAAGAGTGCTGTGCTGATGCTTTACACATTACCCCTGTGTTAAGCCTGCCTGCTCAGTGCCAAGCTACCCAAGTGGGGGCGCAACTTATACAGTGAGTGTAATCACCCACGATTGATGGTAGTGGCGGGTTCTGCCTGGCTAGGCCCTGGCTTCAGCCAACCAGAATCTTAACTACATCCATATATGGAGGCTCTCAAATCAACTCAAACTTGATGGTTAAAACTCAGAAGCATTCCTTTTGAACCTCCTCAAACTCCTAGTTCATTCCTTCCTCCTTCCAATACATGCTCAGCCTGTTGCCTACACTTGTTTAACAGAAAAATCTAAATATTATTCTTGATCTCCAACTATTGTGAGCTTTATCAACTGCTTTTCAAGGTACATCAAAAAGGGAAACACTGCCTATTTTAGAACCCAAGCAAGGTATCATAATAAAATTTGAGCCCCCATGATTTGTCACTTTCCACGTGTCTGTATTTGGAATTCAGAAACAACCAAAGCGCCAATTTGTAAATGGTTCAGAACCGAGTGCACCACCTCACTCTCGGACAGTCAATTCTATTATACTCTGGGTTTTTTATGCTGCTCTCTCTTCACCGTGCTCAGTTGTGGCTAATGAAAGACCTGATCATAAACGTTGCTGCACGCTATGTTTTTGCTCATTATTCATAAGTTAAGCTGCAATGTAGTGTTGGCTTCCAAAGTTCGAGGCCAAGCATATGACCAGCCCCTCTTTCCCCGGGTGAAAGAGATGATGATGATGGACTGCCTATCCTCTTTTGACCACTCTTGCTTTTTATACTCTCCTCCGAGTTGACATCATCCTACACATTGTCTATTCCTGCAGTCACCCACAGAGTCAAAGAAGGTGTCCTACGGTGTCGTTGATTTCCGTTGTGACTTAGCATTATCACTTGTCACAATGCATGATTGTAGGGCAAGAATGGACAGGAGATTGTATGTTTCTTAAGCAACATTGCCTAATGAGGAGCAGGTACTGTTACAACTAGCCCAGGGATGACATGCCAACTAGAGGTTAATGAGCCTTTGCTGAGTCTCACTGAGCCAGCAACTGACATCAGTGAAACACCCCACTATGGAGCATTCCACACCATGAAGTAGCACACTCCTGGCAGCCATCCTCGCAGGACACAGTAAAAGGAACATTGCAATAAACAGCATATCGTGTATTCGCCCTCAGAATAGGTCTGCAATCTTGTTTCTAGTTACAGTGAGCTATGGGACCTGACATGAGTACGTAAGGGATGCATAGAATGCATGAATACATCTCTGGGAAATTAAATGCGTACGTTGCTTGCCTTGGGGGTAGAATTCTATTTTCCAACATTTAAAAAGCAGTTTCTAGCCTCACCAGTACTTGGTAAATTTGTTGTGAATAGAAATGCGGAGAGCAAGGGTTTCAGTGTCTCTCCTTCAAGAAAGTGGCACGCACGTCACTGTCTCGCGGCATTAAAGCACAGTCCATGTGTGCAGCTTCACAGCTCTGGAAGTGCATTTTACCTGCAGATTCGTTCGTTCGCGGATGGGACCTGCCAACAGGAGTGGAGCCAAAGCAGCAACGCAAGTGCAACATCACATACTCCTGCATCCCTATGTGGAAGCACTGGCCATGGCCCACCACTGTAGCATTCGGTGGTTCCTGTTCACTGCTAGGGATGGGGCAGAGGCCTGGTGACGTCACACGGCGCCACGCCTCTCTAAGTTCATGGCTGTGGAGACCTGTTTCTATGCAGTTTGCATGGTCGGGATTATGTTCCTGATTAAGCAACCGGGATCTCCTCTACACCAAAAGGTCACGCCTGTATCATGTAGGTGGACTGGCTGAGACAAGCTAGGTATTGGGACTTTCTGTGGTATGTCTGCCCTGGAAGAATCTTGTACTAGATCTGCACTTCTGGAGGCCACTGGGGGAGGCAGCAGGGCTCGGTGCATTCTTCTGAGCCCAAGGGATGCCTCAGGACTTGTGCACGTCATTTCCGCTAACCTTCCTCCAAAGAGCAAATGCTCCATGGGGGTTAAATGTGCTATCTCTCCAGTCTATGCATCCACACTGCATTTTGTAGGTGCGAAGATTATTTTTCTGCATTTGCACTTGTGCAAAACGTGCTGTACTTGTAGAACACACCGGGCTGGCTCTAGGTTGGTGCGGCCGCACTGTGCGCTGACCTGGATGGGTGGGTGAGGGGACAATGACCTCCGGGTGAGGCGCTGTTTTTAGCAATAATATTATTTAAAGTCACCTGGGGCAGAGTTCCTTTTGTGTCCAGAGTTCAGACAGCAATAAAAATGTCAAGATGACTCTTGTGATTCATGTTCTTTTTAGAGGGAGCGATCTAATGTGCCTGCTGCAAGGAACACATCCAACGTTTCTGTGGATAGCTGAGTGGATTAGTAAAGCCAACCTTTACCAGCGCTTTAAAACAAATAGCATGTATGGGAGAGAGGGGCTATGGAAAGATGATGGGCACTTTTGCCGGGTGATTGTGAGGGAGTCTGAGGGGTGGTCATGGTGGGGAGCAAAAAATATGTCGCTCCGGCCGCCACCAGCGCTGAGAACACAAATAGCAATAACAATGCCACTGAGTGCTTATTTTTTGTGATGCCCTCAGTTTGGGCTCTCGTGTGCAGCTCCAACCGCGCGTTTCACCGGCGGTTTCCTATGTGAAAATTCAGTATTCCAGTAAAGTTCGTTTGGTGTTAAATAAACACGTATGAATTTAGGTGTTGCATCCATTGTGTATTGTAGGCGTAAATGTGGGAAGCGGCACACCTTAAACATAGAGCTATCGAATATATTTCTGCACCTGGAAGAAGACTGAATGGAAGCTCAAAAAAAAATCAAATAAGTCAATTGTTTTACCAGAATGAATGGCTTCGTTGTGTTTGCTCTTTTCCGATTCTTTGGAGATGATGGCGTTTTTTTCACGTTGCTCTTGTAATTTATTTGCAAACATTCATAGCCCCGGTTTTTTAAACAGAGTCTGTAATTGAATAAACACTTGAGGAAGTTTGCCTTTTGTCCGTGACGCTCGGAGAGCACGTCACCGTATGAAGCTTTCTGCTGGTCAGAGCTGAAGGCAGCCAATGAGGCCGCACTCGCCTGGGTTTGTAATTCCCGCACAATGGCTGCGCGTGAAAGCAGCCTCGGCGCTCTTTCAATGGAGGGAGGCCTGGCCCATTGACTCGATTGTCTGAAATCCGAATACCGCCCACTCCCATCGAGTGCAAGTTATGGATGCCGCTTGAAAAATTAATTACCTCGTTTTGTTTGACTGACTGCAGGTTTTGTTCCTCCTTAGAAGTCATTTGTCATCTTTTGTCAGGCCCCGTAAGCATGCCCATTGAATGATGCGTTATGAAATGTAACAAGATGAATGATAATCGTTTGCCAAAAAGAAACACAATTAATGAGGAAAATATTCAATTTAGTTTCATACTGTATCTATTCTTCCCAGGTACTTTTCAACTTTTTAATTATCTGATTCCATTACAACCCTCGTGTGTTGAACAAAGAGATACGAGCCTTGCCTTGGTGCTCTTAATGCCCGCAGAGAGAGGGATCAAGAGCGGCTTTAAAGTTTCTGTGCTACCTGGTGCACAATGTTCGTGGAGCCCGGAGGCGATGCAGCTTCACAGTGTTTCCTCCCACTCTTTGTGCCACGTCTACAATGGGAGGTAAAGGGCTTGACTTCACCTCCCTGACATGACCCCCTCCACGCCCGCCTTGGCTCACTAGAAAGCCGTGGCCTTGGGTTGAGATTTCAAAGAAGTTCAATCAAAACCGATCTCTTTTCATAAACAAAACTCTTTGACTCGCTAGTATTTACTTTTGATGGACAAGAAACCTTAAGTGCAGTGATTTCTGTGAACCTCAGGTCCTTGTGAAAGATACCGCAGGGGTAATGCTCTAGCCCCTGGTCCTCTTCCTCCTCGGAAGACATGCACATTGGCTCAGTATGCTCCAAGTCTAACCTGGAGAGCCGAGTATAGTATATGGCGTCCATGTCCTCGATTAGAAGACGCCTCAAGCCACTTTACATAGAAAGGTGTTGCCGCCTGTAGTTGTAGCACAGAAAGTTTTGAACATTTCTGAAGTGGTGGCTAAATGGTAATAACAGGGTGGGGAGTGAGAGCTCTAGGCAGTCTGGAATTAGCATAGTGGCAGGTCAAGGTTTATCGTAATGGTTCTCCAGTGGGAGCAGGCGCACTCCACAATGGTTTATTGCAATTCTATGGCTGCTGTACTTGTGGGAAAAGCCAGCTAGAAAAAGTATGGAACATAGAACCTGGATTATAATGGGGCTGCTATGGAAGTCAGGTGTGCGTTGATTTTGGCTTGGATGTGTTAATTGGAGGAAGAGGACAGTGATTAGTAAAATGATTTTTTAACAGTTGGTGTTGATGCGTACTGTTAGATGGGAGAGCCTTAGGGTGGTTTCCCCCAAATTTCTGCCTGCTTGCCTCACATTTTTGTTGATTTTGATTTTGTTGGCCTTAGGACTCTGAGCACTCTACCACTGCTGACCAGTGCTGAAGTGCATGTGCTCTCTCCCTAAAACATGGTTTGATTGGTATATACCAAATTGACATATCTAATTTACTTATAAGTCCCTAATAAAGTGCACTACATGTGCCCAGGTCCTGTAAATTAAATGTTACTAGTGTATAAGCAGCACTGCTTGTGCCACCCACTTAAGTAGCACTTTAAAACATGTCCCAGGCCTGCCATTGCAGCCCGAATGCAGTGTTACACTGCCATATTGACGTGGCATTAAAAATCCCTTGCCAAGCCTTAAACCCTCCTTTTTATTGCATCCGACACCCTTGAGACACGCCCTAGGTGGGCCAAAGGGCAGAGTGCTGTTTAATTAAAAGACAGGAGAAGGTAGGCCCTAGGTAGCCCAAAGGGTAGGGTGCTATGTAATTAAAAGGCAGGACATATACTTTTAAGTTTTACATATCCTGGTAGTGAAAAGCTCTCAAATAAATTTTTCACTACTGTGAGGCCCACCCCCTCATAGGATAACATTGGGAATTCCTTATTACTCTTAATAAGCTATAATTCCTGACTGGAACAGGGTACAACTGTCATGTTTAGTACCTAAGAAATTGTAATGATAAATCCTCTTTAGTGGTAGAGTCTGAGTTATTGTTACAATTTCAAAAATGCCATTTATAGAATGTTGAAATTTTTCTGCTCTTCCTGCGTGTCTCTAACCTGTTTTCAATACATGTTTGGGGTGGGGGTCACAGCTGGGCTTTTTCATTGCTTCTTGACAGCCACACACAAAGGGAGCTTAGATGTGACTGACGGGCCATCAATATCCTGTTGGGCCATCCTGGGCAGGATGTGAGGGAGGAATTGGTGACAATCTTACACTTACACCTGAATAGGCTGTCTCCTGACCCCACATAAAGGACTGTATAACCCCCTGTAGTGAGTCTGGAGCCAGGGCAGGAAGGGCAGGGACTCTGCACTTCAAGGGCATCTGTTTGAAGTCTCCCCCACTTCATAGGCACAACTGGGTACAAATTCTGGACCTCTGACACCACCAGCTCAGTACACTTCTGGACCTGTGGATACTCTGCCAGGAAGCCTCAAGGGCTGCTACTCTTATGGACTGCTGCTCTGGAAAAACTGCTTTCTTGCTGTGATGACCTGCTGTCCTCCTCGCCTGGGTGAGAAGGACTGGATCCACAACCATGAACATCAATTCACCAAAATGCCAGGGGTAGCGAAGTGACATCATATATCATTTAACCTTTTCTTTCATTCTCATACCCATGCATACTTACACATACACACACATTTATACTTTCACACACTCTTTCTCACTTAAACACACTCTCACCCGCAGGCGCACACACAACATATATTTAAAGGCATTTTTTTTACCTTACCTGCTAGGGAGAGTCATATTCCAGCTAATTGTAATCAATTCTGTATTACAGTAATGGTGAATAATAACATATCATTCACTATTACTGTAATAATACATTGTCAGACAGCAAGGAAAGTGGAGCTGCAACTGACTTCCATAAGGACGAGCTGCCCTTGTATTCCTGCCACTGATGTTACCACATCTGGGGCCAGGGGTCACAAAGGCAGTGCCAGGGGTCACAAGAGGCAAGACAGGACTCCAAGGGCATGCTGGTCACCCCCGGTTCTTCTGATGTTTTAGAGACAAAAAACACTTCCAATTTAACACATACAGCACCTGGACTCTGCCATCTGAAAGTCTTGCTCAGCCAAGTGGTGCAAGACCAGTTCTGGGCCATTGGAAGTGGGCATAAAGTGGTACAACTGCCAAAATCCACACATCAGTGCCATTGAGCCACTTGGAACTGGCACTTCCCCACAGACACCAATGCATCGCACCTGCTGTGAGATCAAGGACACCGCAGTGAAGTTGGCATGGTGCATTGCCATCATTTTCAGATTTGACCTGGTCCAGCGTGACCAGATAGCCCTGATTGGTGCTTTATGCTTCTAAGCACTATCAATAAGTTTATTCTTTAAAAATTATTAGCGTGACTTCTACTTTATGGATTTTTGCCACTTTGATCTTGTTTTGTTCATTAAATTAAGCTCTATGTTTCTAGGTGTGGTATCTTTTTTGTGGTGTTTTTACTGTTTTACTGTTTGCTGTGTTGCACAAATACTTAACACATTGCCTCTTAAATTAAGGCTGACTGCTCTTAATTTAGGGTTTGTGGTTAATTTCCCTGACTAGGATTGTGGTTCCTACTTAACAGGGTGCACACCTCTGCCAACCAGAAACCCAGTTTCTAACAGGTTGGTATTTTAAACTTCATCTGGAAGGCAGAGAAGCAAACATTAATTTTCATTGATCAGTGACAAATGTTTCATTGTTTGCAGCAAAGGGACGAATATATGGTTAGTGCAGAGTTTAGCCAATCACAATTATTTTGCATGCATAACTTCAATGATGCACATATTTCATGTGAAACTTGTGTAGCTTTAGCAATGAAGATAAGAAATTTGTCAGCCTTTCTTTAAGTGTTCAGCTTATGATGTGCCAACATCGTTTCACCACCAGACAGACTTGTGTGCTGCAAATTAGTCATCCAAGAAGTATGGGGCAGGATATTGATGAATAGCTGCACCATGATTGCAAAGGATTTGTCAATCTTTGCTGACGGGAGTTAGTGTGCTTTGGGGAGTTGGATACCTATGGTAATGTGCTTGGATTGATGAAGGAAACGAGTTTAGATTGTTCTTCTCATCATCTGGACCAGGTAATAGTTGTTATTTTATAGATGTTGAAAAGGATGAGCTAGTGAAATATTCTACTGAGTGAGATCATAGTTGTACGAGTGGCAACGTTCTTTAGCTGCTGATACAGCCAATTTTTGAATATTTATTGTGTGTAGAAAACCTATGGTGGATCATTACTTCAAACACACAATATATTTAACATGGTAAGTCACAAAAGGTTACTGTGCAAGCAATCAATTATTTTACAAATCCATATCCAATGCAAATCACCATAGATGCAGAACGAGGTGCTGTGGAAGGGAGGAACTAGGCACATTTCAGACTAAGAGGGAGGCCACGTTTATTACTTCAAATGAAATATCTTCAACCTGTTATTGTAAGTAACTATGGACGGGGAAACCCAACGGTTCCAGAGTCCACTGTACTTAAGAAATCTTTCATGTTTTTCTATACTTCAAGTAATTGGGGAGCTATTTCCATTATTTGCAGTAGGTTCCATGACACACTTGTCACCCCACTGACATGGGGGCAGGGTGCAATTCCCTGCATCCTGTGAGGTCCAAGGAGGATTTCCCATTCAGCCTAAATTCTATGAATATCTGTGATATATTGCAGTTTCAGAAGCCCACAACCACATTCTGCAAGGGGGTTACTGCACTGGGTGTTGAATTATATGTCTGTGTATGAATGTATATGGTATTTCTATGCCACAAACCTATCCAAAAGCTGAAGAGGCTATACATTGTGAATGACATCCTTAAAGTCAATGAGTTATGGGAGAGGAACCTGATTAGTGGACGATTAATACATTCTTCTGATGTCGTACTATTTAAAAGGGTGTGTTTTTGGATTCACACAGTCCCAGAAGTAGGGGTGGGCAGTGAAATCCGCTCACTGATTTTTTCCGACTCCGCTTAGAGCATGAAGACCCTTGTTCGCACTTGCCAACGCTAAGTTGACGAACGAGGAAAATCACCACCTCCCAGTGAGGTTTCTCAACACAGGCAGTCGCGGATGGTCGCTACCGCCCGTGTTGAGAAATCTTCAGTTCGCCTTGAGGAAGTTGCCGCTGGAGCAGAAAATCTACTCTAGCAGAAAAGAAGCAGTGCCCTCTTGCGCTGCATGTGGTACCGTTCGCACAGATTTTTCAGCGTGGAGCAAACACCCGGTGCTAAATATCAGCGTTAACGGTGTGACCTAATGCACTCTGCCGCTTGCGGAGCTCCGCGTAGAGCGGTGAAGTTTTTTGGTCACTTTGCGGAGTTCCATGTAGTGGAACTCTGCCCAGGACTACCCAGAACCACTTAATGGCTTATGTTGGCCTATGTGTATCTAATGAAGTACTGATTCTATGACAGATGTTCCTTGACTATGTAAATGAACTCCAGTTAGAGTCAGATATAAATGTGTCTTGCGAGGCGGTCCTAAAAATCTGCCATGCATTTGACCCTTGTAGTAACTACTACTTGAGTCCATTTCGGTCCGATATTTTGTATGTCTGTGCTTAAACTACGTTTTTGATAAAACTAAATCTTTTTGTGTTACCTTGAAACTTAATGTCCAGATTCATTGTTGGTTGTTTGAGTTCTGTCGGTGTGCTGCTAACAGACATGTACCTTGATATTACAGACCTGACGGGATTGGAACAGTAACGACTGAAGAAAAGGAACGCTTTGAAGAGATTAAAGAAAGACTTT
The DNA here is from genome assembly GCF_031143425.1 of Pleurodeles waltl. Classification (NCBI taxonomy): domain Eukaryota; kingdom Metazoa; phylum Chordata; class Amphibia; order Caudata; family Salamandridae; genus Pleurodeles; species Pleurodeles waltl. Next base: position 1,016,891,094 of record NC_090442.1, read on the forward strand.
CTTCTCTCTTGGTGAACCAGATAAGTCACTTCAGGTATCTTGGTTTGTACGTATTGTCCAGGTGTTGGCACGGGGCTGAATGGGACGGTTGAATAATAGAAATGTACCTAGAACGAAGGCTCGGGGTAACTCAACTTAAAATGTGTAGCCGGCACCCTAGTTCCACTCTGAAATGAGGCAAAGGTTTTCCATGAATCTCTGACCGGTGGAGAGAGAGTAAAGGAGGGACTGAATCGCTGTGGAGTAGTGATGTACTTTTGATTAAAATTGAGAAAATGTTCTGTGAGTTTTCACGACCCTATCCAAATGTTTCAGCTGATGTTACCCACTCTGTGCTGTCGGTGTATTTACAGGAAACAGGGAACTAAGTCAGTTTAGTTAAAGTGTTTGCTAATCAGAGGTGAATCATTTTCTTCACGTCAGTCATCTGCTGTCAGTCACGAGCTCCTGTAGTTACCTCACACAAAATATAATTTTCATGCAAAGCCAGTGCAGTGGGATTCATCAAAGCCGGGCAACATGTCCTCCAGTGCCGTTCTATTATAAATTCACGTTCAGCGCTCTATTCACACAGACATTAACTCAAACAAAAACGCAGTTAAACTTGGTCGGTCCCGATTAGTCTTTTAGGGAGAACACAAACAACGTTCAAAGTTATTATAAAATAGCCCACGCTTGGAAAATTCATTTTTCTCAAATGTTTTAGCTCATATTGAAACATTTCTTCTCTTAATTTCACACACGTTGATGCCTCCTTGTTGTGTCAACGCCTTTGGAACTCGATATACTTCGAGGTCTTCACATAATTTACAAGTGTACATATTATAAAATATAATATACACTAATAAGCTATATTTAGAAGGATTCCCTCATGTAATGAAAAATGACATTTAATTTAAAGTGTATATGCATAGTTAGTGAAACATTGCGATTAGTTAATATTCACACTTTGTGATATCACCAGTTCTGAGGAACACTAATTGTTATAAATATGCAGTTCGTCGTTTCATTTTTTTCAATTACTGTATTCGCAATATTATCGTGGGGTTTGGCTCAATGTAATAGCTTATTTAGTCAGTTACTACTGTCAGTTTAGTCAACCTCAAGTGTGATGGATTTCCGTGATGAATTTACACTGCCCAACAGCCCTAATGCACATATAGGGTGTAGTTTTGGGACTCCAGAGTGGAATACAAAGTAATGTCCTTGAATTTGCTGCTTTGTTGCAAGTCTGTTAATCTCAGGTGTTGCTGTCAGCAGCAAGCCTGAAATAATAAAAGCATGAAAACCCTTCCCGCCCATTCCTACTTCTAACTGAGCCAGAATGAGTGCCCTAAGGTAACCTGCGCGCGGTTTTAAGCTCTGCCTGCATGTTGACGCCTGTGAGGCAACGCATCTTTTTGCTGTATTCTTCTAGTGGGTTTGCTGTGGACATCTGGTATGTGGAACCCTGCAGAGGCTAAGACCCCCCACCCCCGTGCACCCTGCACCTCTCCTTGCATCCCAAACCGCACTGAAGCTTCCCACCGCCGACCGTGTCAATAGTCCCAGGTTTTTTGCACTGAGATGGTGCTCCCGAGGCTTCACTAGCGTGAGCCACGGGTACAGCCGGGGCAGCAAGGGGGCAGGGTTTCCTGAGAAAGAGTCACGGGACAGCGGCAACGGTGTTAGCTGCCTCACACACAGAAACAGGTGCGATACGTGCATCTGCAGTGTGCGCGGTTTGCACAGAAAAACTACTGCCCGCGCGGACACTTCGGCATTGTGCGCATGCTCAGAGCCCTTCTTCAATACGCAAAAGCCAAAATAATTGGCATTAGCGTTGATGTTTCCAGAATGTACCTATCTTGGAATTCTTTACGAAGCCAGTGTAGTCACACTGTGCTGCCACCCAGATGTATAGTGCTGTGTGCGTCCACGTGTAAACGCAGAGTGCACTTACCCATACCTGATCTAATACTGAGTCATTTGATCAGACTTGTTTAATGCATTTTCCTCATTATGATATTTTGACCCTAGCAAACGTGGTAATGTTATTTTTTAATCAGTTTGGCCTGAGTACGTTTCCTGCTCCTCCATAGCTGTTCCTGCATCCTGGGAATGCCAGTGCCCCAGGGGTGCAGGAACACCAGCTCTTCAAGAGTTGGCGCCTGAGAAATGTGGCATATCGGCAGGAATATGTGTTCCTGCATCATTCCCGGATATTATTCCTCATTCTCAGCCATGTTTTCATTGCACTTTCTCCTATTTTAAGCGGATGAAATCGCCGGGTGAAAATTGACGGGAATCCCCGTCTTTCTGTGTCGCCTGTAAATCAACATCCGGCAGGGACGCGATCGCTTGTTCTGACGCTCCCCTGACATGCTCTGTGACAAAGAATCTAAAGCAAGCATTGTGTTAAATATGCATTGTCTTCCCGACTCAAGTGTGGTGGCTGGGCACTGTACCAGAGTTGGTCGATTTGAATTCGGATTACATGCACTTTAAGCAGTCCAGGCTCTGTGTAGATCCTCTGGGATTAACCCCACTCGAGGGCACACCCTGTGGGCCCGGAATCAGAAATGTCAGCTGTAATTGTATGATCCGCGACTTCCGCTCCCCGAAGGGTTAACGGGAGCCCACGGCGGCACCCGCAGTGCCAGCATTGTGCAGATCAGAGACGATTTAAGGAGTGGGCAAAGTGGGCTCTGGTCTAGGGTCCCATCCTTTCAGAGAGCTCCCTCATAGAGCCACCTCTGTTCTGCAGAGAGACCTTCCCTGATGTGACTGAATAATTATTAAACAAATTGCTTTAAATACGGTTTACTTTCGTTTATTTTAATGTGGGTGACGTGTGAGAGTTTACTACAGACATTTTGGAGATAAATGTTTGTTTCATGCAACATCCATAAAAAAGTTACTTTTAGGTCAAAGTAGGACTTCACATATGATGAGGGAGGGTGTCGCGGGGATTATTTGCGGCAATGTTAGTGAACTGCTGCTGTGTTATAACAATGAAAACACATTCCACTACCCCTGAATATTACATGTAAGCACATTTAGAATGTGGACGTGCTCGTGCACTGTCAGTGACCTCTGCAAAGAGGGCATGAAGGAGCCGAAATTGGATTATACATTCAAAGCTGTTCTAAACAGGGCCCCAAACATGCTCTTGGCTAAGGGCCCCACAAATACTTCAAATGTCCCCGATGTAGATGCTGAGAGAAGACCGAGGAGGAGGAGGGCAGCACAACAGCCAACGTGAATTTCATTGAGCATGGATTACCAGGCCCAAACCGCTTAAATCTATTTGTTTAATTTACTAATTCCTGCCCCTTGGGAGTGATGCTACCCCGCCCTGAAGTCAGAGCTGCCGCATTCAAGCCGCTTTACCAACTGGAGTCCACTGCAGACAGTTCCCCACCGGAGGAGCGCTCCTGCAAGCTGCTCCGAAAACCACACGTATTCCCGGGACTGCGCACCTCGAAAAGCGAGAACAGAGCTTGTTTAATACCGACCTATGGCTAGCCAAGCATGCCTTGAAGAGAAAAACGCGTTTTTGATGATTGCAGCAACACGAGTCCACGTGAATGGGCATTAAACAAAGGTCATCACCTCCCATGAGACACCCCACATGCGCCGGTGCATTGCCTCTCTTGGTGTGGGTCTCCCGACATGGGTAGCACCTCACTTACCCATTGTGAGCCGTGATCTTGGCTGTTTGCCAGTAATGCCAAAAACCGTGGGTACCACGACCAGTTGCCCACTTTACCGTCACTCATTGGAATCTGTGCCTGCCCAGCCCACTGTGCACCAAGGGTGCAGTCCTGGGATGTTAGCCGGCAGATGGCGCAAGCAGCGAGTTGACTTTTTAGAAACTGTATTGTGGGGCAGCGGGAAAAAGAGAACGGAGAGATGTTGGGACTATAATTTGTGGGTCAAAATACCTAGAACAAATACTGAACTGGAAGTCCTGTTAGAGTCTGTGCACAACGTCCAACTCGCCACCCACCCCCACAAAAGAATCATAACAGGTTTATGTGGATCACCCACGCAAAGCCCTTCTATTCAAGTCACCCATTAAAACATCATATGTCACACAGCATTTGAAAATCGACCCAAGAACTGCCCCAAGGAACAGCAGAATTTAAAATAGACAATTACTTGAGGTATGACTCCAAGCATTTAACAGAGACAGCACTAGATGGTTACATCAGTTGTGGAGACAAACATTGTGAACAGTCTATAGTCTTTTTCCACTAAGATCGCAGTGCGCATCGTGCCAGCAGGCCCCAACATGCACCACCAACGGGGCATCCAAGTACAGCAGAAGACGGCATCATCAGAGCACCATTGGCATACCAACCTTGGACATCCCTCCAATCCAGAAGGGTGCTCTCAACCAATCCCAGGGCACCGCATAGAGCATCAGTCCATCCGGGGTACCTGAACACAGGCGCAGCCCCCAAAGTTCAAACCAGGCATTGTGGGTAGAGCAAGAGAGTCCAGGACCACCGGGCAGGTCAGCCAGCCAGCCCAGTGCCCACACAATTACACCCGCTCAAGAGTCAGTCCAGCCAGGAGTCCATATTCGGGGTATTCCCTGCTATTTTGCTACCATGGCCCAGTGCTTCAAATGGAAAAATAGAAGTGCAGGTACTCTGTACCAGAGTACCTGCTTATTTCTGAGAAGTGCCGGTACTCTCCAATTAAAAGTATTATGTTTTTCTTGAGAAGGGTAGGTACTCTCCCTCTTAAAATAAAAAAGTGCCGGTACTCCGAACCAGACAGTACCAGCCCATTTAAAGCACTGCCATGGCCCCCTTGCCAACTGAGGGACAGATGGGTGTGAGACAATCAACAATGGCACGAGATGACCGGAGCACCTGCAAAGGGGGGCAAAAAGGGCAGGGCAAGGAGGGGCGCTGACTTAAATGCTCCCACAGGAATTCCTCAGCCAGGGTCACCGCACAATAGGGGGGCCCTGAGCCAGGACTAAAACTCATCCACATAACCTTTCCCCGAGGGTCTGTCTTCGATCTCCTGACCTTCACATGGAGATAACTGTCAGACAGGAGGATGTCAGTCACATCGATCTGGTTGTCCCTCCCAGACTTAGAGGATGCTACCAATTCAGAGAACCTGAATGCCCTGAAAAAGGCAAGTGAGTAAGCAATGCAGAACAAACTAACCTTGTGGGGAGATTGGCATATCTGATGCAACACCCCAACAATGCATGCTAGCCTTGCTACGTCAGTGGGCCTCCTAACAATGTCCACATGGGGGGGGTCATGCGCTCCCAACTCATGATAGCCCTCCGAACCCTGGTATCCTTCGTTGGGTCCACCACCCCCTTTAGCTCCACAAAGAAGGAAATTGGTGGCAGCTGCCTCCATACTATGTGCAATTACTTGTCACACTCCCTTTGCCTCACCAAGAACCTCAGAACGCCCTTAAAGGGGTAAAACACTCTGCCACAATGGGAGAATCGAAGGAGGCATCATATACCTACCAAGCTGATTCATACATACAATTGGTCTTGGGTGCCAGGGATGCGGCGATTAGGTCAGGGGTGATGGGGCATCAAGCTTCCATAACTCCAGGGGGACATCCTTCCGTCCTCTTGAGGCCACAGTGCTCTGAACTCTGTCAACTTGGAACGAGGCAAGGCGTCAGCCACTGCATTATTTATCCCATGGTTCTGCTTTGCCAAAAACAAGACATTATGTGCCAGACAACTACGAATAAAGGCCTTAAGCAAACGTAGCACAAATGGGAATCTCGCACTCTGGTTGTTTATAGCCATGACCACCGACATGCTGTCTGACCAGAACACAATCCTGCTGTTGGCCAAGACTTCCCCAATATCTGCAGGTCTACTATGATGGGAAACAGCTTCAAGAAGGTAACATTGCGAGTGAGCCCGGAGGTCACCCATTCCCGTGGCCAATGCTGCATGCACCACTTTGTGCCAAAGGTTTCACCAAAGCCCATGCTGCCAGCTCATTGCTGGACTGTGTCGGTTGCTGCGACAAAAGGGTGCCATTGAAGTTGTCCCAGAAGCCTTTCCAAGTGAGCAAAAACTCCCTGACCTCAAAAGCCAACCTGGTGTGGTGATGTTTGGCCTAGAGGCCCGCCTTAGCCCTTTCGATATTCTTGGAAAAAACCCTCCCCATGGGTATCACCCTCAAAGCAAAATTCATCTGGCCCACCAGCACCTGAAACTGATACAAGGTGACCCTCCTGACTGCGAGGCAAGCTTCGATGGATTCCTTGAATGCCACAACCTTATCCTTAGGGAGCCTACACACCCTGGTCAGTGACTCAATATCAATACCCAGAAAAGTGATACACATTGAGGAGCCCTCTGGCTTGTCCGCTGCCAACTCCTGCCCCAGGGCTTGGGCCAGCTGTTGGAAGCCCAGCAGGACTCTCTTGCAGACTGTGGAGCCCAAGGGACCCATAAACAGGAATGGGTGTTTGAGATAATGTATCACTCCGTCTGTGGCCACCATATCCTTCACCGCCCATTCCAAGAACCTACCAAACATCTCAAACACAGAGCACACAATGAAGCACCCCATAGGCAAGCAGAGATCTACAAAGAAATGCCCCTCAAAAGTAAACCGCAGCAAGTGAATGTCATCTGAGTGCACTTGCAGCAGATGGAAAGCAGACTCGATGTCAGATTTGGCCGCCAAGGCCCCTCTGCAGTTTGACTAGGGCTTCATCAAAAGTGGTGTAACGCACAGTGAAAACATCTTGGGCCAATCCATCGTTGACCGACGTGCCTACTGGGAATGATAAATTGTGGATAAGATGGAATTTACCAGGCTCTTTCTTTGGGGCCAAGTGGTGAGCAGACTAAGGGGGGCATTACAACATTGGCGGTAAAAGCCGCTTACCGCTGCGCAGAAGACCGCCAACACACCGGCGCGGCCGTGGAGTTCCGCCACGGTCTTTATGACCCAAAGCCCAGAATCCACCAAAATTTATACACCCACACAAGTCCGCCACACCAAAGGTCAGTGATAAACTGGCGAGAACAAAACCAACACCGTCATACCAACAGGAATACGCCCACACTATTACGACCCACGAATCCACGCGGCGGTCTTTCAACCGCGGTATTCCATTGGCAGTACACACCACCGCGCTCAAAATACACACACTTTTACAAAACACATCCACATTGGACAATTCAAAATAAACACACCTGATACACATGCACACACCACTCCCACACACTCACACCACTATAAAACACCCCCCCACATCACCCACAAACCCCTACGACCACAATTGCGACTGAAGGCCAGAGAGAGACACCACCAGAAACAACACTAGCATCCACAGGCACTCAACACTATCACTCACATAACATCCACGCACCTCACACAACACACCTCTAAATATCACCTCGCACATCACAACACACTCAACTCCACACATCACCCACACCACCCCATGGCCCCGCAAAGACACCCCAGATTGTCTGACGAGGAGCTCAGGGTCACGGTGGAGGAAATCATCCGGGTAGAGCCACAGCTATTCGGATCACTAGTGCAGCACACCTCCATAGCTAGGAAGATGGAGCTATGGTGCAGAATCGTGGACAGGGTCAACGCAGTGGGACAGCATCCAAGAACACGGGATGACATCAGGAAGAGGTGGAACAACCTACGGGGGAAGGTGCGTTCCGTGGTCTCAAGACACCACATCGCGGTACAGAGGACTGGCGGCGGACCCCCCCACCTCCTCCCCAACAACTAACAACATGGGAGGAGCAGGTCTTGGCTATACTGCATCCTGAGGGCCTCGCAGGAGTAGCTGGAGGAATGGACTCTGGTAAGTCAAATCTTAACTAATACATCCCCCACCCTACCTGCATGCCAACACATACCCCCACCCTCGCCCTCACCCCCATCACTCCAACTCCTCACACATGTCCCAATATCACAAACCACACATCCCAAACGCAAGCCCTGCATGCAACACCAAAGCATGGACACCCATCACCAAAGCATGGCCACTGCGCATACCCATACACCCCCCCTAAACCATCATCACACACGGTCCTACACAGGAATGCAAGCACTGGGGTACACAGTCACCCACCCATTGCACACCATGGCACACACAGATGCAATAATCATGCCTTTACACCCCTGCAGGACCCCTACCCAACGTCACCGGACAGGAGGGTCCAGACATGTCCACTCCACCCACAGAAGAGGCCCACAGTGATGACAGCAGCTCTGTCCAACTGGATCTAGACGACCAGCCCGGCCCATCTGGGATCTCGGGAAAGTTGGTTCCCCTCACACTGGCACAAGCCACTACAGAGCTTCCCCCCTCTGGAAACACCAGCACAGCACCCACCCAGCGGGCCCATACCTCTGTCCCCAGGACACGTCAATCAGCAGTGTGTCCACCACTACAGGGAACCCAGGCTAACCCACCACCCCAACAACAACAGGGACTTGGGGGCAGTGGCAGTGGGCACACGGTTCAGGGGACAGAGGCACAGGATCACAGGGGAACTGGGAGGGCTGCTGTGCGACAGGGGGAGGACAGGCCCAGGGAACCCACTCTCCACGAGGCCCTCTCCAACATCATGGGAGCCTACCACCATTCCCAGGAGACGATGGCAACGGTACTGGCCAAGTTGCAGGAGACCCAGCGGCTGCAGGAGGAACAGTATTTGGGCTTCAGAGAGGAACTCAAATCCATCAATTCCACCCTGGGCACCATTGTAGGGGTGCTGAAGGAACTCGTGAACACCAGGAGGGACACTGTGGCACAACAAGGGGCCCTTGACACTAGCCTGGATGATGAACTGCTCACCACCTCCGCCGGCGCTAGTGGACAGGAGGCACCGCCACAGGACCACCACACCAGCACCCCACCCCCTGCAGAGGGAGAACCACCCCGCAAATGGTCCCTGAGATCCAGGACAAAGACAGAGAACGATGCCAAGACCCCCGCCAAGAAATGAGACCGCTCTGATTGTCATCCATTTGTCCCACCTTGTCACCCTGTCCATCCTTAAACTGCCCCAGCTCCACTTCCTATGCCCCTTTGGACAATGCACCTGTGAGACTAATAGACTGGACTCTGCCATGGACATTCCTCCACCATCACCCCTCACCATTTTACAACCCCCTCCAATATTGAGCACTTGAATAAACACCCTTAAAGCACAAAACAATCAGGAGTCTGTCTGTGATTTCAAAATAGTGTATTAGCAATTACAGTGGCAAAATGCTCTTTCAAATGTAATGTTAACATACCTATGTCACACAGCTCAAGTCCATGAGGAAACAAAGGAGATGTCACACAGTGGGACCAACATCTGTGAAATCGTAAGGGAAAGTGACAACTCAGTGACCATACACTGGGTGAAAATGACAGACAGTAAAGAGGTAGTAGATTTAAATTATATGTAGCAGGCAGTGTTGTCTTCTTACCTGTGTCTCACTGGAAGTATTGCAGGATCACCGTGTTCCTGTTGTCGATGTCCTCTTCTTCTGCTTCCTCGTCTTCACTGTCCACAGGCTCCACAGCTGCCACAACACCTCCATCTGGACCATCCTCCTGCAGAAAAGGCACCTGTCGTCGCAAAGCTAAGTTGTGAAGCATACAGCAGGCCATGATGATCTGGCACACCTTCTTTGGTGAGTGGAATAGGGAACCACCAGTCATATGCAGGTACCGGAACCTGGCCTTCAGGAGGCCGAAGGTCCGCTCTATAATCCTCCTAGTTCGCCCAAGGGCCTCATTGTAGCGTTCCTCTGCCCTTGTTCTGGGATTCCTCACTGGGATCAGTAGCCATGACAGGTTGGAGTAACCAGAGTCACCTGCGAATGGCGAGGGACAACTGTTAGACACACACTAACTCATAGGGACATCCACAGACCCAGACAACTATTCCCACTGTATTGGGTCCATGTGCTCACCTAATAGCCACACCCGGTGCCTCTGGAGTTGCCCCATCACATAAGGGATGCTGCTATTCCGCATGATGTAAGCCACATGCACTGAGACAGGGAATTTCGCATTAACATGGGAAATGTACTGGTCTGCCAAACACACCATCACTCCTGCGGGGGGGTACCAAGGCCACATGTGTCCCATCAATGGCACCTCTGATGTTGGGGATATGTCCCAGGGCATAGAAATCACCTTTCACTGTAGGCAAATCCTCCACCCGAGGGAAAACGATGTAGCTCCGCATGTGTTTCAGCAGTGCAGACAACACTCTGGACAACACAGTGGAAAACATAGGCTGGGACATCCCTGATGCTATGGCCACTGTTGTTTAAAAAGACCCACTTGCTAGGAAATGGAGTACTGACAGCACCTGCACTTGAGGGGGGATTCCTGTGGGATGGCGGATAGCAGACATCAGGTCTGGCTCCAACTGGTCACACAGTTCTAGGATTGTGGCACGATCAAGTCTGTAGGTGATGATCACATGTCGCTCCTCCATTATCGACAGGTCCACCAGCGGTCTGTACACCGGAGGATCCCGTCATCTCCTCACATGCTCCAGCGGACGGTGCCTATGGAGGAGAACAGCGAGCAGAGAGTCAACCAACTCTGAGGTACGTAAACACAGCTTACTCTGAAAATATTAGCAATTCGAAATTTGCCTGTATGAGTGTTTAGGCAAGGCCTAGGTATGTGTGACGCAGTCAAAAATAATGCCATGTGGGCCCATGAAATGGTGTCTGCCTGACCTGTAAGGTGGAACAATGGGATATGAGGTAACTGCGCTGGCGTTGTACACCATCGCGGTAGGCGGTGGAAGACCGCAGCGCAATTCTGCATTGGTTAACATTGGACCCTATGGGTCCCAGGAGCCAATGACGATGTACGATGGTGGTGACGGTACGCACCGCCGCGGACGTGACCGCCATTTTCTATCTGTTTAATCACTCGATACCTGATCTTTGACAGGAAAGGACCTACACTGCAAGTGCTGCTGTGACCTCAGTCTGGAAGAGACAATGGCTCGTGTGTCTGGGGAAAGGGCCCCTGCCTTCAGCACGGAGGAGTTGGAGAAACCGTGGATGGGTCCTCCCCCAGTGCACACTACTCTACGGTCCTCCAGACAAACAGGTAAGTACACTGTGAGCATGCTGTATGGGCAATGCCTGTGTGGAGTGGGGTGGATGAAAGATAGGGGGGGTGAGAATGAGGCGTGCATGAAACAACGGTGAGTGCATGTGCGTCATGGCAAGGGTAGGGATGCGGGCCAATGACTGTGACGGTGCAGTTGGTAATTACTTCTCTTTTTCCTCTGTTTAATTCCTGTAGGTTAGCGCCCACCAGAAGAAGGACATTTGGCGTGCCATCGCCAAGGAAGTCCGGATTCTGGGGGTCTACCACAGACAGAGCACCCACTGCCGGAAAAGATGGGAGGACATTTGCCGCTAAAGCAAGAAGACGGCGGAGGCCCAGCTGGGGTTGGCCTCCCAAGGTGGGAGGGGTGCCCGTCGCACCATGACCCCACCTGATGTTCAGGATCCTGGCAGTGGCGTACCCGGAGTTGGATGGGCGCTTGAGGGCATCACAGCAGCAACAAGGGGGTGAGTACACTCTCATTCTGCTGATTCAGCACGCATTGTAGGTATCTGGGTGGAGGAGGTGGGCTGTGGGTTCCCCTAGGCCAGGGCGAGTTTAGTAGTTAAGCTCCCTTCTTCAGGCAGGCCCTGTGGCACCCCACCCCACCTGTGTACAGTGCCAACTACACGTAGTCAGGCTCCTGTTACATCCATGTGTGCAGAAAACGGCCATAGTCTTGTAAGCCATGTCCCAGGGATTGAATAGTGGACTCCAAGTGCGCGGCGTAGTGCAGGGGGCTTCTGTGTCTGTCGTGTCCGCCAACGGTAGCGGTATTGCATGCACTCAACATGTCTTTCTTCTGTCTCCCCCCCCCCCTTTTTGTGGTCTCCCTGTTCTTGTGTGCATTAGCATCATCAGGTGGAGGAGCAGTGGCCCCGGAGCAGGAGGATGCTGCATCCCACATGGCCCTGGAGGGCGACACTACGGAGTCTGCAGTCACCAGTGGGACGGAGGACGAGGGGAGCTCCATGGCGGGGACAGGAGCTGACACCAGCGATACGGACTCCTCCTCTGATGGGAGCTCCCTTGCGGTGGCGGCCCCATCTGTGCCCCCCGCATCTACAGGTACAGCCGCCACCCCCCCTACCAGCACTGCCCTCCCAGCAGCCCCTCAGCGTTTGCCCCGTGCCCGTTCACCTAGGAGGGTGGGCATCACCTTCGCCCCAGGCACCTCAGGCCCTGCCCCAGTCACCCCTGCTGCCCTCAGTGAGGAGGCCATTGACCTCCTCAGGTCCCTCACTGTTGGGCAGTCTACCATTTTGAATGCCATCCAGGGTGTAGAGAGGCAGTTGCAACAGACCAATGCATACCTGGAGGTCATTCACTCTGGTCAGGCAGCCCTTCAGCAAGCTTTTCAGACTCTGGCCTCAGCACTGATGGCAGCCATTGTCCCTGTCTCTAGCCTCCCCCCTCCAACTTCCTCCACCCAGACCCACACCCCTGTACCTCAGCCTATCCCAAGCACACCATCAGACCAGCATGCACACACCTCAACACACAAGGGAAGCTCTGGCAAACATAAGCACCACACATCCCACAGGCACTCACGCAAGCATCAGACACATGCAGACACACCAACATCCACTGCCTCCACTGTGTCCCCCTCCTCCTCGTCTCCCTCCTCCCTCCATGTCTAGTCTCCACACACACCTGCATGCACTACATCCTCAGCCACTACGTCCATCACCAGCACACCCACCACCACACCCCGCTCACGTACAGTCACCACCCCCACTACCATTCACACATCCCCGGTGTCCTCTCCCAGTGTGTCTGTGAGGCCACCTCCCAAGGTACACAAACGCAGCCATACACCCACCCAACAGCCATGCACCTCACGACAGCCTACAGCCCATGCACCTTCACCCAAAGTCACCAAACGTACACCTCCTACAACCACTACCTCTTCCTCCACTCCCAAACCCCCTCCAGCTACCCGTCCCAGTGTTCCTAAGAAACTTTTCCTGGCCAGCTTTGACCTCTTTCGCTCACATCCCCCACCCCTTCAGTCTCCTAGGGCCCGACTCTCCAGGTCCCAACCTAGCACCTCAGCCACAACATCGGCGGGACCAGTGGTGCCAGTAGTCACCCGATTATGGAGTGCACCAGGCAGCAGGGCAGCCAGTGTGGCAAGGAGCCACAGCACGGACAGTCCCCCACCTGTCAACCATAAAAAGTTGGACAATGCCCGGCGGGAGAGGGGAAAGAAATCAGCCACCAAAGCCTCTCCCAGGGGTACAGTTGGGAGTGTGGAGACAGCTGCGACACCATCCAAGGTGGGGAAGGGGCACATTAAAACCGGCAAGTCTGGGAAGATCAGCACGGCGGACAAGACCGCCAGCAGCCACGCTGCCCAGGAGAAGACCGCCAGCAGCAGCCCCGCTGTCCAAGACAGGACCGCCAGCAGGCCCGCTGCCCAGGAGAAGACCGCCAGCAGCAGCCCCGCTGCCCAAGACAGGACCGCCAGCAGCCCCGCTGCCCAATACAAGACCGCCAGCAGCAGCCCCGCTGCCCAAGTCAGGACCGCCAGCAGCAGCCCCGCAGCCCAAGACAGGACAGCCAGCAGCAGCCCCGCTGTCCAAGACAGGACTGCCAGCAGCCCCGCTGCCCAGGAGAAGACCGCCAGCAGCAGCCCCGCTGCCCAAGACAGGACCGCCAGCAGCCCCGCTGCCCAGGAGAAGACTGCCAGCAGCAGCCCGCTGCCCAAGACAGGACCGCCAGCAGCAGCCCCGCTGCCCAAGACAGGACCGCCAGCAGCACCGCAGGCCAGGAAAAGACCGCCACCAGCTGAACTGCTGCCCAAGACAGGACTGCCAGCAGCACCGCAGGCCAGGAAAAGACCGCCACCAGCTGAACCGCTGCCCAGGACACCGCCGCCAGCAGCACCGCAGGCAAGGACAAAACCGCCACCAGCAGATCCGCTGCCCAGGACACCGCCGCCAGCAGCACCGCAGGCCAGGACAAGACTGCCACCAGCAGAACCGCTGCCCAGGACACCGCCGCCAGCAGCACCACAGGCCAGTGAGTGCCAATGATTCCGACGCTACTGAGGCCGCCACGGGCAGGATAAAGCATTCTGGGCACCAAGCCCCCTCCAGAACCAGTGGAGAGTTACACCACTACCTCAGTCCTTGGCAGGATGAAGCACTCTGGGCACAAAGCCCCCTCCAGAACCAGTGGAGAAAGGCATCCACTACGTCAGTCCTTGTCAGGATGAAGCACTCTGGGCACCAAGCCCCCTCCAGAACCAGTGGAGAGTTACATCCACTACCTCAGTCCTTGGCAGGATGAAGCACTCTGGGCACAAAGCCCCCTCCAGAACCAGTGGACAGTTACATCCACTTGAGAGACTGTGGCTTTGCACTCCCCAGGATTGATCAGTGGGCAAACCACCCACTGTAGAGACTTGAGAGACTCTGGCTTTGCACTCCCCAGGATTGAACAGTGGGCAAACCAGCCTCTGTAGAGACTTGAGAGACTGTGGCTTTGCACTCCCCAGGATTGAACAGTGGGCAAACCACCCACTGTAGAGACTTGAGAGACTGTGGCTTTGCACTCCCCAGGATTGATCAGTGGGCAAACCACCCACTGTAGAGACTTGAGAGACTGTGGCTTTGCACTCCCCAGGATTGAACAGTGGGCATGAAGCCCCCTCGTGGATCTGGCGTCGTGCACTCAACCGGCTGAGGTGCCCCCCCTTCCCCCTGAGGTGCCTGTTTTATTTCTGTCCGATGCTCCTGCAGTGTTCTCTCCGTCTTGTTCGGGTATTGAGTGTGGGCCTCGCCCATGCCTTTTGGGCCCAGTGATCCACGGACTATGATGGTGGAATCCCTTGGACTTGTGTTCTTGGTGTATATAATTGTATATAGTATAAATGTATATATTTGTAAATATTTTAGATTTATGTAATTGAATATATCACAATTATTCGACAAAAGAAAAATTTCCTTTTGTCCTTGCATTCTTCCAGAGGGGGTTGGGGGGTGTAACTGTAATGTATCAATATGTATTAGTGTGTGTGTTGTAGTGGGTGGGGATGTTGCGTGTGTGTGTCACTTTTTTTCCCTCCCCCGTCCCCTGTGTCGTAGGTGCAGTACTCACCGTGGTCTTCACCGCCGGCGTTCGTGCTCCTGGTAGAGGAGCGGGAAGACAAAGGCTGGGAGTATCTGAAGTTCCGGTTCCAAGCGTCCTGGTGTGCAGAGGTGAGCGTTTTCCCTTCGAAGTCCTGTTTCCGCCGTGTTTTTGTTCGCGGTGAATCCGCCCCGGAAAAGGTGGCGGATTGGTGGGTTGTAATAGTGTGGGCGGTACATTGTCCTCCGCCTGTCTGTTGGCAGTTACCGCCGCGGTGTTTGTTTGTACCGCCATGGCAGTCAGAGTGTTAAAGTGGCTGTCTATGTTGGCGGTTTCCGCCACGGTCGTGATTCAATTATTTTTACCGCCGGCCTGGTGATGGTTTTACTGCCGCTTTAACACCAACCGCCAGGATTGTAATGACCACCTAAGTCCATAGATGTGGGTGAGGAGAGGGGCCGGCCACCCTCCCTGCCTATACCTCCTTCATGATTTTGTCAAATGCAATATCAGGTTGTTGCAGTACTAACAGCGGATTTTTTGGTGGGGGGCGGGGTTGGGAGAGCGCATGAAGTGATGCAGAATCCATCTTTAGAATCGTGGTAGAGACCGTGGGCATCTAGAGAATTCTTATACCTGCCAAGGAGATGAGCTAGAAGTGGGAGACAGATGGGTGTGGGGAGCTTGCTAGCTTGATTGGTGTTACTTGCTTTTGTTGGGGAGTGACTCCTTTGGTTTCCCGTGCTTCTTAAAGCACTTGCTTTCAGGGTGTTCTTGGGACCCTAAAAAGGAGCAGAGATGTGTATATTTGCAAGCGACCCCCCTGCTGCATTCTTTCTTGTTAAATTGCCAGCAGGCTTGTTTTTTTTCTCCAGAACCTTTATCCGCCTTAAAGGGGTGCACAGATTTTGCCCCACAGGGGAACATGGTGAATTCCAAGGGCCATACGTTGATCTCCCTTTGATCCCATGCCATTTCTGGCCTGACTGCTTTCATTTGTCTAAACTTGATATCATACTGAAGCCAGGCAGAACCTTGAAACTCTGAGGCCACGCTATGAATTAGAGACATGTACGCAAACAGGGGGGGCAATGTCAATACTTCTCAGCCACGATTGGTGCATAAATAGAAAACCCTGTCATCCAATTCTTCAGGGACCACTCCACCCAAACCTTCTTTGGCCTATGCTCCCATTCTGTCCAAGATCTTGCCTTCCCTGGGACCACACCTGTGTTAATTATTAGGTCAAAAACATAAACATATTATCCCTTACATATTTTTTCTTTGGCTTCCGCTGGCATGTGCTAGGCAATTGCCGCAGGGGGGCCAGGGTGGGAGCTGTGGAGCCAAGAAACTCTGGACTGATCGATAGTGGGGAGTGCCCAGGGATGGTTGCCACCAGGGAAAGTACTGTTGATGGCTGAGCCCACACCTGCGCAGCAATGCCGCCCTGCCCCACCAAAGAACTTGTCTGAACAAGCGCCTGTGCGCTTCCCACCTGCCCGACCTGAGCAGGTGATTGCCTAGAAGAAACCATTGTGGTGCCCTGGACTGCCGGAGAGAGCTGATGGGTGGCTGCCCCCACATGAGGTTACGATGACACGGGCGCAACCCCACCTGAGGTGAGCTCTCACCCTAGGCCACAGGAGAACAGGCCCAGTTACTTTGACACACTTCTTCCACGCTGATGCCAGCCACCGGACCATTTGGAGCCTGGGTTATGGGACAGAGTGCAGGGGGCTGCCCCGTGGACTCACCCTGGACAGTAGAGGTGACCTTCTGTTGCGTGCTAGGTGTAATGACCCTAGGGTCTGGAGTAGCATCCCTGTAGCGTGCTGGGACCTTCCTCTGCAAAAACCCAGTTCTGTGACTGGGGGTGAATGTTTGATTTGCTCTGCATTCTGTCTATCATCTGTTGTTTTTGCATTTATCGCCCCCAAGTGGGAAGGGTATGCCCAGACGTGGGTCTCATACTTACTATGCCACCAGATTTAAGCTAGCCTGGCAGATGGAGGGTGATACCCTGAAACCAGTCCCAGGATGCTTGTTTCTAGTCCAGGGAATACCTGGCCAGGCAGTTGGGGCTGGACTGTTCCCATGGGGAGCAGGGTCAAGGCTGATTTGCATATGGCTGGATCCAAACTAGAATGGCATAGAAAGCAAAAAAACTGATGGATTAAACCCAGATCTCTGACTGGGGGTGAATGTTTGATTTGCTCTGCATTCCATCCATCATCTGTTTTTTTTTTGCATTAGGATAACCCTTTATGACATAACTGATGCCCTCTCCGTTTATTACCTTGGGATAGGAAGGACATGTAGTCCTCCAGGCATTCATTGCCCGTGGTAGACAGTAAAAGTCATAATCCATTCAAACTTGACCCGGAGGAGATAAGACAAGTGATGTTCCAGGCATACCTGACGTAGCATAGACAGTACAGGCATTTTTTAAAGCATTCATGCAATGCTAGATGCGCTCCATTAATACATGACCTGGGGAAGGCAGTATAACTTAGCAAAGTTCTGTGCACAAATGGCCCATCGAAGATGATAACAAGTGAAGTTCAATATCTTCATGATGTGGGCAGGTAGTACAAGTGATGCTGCATGCATCCATTACCTGCAAAAGAACAACAAGTAATGCTCCATCCATACATTACATTGGAATTTGATCGTACCAGTAATGCTTCATTCATACAGCAGTTGCAGTAGGTGGTTTATGTGATGGGTCATTCATGCTGTACCTGTGGTAGGTAGTATAAGCGATGCTCAATTCCTACAGCACTTGTGATAGGTAGTACAAGTCATGCTCCATTTATACAGTCCCTGTGATAAGTAGTATAAGTGGCACTTCATTCATATAGCTAATGTAATAGGTAATATAAGTGGTGCACCATACATTCAGCACCTGTAATAGGTAGAATAAGTGATGCCCATTCATATAGTGCCTGTGATAGGTAGTTTAAGTGATGTCCCACTCAAAGATGGCTGAGGGTGGTTAGTACTCCATGCACTCATTAACTGGGATAGATAGTAAAGTGCAAGTGTTTTTCCAATGTGGAGAGCTGCTCTTTCTGCTCTGGGGTAGGGTGGATCCCAGAGAGAGCTTGTGCCTGCCTCTTGCTGCTGCGTGTAGCGCTGGCAGCCCAACTTTGCCAAACAGGATCAGGACTTTGAGCGCCCACCGAGAGGGCACTCACTGCACCGCCTAATGCTTTCATACTGCCAGAATGGGTAAGGCTAGAATCAATCCTGTGGGGCCCCAGGGGACTCTCTGCTAACGGTGCTGCAGCAACATAGACACTTTTGACTAATTTCTAAAGAGTCAAATGAGAACTCTTGAGTATGGCCTACTTGTGATCAATCCCTGGATGCTGCCACCAGCACATAGGGAATAACCCCAACCGCGTCATAAGGAAGAGGGTGGAACAGGGATTTGCCTGAATCTACTAGAGCCCTGACCTCAAGGGGATTGTGTTATTGCTCACAAATGTCGCTTTTCTTTGAGTGGGTAGAGTTAGAAATAAAATACGTATTTTTCTTATAAAAGTAAGTATTGGACTGTACATTGATTTATTGCTTGTACTGTGTGCACTTTGAGTTATGAGTTGTGTCGACTAATCTGTATCTCTACTGCCTCCCCCAGAGGGACCCTAGACTGCTCGTTCATGCCTACCACTGAGTCAAGTGCAGAATGGGATGCTTGGCCCAGTTGCTCAAAATAAAATCCATAATAGATCGGGCCATGGACAACAGGAGTAAAAGGCCTCAACCCCCTACTGTTGGGTACCGTAGCCCCTGCGTGCCACATGGCTCTCTGATAGGGGTTCTAAAACCTTGCATCAAGCAAGTACTTACTGACTGCAACCTTGCTATGCTATTTTCATTGTACTGTGCAGGATACACACACGTGACAAGAGCTGTACACTCCAAGTAGGTGAGATTCCAATAAAGGTGTAACCTATATATGCATACGCATGGTAGCTGCCGGACGTGATGCACATGCAGAGCTAGAGTCCTAATGCCAAATATCTTCATAACATTATTTTTTGGTTCATGTTCCTTTCTGAATTCATGCTTACTTCGTATTAAACCTATATTCTCTTCCTTTTATCGCAGGTATTGTTTTCCCTTTGGTCGACCAGAAGGCGCTTTAAAAGCAACACTGTCTTTGCTTGAAAGGGTAGGTTTGATTTTTGTTTCTGCTAGAATGCACCTACCCTGGCATGGTCATAGGACTATTGACGACATTATGTGTGGTTTGTACTAATACAGTGTGTAATTGCTTCATTTGTAACCCCCTCTTTCTAGGTTTTACTGGATATTGTTGAAGGCTTGTAATCCCCTTTTTGTGGTGTTTAGACACGGTTTTGTTTCACATTGTTGGAATTGCAGGAGCATGCTGGAGATCTTTGCCTCCTATTAACATACTTATGCTGTGGACTAAGTACATTCCTGTTGTTAAATTGTCTGACCACAACCTCAAGTATTAGTTGAACATTGACTTTCAAAGAGATTTCAATAATGGAAACAAAAGTGAGAAAGAAATTAGCTGCAACTATGCTTTTTCATTCTCAAAGACGTTGTTATTGAGAACTTTTAGTCAGTTCGAGTGGGCAGACATTTTGTGAATTCGAACTTAAATTCTGCTTGGCAAGGGATGTGACTCAAAATGTTATTCTAGGGAACGGGTACGGTGTAAGTACAAACATTCCTCCCTATGTCAGCAATAAACATTTACTGGCTACATTTTAGTTGTATCTTTGGGGATCTGAGGGGCATCTCTAAGCAAAAAGTCTACCCAGCTACCTGCACGACACCATCCCAGCCTCCCTCACAGCTAGCTATCAGTAGTAGTGTATCACAGAATGCCATAAAATTCCACAGGTCCCATCAGCTTCAACAGCTACCGTCTTTAAATCAATGCCAGTTTTCACTGCTTGTCCGCATATTTGGGATTAGCACATCTGCAGGTTAACAATGTATACATTTAAAACCAACTCTTCAGGAAATACTAATCATGGATCACTCAAGTGTGTAGAGTAAAAATACCCATTCACACAACAAAATATCCGGATCGCACACAAAGAGCGAGGTAGGAACCTAGTATTTCAAAGGAGTGTTCCTTTATTAGGATGAAATCCCTCACACACCAGAGGTGACATGCTTCATCATAGGGATTCTTCTCACACCGTGACAGCAAATCACTCTGTGGGCTACAACTTCCTCTCTAATCGGAAGGAGCTCTTCAGATATTTTAGTATATGATAGTAATCCCTAGGGAGACAGGAGGATGGTGAGGCTAGGAGAGTGTGTAGTGTGTGAACAAAAAGTGTTTTGAACAATGTGATTAAAACTGACTCCGAGGCAGGCATACAACTTTTATCTGATAGAGACTTCTAGTTGCAGATTCCTTACCTTAGAATTTCCCCCCAGGCTTCAGACTGGATCTGGAGATTTTTTCTTCGAGCAATACCCCTGCACGTCAGTATGTGGCGTCGGTCAACTCCGCAGGCGTCGTAGGCATCGTGGCCGCCGTGATGACGTCGGGAGTAGTACATAGACACTGCCCTCGCGCAGTGACGTCAGTTCTTTTCTTTCCGTGCCACGCGCTGATCTGAGAGAGAGCTACCCTTGGCTATTTTTTGGCCGAATTCAACCGTTTTGTCGATATTTTTTGGTGCGGCCTTTGGTGCGCCGAGGATGTCCCCGAAGACCGAGTTCAGTCCGTGCGAGGACTGCCACTGCATGATGTCGAGCGCGACCACGACCCGAAGTCGTGCTCCGAGTGCCGGGCAATGCATCCGAGGGCTTTGAGGGAGCGGTCCCTAAAGCTGATGGCAGCCCGGCACTCGACTCCGCGTAGGTCCCGATCTCGCTCGAGAGGAAGGTCTCGAGATCGGTCGCGGAGCCACCACCACTCGTCTTCTACAAAATCTTCAGGTCAAGGTAAGAAGAAGAAGAAGTCCCATCGCTCTCCGACTTCACCCCGTCGTTCGGTCGACGCAACGCAGGACGAGCGTCCACGAACTAGGCCTCTGTCCTCGGAGCCTATGTCTGGGTTGGCTCCGCGCTTCCCTGAGTTTCCCGGAGCCAGAGCGACTCCCACCCAACTCAGAGTTCTACGAGGCCGTGCGCCACATCTTTGGGCGTGCCGAACCCGATATGGTGCCTTCGGCTGAGGGGCCTTCGGGTTCTGCGCCGGCAGCTTTGGCCCCGGCCACTGAGGTCGCCTCTGGATCCGTGCGCGGGTCTGCACCGACGCCGGTGGCACAGTGGAGACCTTCCCCGACGCCGGGTCGTTTAGCGACGCTCACGATGTCGGTAGTGCCCACTATCGACGTCGACCCGATTCTCATTCCCGACGACTCGGAGTCAGAGGGGCGTCGGCTTCGGTGGGCCCCATTCGCCTGAGGTTGGATTCTGACCTATTTTCCTATGGGTAGGAATACGGGGAGGAATTGGAGGGGTCCCTGGACCCTTATGAATACCAGGAAGCCCCTACAATGGACTGGGCACAGGACTTGGGCGAAGCCAGTGGTCTTGATACTTCTCCTGACTCTGGCATGCTGGCTCCTCCTACCGTGGCTATGGTGGAGGGAGCTACCTATGGTATGGTGGTTAGTAGGGCGGCTGAGGTCCTTGGCCTTGAGCTACCTATTGTCGAAGTCAGGTCTAACCTCCTGACGGAGGTGCTTCAGCCTGGGGCTTCTACATCTGAACCCCTTCTCCCATTTAATGAAGCCCTTACTGACGTCCTTTTGGGTACGTGGTCCAAACCCAACACAGGCCTGCGCCGAACGACCTGAAGTTCCTGTCCCTACATCCTACGCCTAAGAGTCTTGTTATCAAGGCGTCCTCTTCTTCTGGCGCGTTCCCTTCACAACCCCGGATAGGGAATCCAAAAGGCTGGAACAATTTGGTAAGAAGTTATTTTCTTCCTCCAGCCTCGTGCTGCGGTCTGTGAACACCGCATGCCTTTTGGGCCGTTATTCCCACTCCCTGTGGGATATGGTTGCGCAAGTCCTGCCACAGATACCGTAGGAGGCCCGTGCTATTGTCTCCCAAGCAGTCAAAGATGGGAGAGACGCGGCAAAGTTCACCATCCGTTGTGGGCTGGGTACGACCGACTCTCTGGGCAGATCGGTTGCTACGACAGTGGCCTTACGGCACCATGCCTCGTTACGTACGTCTGGTTTCTCAGGGGATGTCCAACAGTCCCTCATGGACATGCCCTTTGATGGCACGCATCTCTTCGGAGACAAAGCGGACTCGGCCTTGGAGATGTTCAAGGAGTCCAGGGTTACGGCTCGGTCCCTTGGCCTTTCTGCCGCCACACGCCCCCCACAGTCTGCTTTTCGTCCCTTTCGTGGCCACGGAAGGGCCGCCGTGTCGCATCCTCAACCCAGCCACCGGGCCATGCACGCTGGACAGCCTATGCGTGGCCGGGGGCGTGGAATCCCACGTGGTCGTGGGTCAGGGAACCAGAGGTCTGTCCAGTCCACCCCTCCGCAGCCTCCAAACCTTCCTAGTCCGTCCCCTCACTCCCGCCCAGTAGGTGGCAGAATCCGCCATCACCTGCCCCACTGGGAACATATCACCATGGACGGGTGGGTTTTGCAAATCATTCAGAAGGGCTACTCCCTCACTTTCGAATCCACACCACCACAAATGCCACCATCCTTCCATCCCCTTTCGGAGGATCATTTGGTGCTTCTCCACCGGGAAGTCACGGCTCTCTTGGCCAAGGGAGCTATAGAAAGGGTTCCTGTGCCAGAAGTAGGTTGTGGTTGTTATTCCCACTACTTTCTGATACCAAAGAAGGACAAAGGCTTGCGCCCTATCCTAGATCTTCAGGACCTGCACTACTTCCTCAAGAAGTCTGCAATGTTATCTTGGCAGCCAGGCGTCCCTCGACTAAAACTGTATACACCTGTCATTGGAATACATTTGTGGCATGGTGCACCAACAAATCTGTTGACCCCATATCTGCCCCTCTTTCAGAGGTTCTTCTCTTCATTCTTTCCTTAGCCCAGCAGGGCTCTGCATTGGGCACCCTAAAGGGGTATCTGTCTGCCATTTCTGCCTTTCTTAGGCTTCCTGATCAGCCCTCACTCTTTAAATCTCCTCTTGTGAGTAGGTTCTTAAAGGGGCTCACCCACTTATTTCCTCCCACTCCCTTCATCATGCCTCAGTGGGATCTTAATCTTGTGCTTACTTTCTTGATGTGTACTCCCTTTGAGCCTTTGCATAATTATCCCTTACGGCTCCTCACATTCAAACTGTCTTTCTTATTGCCATCACCTCTGCTCGCAGGGTGAGTGAGCTTCAGGCCCTTTCTTCAAAGCCTCCATACTTGTCCGTACACCCAGACAAAGTGGTGTTACGCACTAGAGCTTCCTTCCTTCCTAAGGTGGTTACACTGTTTCATGTAGGCCAGTCCATCACTTTGTCTACCTTCTACGCACCCCCACATCCTTCCCATGAGGAGGAGAGACGCCACCGTCTGGACCCAAAAAGAGCGTTGGCGTTCTACCCCAACCGTACTAAAGACTTCCGGGTGGACGATCAACTCTTTGTTGGCTATGTGGGTGCGAAGAAAGGGAAGGCGGTGCAGAAACATACCATCTCTTGATGGGTGCTTCTTTGCATCAAAATGTGGTACGCTTTGGCGAAAAAGCAACCTCCTGACGGCTTGCGGGCTCATTCTACCAGATTGACTGATTGATTGAGCCACTGCTGCATCCAATGCGTTAGCACGTGGAGTTCCTGTCCTGGATATCTGTCAGGCAGCTACGTGGGCGTCTCTGCACACGTTTGCTAAGCATTACTGCCTGGACAGTCAGGTCCGTCGGGACGGCTACTTTGGTTGTTCGGTCCTGCAGGACTTTCTAGTATGATCTTAGTTCGCAGCCCACCACCGAGGATGGCAGTGCTTGGGTATCTATTCTAAGGTAAGGAATCTGCAACTAGAAGTCTCTATCAGATGTACAAGTTACTTACCTTCGGTAATGAAATATCTGGTAGAGACATATTCTAGTTGCAGATTCCTTACCGCCCACCAATCCTCCCCGGTTGCGAACTGATTTCTAGGGACAGGGATTCCCCCCTTTCAGGGCCTTAGCTCCGGTGCACCAATATCAGTGTTCTTAGCGGCTGTGCGCTCTGGCATGGAAAGTCGTTAAAAGAAACTGACGTCACTGCGCGAGGGCGGCGTCTATGTACTACTCCCAATGTCATCACGGCGACCACGATGTCTACGACGCTTGCAGAGTCGACCGACACCACCTACTGACGCGCAAGGGTATTGCTCGAAGAAAAAATCTCCGGATCCAGTCTGACGCCTGGGGGAAAATACTAAGGTAAGGAATCTGCAACCAGAATATGTCTCTACCAGATATTTTGTTACCAAAGGTAAGTAACTTGTACTTCTTGTCTGCCTGGGTCAGAATTAAAAGGAGACAAAGGACACTGCACCAGTCAACTGACCCTGCTTTTTTGTGTCACTGCGCAACATGTTTCTGCCAACAGAACCCTCAGCCGAGGTGTACGGTCCTTCATCAGGACCTTGGAAAAATTCACGTTTAACGATAGAACATGCAATAAAAAGAGAAGAAATACAGAAACATACAAGTGGTCACCAGTGGTTCACCAGCAGATCCACTTTATAATGACCTGTAGGGAATATAACAACTAGGTTACAGCGAGAGTGTTGGTAACACTTACCAAATTATAGTGCCACCAACAACCCAATAAGTGGAATAATAAAACCATCAAAAGAGTGTCCAAGTAGAATACGGCTGTGACATCTGTTCAAACCACGCAAGCTTACCCGCAAATGTTGGGTATCATGCCTCAACTTGAAAGGCCCTGGCGTGGGGCTCAGGATGCACTCTATCCTAAAGGGAGAAATAAATGTGTGTATATTACATGGCTTAATAGGGAGGTGCTAACAAGGTCTACTATTTCCTGTCCAGTCGACTAGTGGCCAAACAAACAAAATTTCAGCATAACAAGAAACAAGCATTGGCAAAGCCAATAAGTCTCACCTTAGGGACAAATTCGCTTTGCTGATAGTTTTAGTCACAGTGCATAGCATTCTTGACGCTGTGGAACATTGTTAATAAACTAGAAAAAAAAACTATGCTGCCAACTACATTATTTTGTAGGCGTATGCACCAAGCTTGTGCACACCTACAAAATAACACAAGCAGTTTGTTTGCTTTGTTTCACTGATCCAAGTTAGATCTTTAATAAAAAATGAATTAAGTCAAGTCAGTGGGAGGAAACAACAAGGTTGGGAACGGAACGCAGGTGGGAAAACAACACGGTGAGCGGGCAGACAACACTTAGGAGTGCATGGTGAGGAGCAACACAGAGGGTGCAGGTGGGGGAGGCAAAACAGAGGTCACAGTGAGGGAAGCAAGTGGATAGAGAGCAACCTGGATGGGGGTGGAAGTGAACAAATAACAAAGGGTGCACAATGGAGTTAAAGCGCAATGGCGAATGACTCGAAGCTCCAGCTGTATATAAGAGAAAGCGTACGTGAGAGCATCTTGAAGGACAAAGTTGTGCAAAATTACATTTGTATAGTGTTATGAAAAAAGGCAGAGAGAAGCCAGGGCTCCCATCTTTCTAAGGCCGACAAAAAGAGCTGCATTTCATTTGGTCATAGAGGCATTGGACGTGTTCCCAAGGATTGACAGCAAGCTAGTAACATAACATACAACTGTCAGCTGTGCAGTGCAAAAATTGTTGCAATTTTAGTGGCGAGTTCAAAGAAAAACTTGTTGTCTGTAAATGACAGTGCGCTACCGTATCAGTGCTTCAAAATGCACTGCAGTCTACATACCACATCCTTTCCACTCTCCTGCCAAATAGGTGTGGCTCATTTGTTACACCTGTGTTTTGTGTGTGATGCTTGGACTTTTCACAATCCTTTCGACTTCAGTGATGTAACATAATGGCAGCACTCCCACTCTGGAAGTTGTTCCAGCATCCCTGGGACGCAGCAGGGCTTGGAGTCAGGACAGGACTACTGAGAGCACTGTGTATGTGTTGCAGAAATTCCTGAAATCTGAAAGGAACAAGCACCAACCCAGCCTTTCATCCTTCTGAGGGTGCTAAAAAGAAGTGTCATTTAAGATGCTAATATTTTATAAATTTGAATTGCTACCAAGCCCTAGCCTACCTGCTACCAATAGATAGCATGATTCGTACACACACATTAAGACAGCCTTTGGTGTCTGCACCCTGCCTCAGGCGCCTTCTCCAGTAGCACGTTCCACATACAGCTCAGACACTCATTCCCAACAGGCCACAAGCTCCAACTTGGCCTCTCATCCTTCTGAGGCTGATAAGATGGAGCTCCATTTGGATTGGTCATTTCAATCTTTTGAATTGCTACCAAACCCTAAAACTAACACCAAGCTATGCACCAAATGCATTTCGTGGGTTTATTTTAGTATTTAATTTCTTTTTTTAAAGATCAGACAGCTTAAAATGCCTCAGTCTCCCATGAACATTTATGTATTTTCTGTGGTTTAGTGTCCACCCGCTCTCAGGATTTACTGGCAAACTGGAAAATCAGCAGTCGGGCTTGGAGCTGGGATACTGATGATAAGGCCAGTGTGCATCTGCTGAAGAAATATGGAGAATCTAAAATGCACATGCACAAACTGGACTTCCTTCCTCCCACAACTGATAAAAGAGAGCTCCATTTAGGTTTGTAATAGCAGACATTTGAAGTGCTACCAAGCCCTAAAACTGGTAAGAAGCACTGCACAATAGGCTATTAACATATCCTCCAAATGTCAGTTGGGCTCTAGAAAACTGTCTGCCTGCCCACATTATCATGATTCGAGCAAACACATTAGGAAAGCCCTGTGGTGCCTGCACCCTGCCTCATACTTCTTCTTCTGCACCAGTATGTTCCTCACATGGCTCACACACACTTGGTGGTCTCAGAGCTGCTGACGCTGATACTTGGAACTGGGTAAGTACGTTCCAGTTCTGGCATCAGCCCGATAACCAGTGATTCTGTGCAAATCACTTATTCTCCCTACTAAAATAAAAATGAATGTGATCTTGTGCTATGGAGCTGTTGCTCGTGGTATTTGCTCCAGTGCCTTTGGGCCGAGTTCACACAATAATAAGGATTATGGAATGTGGATCACATTTTTGGGCAGTGCCTTGTCTTAATTGTGACCCCAATCTGACCCTTAATGTTAGACACACACTTGGAGCTCGCTGCAGCAGGTGCGTTAACCCACTCATCTATCACACTAAATTTCAAACATGTGACCCAAACATAATACATGAGTCCATATAGAAGGTGTATTAACCCACTGAGCTTTTGCATTTGGGTTAGAAAACGTGACCTGCAGGACTGAGACCGCTCTCTGCAGTAAGTTCATTTGCCCAGTTTTCTGACTGAGATAAGAACAGGGGCGGCTCCTTCATAAGGGAGGAGGAGCGTCTCCCCCGCTGCCAGCAGCAACCACAGCAAATCCTTTCACAAGGAATGTATACTAAACTGTGTTTATTATCCTTTCCTTGTGAAAAGGGCGGGGCATTGGGGGTTACGGGCAGAGGGGAGTGCACTGTGCACTCCCCTTAAAGCGCATGTGTGCTTGGCCCGCCGTCTCAGGCTGGCCAAACACACATGCACACAGGCCTCTTTCCAGCCCAGCAACACAGGTGTTGTCAAAATCATCATCGTCGATGGTGAAAGTTAAAATGCTTCCGATGGCACCATCAATGACCAGCAGGCCAACGACTACATTGTCACCGATGACAACCGCGTCATCAGTGACTACAACAGCGACTACAACCTTGTCGATGACGACCACAATGATGACAGAACCGTCAACGGTGGATATGCTGTCAATGAAGACCATGCTGTCGTCAAGAACCATTCCTTCGACAATGATGCGGTCGATGAGACATGTAAAACCGTTGTCGACAGTACCATCGAAGACATCTCCATCAACGAAGACCTCGTCGATGAGACAAACAACTTTACAATTAGATGAGGATGTAACATTTTCAAAAAATAAAACAAGGCCATCACCATCTTCACCACACCGATCAAGGACATTGTCAATGAGCCTCTTGTCTACCCCCTTTATACTGCGTCCAGAGCTCACCTCTCCCAGCAAGGTGTCTCCTTACCCAACTAGCCACTTGTAGATGTTGAAGATTACAATGAGTATGATCAAGGTCCCTTTGGTACAGATCACAATCCATCAGAGGTGCTTGTGAAGTACTAGGACAACAACGAGGAAGAAGAATACTATGA
This sequence comes from Pleurodeles waltl, assembly GCF_031143425.1. Lineage (NCBI taxonomy): Eukaryota > Metazoa > Chordata > Amphibia > Caudata > Salamandridae > Pleurodeles > Pleurodeles waltl. Next base: position 1,016,919,574 of record NC_090442.1, read on the forward strand.
GCCTATGTATCAAGGCCATCAGTGTGCTGACCAGATACATCAACCTATGGCTCAATACCAGCATTAACCTTTTTCACAGGATATGGACCAGGTTCCAATAACTTTAGTTCAAGATCTCAAAGGTATGCTTCAAGATTATTATAGACGGTTTCCAGCAGGAGCGCCACATAGCTCTAAAAATCCTGCTGCTGCACCACGCTCACCGCCGCCACTGCCACCACCTACTCAGAGGATGACTCAAAGACCACATATTGCTATGCCTCCTTGAGATGACCCATCTTCTTTTTCATCACCTGAAGATGAAGAAGACAGAGAAAAAGGCAAAGTTTGTGACACATGATCTCTAACAATTGAGTGGGACGAATATCTTATTCCAGCTCTACCACCTCCTCCTGCACCACAACCAGTTGGTTCCCACCAGAAGATAATGTCAGATTTCACACACTCATGGAAAGGGCAGGAACACGTTTTCACTTACCAATTACCATAAAGGAATCTGATTGCTTTCTTTATGATTTTAAAGAACAGGCTAGAAAGACAATGCGGAAATCTCTAAACTAGAATATGGGCCTCATTATGTGTCTGGCGATCTTCAGACCGTCAGACCCACGGTGGTGGTTGAACTGCCGCGGTCATGGCAGTCATAACACCACATGATGAACGTGGCGGGCCGCCACGGTCCGAAAGCAGACACTGCCAGGCTGCCAACATCTGACAGCCTGGCTGTCCCGGCGGTTGTAATCCGCCAGGACAGCGCTCCAGGCAAGCAGTGCTGCCCTGGGGATTACATATCCCCATACCGCCAGCCTTTCCATGGTGGTTATACCATGGGGCCCCCATGCACAGCCCCGTCACACATTCCACTGCCGGAACTACGGGCAGTGGAATGCGTGACGGGTGCTGCTGCACCCACCGCACCGCCACATTGCAGCCAGCTTCAATGTTACGGCCCTGTTTCCCACTGGCCCGGCTGGCGTAAACACTGTTTCCGCCTGCCGGCTCACCAGGAAACTCAAAATGGGGCTGGCGGGGTTTAGCCTGCAGTGGCAGTCTAGTGACGGTATGAGTTTGGCAGGTGGAGGCCCTATATCTGGGAGGAAGAACACAAGATAATGGAAACGCTGGTTACGGTTACAGCGATATTACTGCATATCGACAAGAAATAAAAGGTGCAGGAAGGTTCACCTGCTTGTTTCATAGGGCATCAAAAAATAGATTCGGTGATTTACCAGGAAGCAGTGCGCCGATCGACAAAATCCGTCCACCCCGATTAACACTCCTCCTGACAAAGAAGGCAGATGCTTGGACAATATTGGAAAAATATTTTCCACTATTGCAGCCATGTCTGTCCACGCAGCTAATTGCCTGGCAATTCTTGTCAGATACGATCGCTAGATGTGGTCAGACATCGCCACATACTTGGATTTTTTGCCAGAGAACAAAAAAGTGGCCTAAAAAAAGAGTTAGCATGAGAGTGAAAGATCAGCATCCGAAATTATTGATTGTGCAGTGGATATTGCCTTTAGGCAATTAGCAGGATCAGCAGTTCTCAGACGACAGGGCTGGCTCAAAGCTACAGCATTCTGCTGAGGTTGAAACAAACATTTTGGACATGTCCTTTGATGGCAAGGTTTTATTTGGCAAGCACATCAACGATGCACTGCTCACTGTCACGTCAGACACCGAAACTGCTAGATCCTTAGGAACTCTCCAGTACCAAAAGACACACTTTCTGGAGCTCGTGAAAGTGGAACATATTCCTTTCGAAGAGGATAGCAGCCGTATCAACCATATCAATAATTTCAACAGTCCCGTCAACCAGGTTTTCAACAGAGTCAGACCTATTAAACACCACCATCAACTAAACAACAGCCTAGCAGAAAGCAAACAGCTTTGGCCAGAGACAACAGCAGGAAGCGATGACAAGCTTTCAGTGCTGGTTACAACCTCTACAAATCAACACCAAGCGGGAGCCAGAATTGTGAGCTACAATCCCCAGTTGGAAAAGATCACAACAGACAAATGGGTCCTGGATCTCATCAAATATGAACACACCCTGGAGTTAACCAAAATTCCACCCCATATACCACCAATGCAATCCTTGCCTTCTCACCTCCATCTTCTTTACAAGGAAGCATTGGCTCGGTTAGCCAAAGGTGCCATAGAAAAGGCTCCATCTTCACACAGAGGAAAGGGTTTCTGTTCTCATTTTTTCCTGATCCACAAGAAATCAGGAGAATGATGTCCCATTCTGGATCTCGAGAAACTCAACAAGTGAAAGAAAAACCGTCTTTTTGCATGATTATTCTCCAGGAAATTATCAATCTTCTCAATCACTGAAATTTCATGACAACCCTCAATCTCCAAGATGCATACTTCCATATTCCGTTACATCCTCCTATGTGTCGGCGGCGCAGGATTATTCGGATCGCAGATGTATCTGCCTCTGTGGCAGCAAAGTGGAGTCATTTAGTTATGGTTCACAAGTGCTGCTTGCGGCACTGCTCTCGGTACATTTGGCGGCTGTTCCTTCTTCCCTGGGGATTGTCCTGACTGTTCCTCAGGCATTTGTCCCTTTTCTAACCCTTGACTCAGACCTACTCTGTTTTTCAGACCTCCATTTTGTGGTCGCTCTTCCAAGGGGGTCCCCTTCCCCGAAATGGTGGCTGCACAGTCAGAATAAAAATAAGACTCCAGGCACCCTGACCATGGAAAGAAAAGGACTACAATTTTACATCAGTAATATCCTAATGTGGCGGTCATCTTACACTGGCACGAGAAATCACCACTACTCCATGTGAAGTGTCTGCCAGCCAGGGTAATGGCAATCTTTCCTCAATGACACTTGATCCTGACCAATTAGAGAAGCTGTGTTGGAGTGTTAAAGCCATTTTTCACTTTATTAGATCTCTTAGCTCCCTTCTTCCACCCTCATACACCTCCTCTGTTTGCGCTCTCACATATGCTTCCACTCCCTGTAACTTAGACATTTGCGCTCACGTGTGCTTCTACCCCAAAATGTAGAAATTGATTCTGCAGCCACCTATGTTCCCTGTGGATCTATCTTAATCCCTTAGACAACCAATTTTTCCACTTACCCACTGCTCCATTACCTATTGTGCAGCCATACGACCAAAGCTTTAAGGATAGCACACTTGCACCGGCCAGCTGCAATGCTTTCAAGATCAACCACCACCCTAACCTAACTTAAAATGCTGCTAAAAATTTCAAACATAACCTACTCAAATGCAATTCTGAAACGCTCACATCTGATTCCTACCTTTGCCATAAAAAAGGTATTTTGGTTAATTACCTAATCTTCTACACCAACCAAAGAGCTTATTGAAGGAGAGCTATAGCCTCTTTGCTCTGAGTTAGCTTGTCTAAGAAAACACCTCATGGCCTATGAATCACTATTATTCCATCACCAATCTTCAAGGCCTAAGTAACCATTTCACTCTACAGCAATGGAGACGTGCTCATCCAATAATCTGACAGAAACCTAGAGCGATTCAACAAAATATTTTTGACGATTGAAAACATTGTATTGCACAATGCCCCCTCTACCTCCAGAAGATCTCCCTCCCGCTCTTTGATTGAAACATTGGCATCACTCAATCCCACCTCTACCCTATCACCCACACCTCTGCTTGACTATTTTTTTGCTTACAACACAAGAACAGACGCTATTAGATCTAGGTCATTTATTTCACGTGATGATTCTTACCCTGTCCCTGTACCTCATTTATTTGTCTTAGTCCCTCCCTTAGCTCATAATACAATGGAAACTAATGCACCATGTGCTGGATTTGTCAACAACCTCAACTCAGAGATACTCAGGACCTCTAATCGCCCTCCTTCATTTAAGAGCTCCCCTTCCTTCACCCCTTCTGCAACCCAATGGTCAACTTACTCAACTACTACTCCTAACATGCTCGCAGAGACCCTCAACTACACATTTGCACTCCTAGGAGACTCCTTCCTACCTCACTTCCCATCATCACTCTTAATTCCCCACCCAATTGTCCTCATCCTCCCATCACATCCCCTATTTCTGCCCTCACCACCTATGACTCATCCAGTTCACGCACCGCTCCCCTCACTCCGGAAGGACCTCTCATGTCCTCAGTACCAAGTCCAAGCTATGTTTCTGAACCCTAAACTCTTGACAACAAACTCAATGCTCTCTCAATAGAGACCTCGAGAGAGTTAAAGATGATGTCTGGAACCTCTTAATCACCACCTCAAAGCGTGAGAAACTCTGGAACAGGAACCAGACCCCAAATATAACAGAACCCTACACTCTAATCAATACAACCTATCCACAATACGAAAGCCGGTCTGCTTCTGGCATGAGACAACTCCAATGCTTAAACACGCAACGACCTCAAGCTGGAGAACTGGACTTCACCCCAATCCTGCTACTAGACCCCTGAGAGTTACTGACCATCTATCTGAGGCTGACATTCACTCCCTTTTACACTTGTATAAAGCTACACCTGAGAATTTGTCTCTCTCACAGCTCAACATCCAGACCATTCCCTTAAATCATTCTAGAAAACCTAGTCACAACCATAGAGCCTTGAATAAGTGCAACCTGCTACAGGTCCCCATAACATCCCAAGAGACACTAACAACCAAATCTCACATCAAGTCTATGATTCTCAATTGCAGGTAAAATGTAAAACACGCAGCAGACATAGCTGATATCATCCTTGCCCATGACCTTGACCTGCTAGTCCTAACGGAAACCTGGCTCAATAATACCTCATCACCCATTTAGGACATCCTAGTTCCACCCAACTATGATATCATCAGATTGGACAGATCTGGAAAAACTGGAGGCAGCATAGCATGCATTTATTGCTCCCCTTTCATCCAGAAACATACGCAAACCTCTCCAATGTCTTCTTGCAAGTTCCTAGGTATAGATGTATGGAACAGTGATAAGACTGTGTGCATTCTTCACATCCTCTACCACACCATGGGCAACAACCCACTTTTCATCGAGCAATTAATGGAGATCATTGCGAATAACTCAATCCAACGCACCAACCAGATCTTTCTTGGTGATTTCAACATTCACTGGAACAATTCTAATGACCCCATACTGAACTCCTTTAAGGCCTTCCTCTCGGACCTTAACATGACCTAATCTTGCAATGGCCCAACACATAATAGAGGCTTCATATTAGATCTTATTATCGCAAAGGACAATGTCCTACAACTAGAATCCATATTCCCGTGCGACTGGTCAGATCACTACCTAATCTCCTTCCTCATCTTGGAAAATCTGATCAGACAAGGACAACCACTTAAACCCAGACAATGGTCCAGAGACCTTCAAAAAATCTAACTAACTGAACTAACGTATTTTAGCAACAGCATCCTACGTCCCCCATCCAACTTAAAGAATGTCAATGGTCTTACTGATCACTTCTTCCAATCAATGTCTGACATACTTGATACAATGTCTCCAAAACAACTAAAAAGAATACCCAATAGACACCCCAAACCCTGGTTCAATAGCAACCCCAAAGAGGAAAGACATAATTTAAGACTTGCTGAAAGATCCTGGAGAATATCTCCCTCCTTAGCACACCTCAAATATCTAAGATCGACTAGAAGCTACAATAAACACATCAGGAGATCCAAAGCAGAATACCTTAGGACACAACTTGATAATGCAAAAAACAGACCCAAAAAATATTCAAACTCATCAAACAACAAGCATTTTGTAACTCTATTCCCTGTTCGGTAGGCAAAGGATCTTTACCAAGCAAAATGATTTATCCATCAATTTGATGGGAAAGACTATGAAGATCAATTCAGAACTGCAACTTGCTTCCCAGCACCTACTAAACCATCCCCAACCCATTCTCTTCCCAGAGCCTCACATTATGAGAGCCCCTCAAACCAGCTTTTCAACAAAAAACAATGCTACATGGAATACCTTCAAAACTCCAGACAAAACCAACATACTCAAGCTAATATCTCAATAACCCTCCAACTACTTTAGTGATAATTTTAAGGCCATCTGCATGACACATAAAGCCTTGTATAACAAGGAGCCCAGATTCCTCAGACAATGTATGTCCTTTTATGTTCCAACTAGGCCCCTCAGATCCTCTGCTGCCCTACTAGCTCATACGCCCCGTTTTAGGAAAACTAGATGCAGAGGCAACTCCTTTCCAGTAAAAGCCACGCATCTCTGGAACACTCTTCCTCTGGAACTCCGCCAAGAACTTTCAGAATCATCTTTTTGTTAGAAGTTGAAGACATTCTAATTTCCCTCTTAGGCAATTCTTTGGCACTGATGAAGATACTGACATTTCCATTAGCACTGGGAAGCCTCTGGGTATCCATGCACTCTATAAATCATTAACCTAACCTTTTGCCTGCTAAACTCGTCAAAGAACTAAGATCCTCCATCATACCGCTCTGGACTATGATTGTCAATGTATCTCTCTCTCAGGGCCTGATTCCCGATTGTCCTCACTCCTATCCTAAAGAAGCCAAATACCAACAAGTCTGACCTCAATAATTTCCATCCCATCAGCAACCTCCCAACGCTTGCTAAGGTCCTAGAAAGTGTGTACACCTCCAACTCTGCAACCACATTGAACAATATTACTTTCTTGACAATTGCCAGTCTGGCTTCAGGACAGGAACTAGCACTGAAACAGCTCTAACTCATGTTGCAGATGACACCTTGATCAGAACAAACCATGTCTGCTTATACTTCTTGATCTCTCCTCTGCGTTCGACACGGTCAAACATGATGGCTTGATAGATCTTCTAGGGTCAAGAATGGACCTATCTGGGACCATCTTATTCTGGTTTGCCTCATTTCTACACAACAGAGTTCAAAGGATCAAAGTCAATCAAACACTCTCCGACACCACTCAGGTGTACTCCAAGGTTCCACACTGTCACCCACGCTATTCAATTTGTCCATGCAACCGCTCACTGAAATTCTAAAACACTCAAATATTCAGTACCACATGTACGTGGATAATCCACAATTATACCTCAAAAATCTCATCGCCAGAGGACGTCAATACTCTCTACAGCTTGCTAAAAACCCAACAGTGGTTAACCCGCAACCACTTTATGCTCAACATACTCAAAGCGGAATTCCTCTTGATCACCCCTGACAATCACTCTGCCCCCATAGAAGTCTGTCTCTAACAACGTACAGTTCTCAATTGCGTCCCACACATCACTGACTGTACTAAATCATTTGGCATATTGTTGGACAAACACCTAACTATCCAAGATCATATCAGCACAACCACCAGGGGAGCCAAGTACCAACTTAACATTTTAAGGAAAATCAAATCGTTCTTGCCCCGGGATGACTTTCAGTTGGCAGTGCAATCCCTAGTCAGTTAACGATTAGATTACGGGAATTCTACTCTTGCAGGTTTACCTAAAGCAAGACGGGATCCAATAAGAACCATGCTGAACTCAGGCGCTATGCTTCTCACAAGAACCAAAAAATGTGATCACGTCACTCCTGACCTAAAACTATTAAACCGTCTCCCATTTGAAGCAAGGATCCAGCTGACGATGCCTGCGTGACACACAAGGCCCTCCATCACAATGCTTCTGTCTACCTTGCAAATAAACTAGAACTGTCTGGTGGCAGTCGCATCTTAAGAAGCTCTAACTCTCAACTCTTGAAACTGCAGAAGCTCAACAAAAAGAAACTTACAACTGCTCCTTCTCTGGCTTAGCCCCAAAAATATAAAAAATGCTCTCCCACCTGTAATCAGGTCAAACTCCCCGACTACCTCATTCAAAAAAGAAGTAGAAATGCTTTTGATGAACAAATTACTTCAGTAATAACCCTGATGTACTCAGCTGACTTATATTCATTGATGTACCACTAGAATGCAAATCTACCTACCCAATTTTGTTCACAGTACATTTGCTTTGATACTCCCTTTTTCCTTATTGCTTCTTACGATATATGTATGACTTGTATGCTAATTGTACAGTGCTCTGATACCCTTGCAGGTCATTTTCGTGCTTTATGAAATTCCTCAAATAAATAAATCCCAGGCATTGAAAATTTCTCAGGTTCACTGTAGCCACCACACCTTACCAGTTCAATGTGCTCTCGTTTGGCATCAGGGCCACATCTCGAATATTTATTAAATGTTTCGCCCCAGTAGCAGATTACTTACAACAATAGGTCCTTCCGGTTTTCCATATCTTGACGACTGGCTGATAAAAGCACAGTCTTTTCACCAAGCGTCTGTGGATACAGCAACTTCCCTTCAGACATTTCAAACACTGGGACTCAAAGTAAACCTTCAAAAATCTCTCCTCTCCCCCTCAATGAGGATCACTTTTCTGAGAGCAACCTTTGACACACTACAAGACAAAGTATTCTTGTCCACAGACAGAAAAAAGAAACTGTTGGCGCTTGCCTGCGATTTTGTTAAAAAAAAACAGTCCACTTTAGTTCACCATCTAAATTCCCTACTGGGCATGATGTCTTCAGCCATATTTCTTATTCCAAATGCTCATCTGCAGGTGAGCCCTTTCCAAAAAGAACTGAATGTGAAATGGCTCCAAGTAGACAGCTCATTCAACAGCATAATCCACATTACACCAGTGATGAAAAAAGCTCTCCCTTGGTGGGTAGATCTTAAGCAATCTGGCAATGGGAATGGCTTTCCTCTCCCCAGTTTGAGTATATCATAAAAACAAATGCCTCTCTGGAAGACTGGAGAGCTCACTTACAGGACCTGCAAATACAAGGCAATTGGAATTCACAACAGTCGAAAAGTTACATCAACTTTTTGGAACTCAGGGTGGTTTCACTTGCTCTTCAAGCTTTCCTTCCAAGGATACAAGGGTCTTTGTTGTTGATCACAATGGACAATGCAACAAGCATGCATTACCTCAGCAAACAAGGAGGTACGAAATCTCAAGCCCTCTCGTAGGAAGCTCGAGACATATGGAAATGGGCTTTGGTTCATTGAATCAGCATCAGAGTGGAGCATCTGCCGGGTATCAACAACTGCTTAGGGGACACATTAAACAGAATGCATCAAACTTGTCATGAATAGGAGTACAATCAGACTGTTCTCAATATGATTTTCTGAAGATGAGGAAGGTCAGCTCTGGATCTTTTTACAACACAAGACAACAAAAAATGCCAATTCTCCGCAAGTTGGAATTCACACAAGGGGTCTTGGGAGAATGCGCTCTTGATAAGATCGTCAGGGATCTTTGTGTTCACTTTTTTCCCTATCCATCTTATTCCCAGCTGTATCAAGAAAATGAAGAGGGAACCTTGCCACCTACTACTTGTTGCTCCAATAGCCAATGGCCCAAATAACACTGGTTTACGGAGCTCCTAATGTTGGGGGAACTTCATGTGAAGCTCAAGCCTCAGAAAGATCTATTATCAAGAATCACGGGCAGGTCCTTCATCCAGACCGACTTCTCTACATTTATCAACATAGATCCTGTACAAAATGAACTCCAATATCTAGATATTCCACAGGAGTGCAGGGATATCCTTGCAAGGGCCAGAGCTGATGCTGCAAAACACAACTATCATTCAAAATGGAAGCATATCTGTTTATGGTGTCAAAACTCAAGAATACATCCTATTTCCTCCCTTCCTGAGCACGTGTTGCCATACATTCTTTCTAGCCAAAGCAGGTCTTGCACATTCTTCCATCAGAGTGCATATGGCAGCATTTTTAGATACAGGAGGACTGCAGGTTTTCCTTCTTTATGGTCAAATAGACTAATTCAGCAGTTTTTAAAGGGGCTCTTCAGAACATTTCCTCCAATAAAATCGCCTCCACCAGTATGGCATCTTCAGCAAGAAGAGTGAGTGAACTTCAGGCTTTCACAATTAAGTAGCCTTTTCTGCAATTCAAAGACAATAAGGTTATTCTTGGAACTAATTACAGGTTCATACCTAAGGTACCGGAAGACTTCCACCTCAATTAATCTGCTGTTCTTCAAACTTTCTTCCCAACCTGCAGCACCTGCTGAAAGAACTTTGCATACTCTCAAAATAAAAAGATTTATAAAGTTCTGTATACAGCATACAAAAGATTTCCGCAAAATGGACCAGTTATTTGTGGCATACAGTAGCCATAATAAGGGAGGTAAGGTAACTAAAGTCACCAATGCAAGATGGATCACAACAGCACTACAATTCTGTCACTCAAAGGCTGGCAGGCCTCCTCATTTTAAAGTCAAAGCACATTCCACTAGAGCAATATTGGCAACAGCGGCTCTGTTCACAGGTGTTTCTATTGACAGTGTATGTTGTGCTGCAAATTTGAAAAACAAACATGCTTTGATGTAGCACTACTGTCTAAATACGGATCACCACAATGATGCAGCTGTGGGACAAGCAGTACTTCAGCATCTTTTCCAATAAGGTGAGCCTCATATTATCAAAGTATACATTGTACCCACCATCCGCTACTATATTTATGATATGTTTATATAACATCATTTATACCTGCTTGCTACTCTGATTCAAACATGTGAATCTATGAAAGATACACCAGTTCTGGAGAAAAAATGTTACTTACCTGTAACTCTTGTTCTCCAGTATTGGACTCTTTCATAGATTCACGTAGGACCCACCCACTTCCCCTTAGAGGCTCTTCTTCTTGGCACATGGTTATTATTCACAATAGTGCTTCTAAAATCTGAGATAAGATGCCTCTGCTGGGAGAGTTTCAAAGGGTGCTGTTGCCTGATTGGCTGTAGTTTGGTTCTTTTTAAATTATGTGAATAAGATATTAAAATCAATGTAATTTGCCATTGTAATCTATGTTAATTACCTCCACTGCTTTAGTATGTACGTGGGACTCCCACCTCGATGATGGGGAGGATTCAAGCATGTGAATCTATGAAGGATTCCGAAACTGGAGAAAGAGAGTTACAGGTAAGTAACACCTTTTTTCTGTCTCACAATAAGGTTTAAATCAGTCTTTGACCTCTAGATCTGTCCATTCAGAATTGGCTAATTAATCAATCTAGATAGATGAACCTCAAGTGACAAACTATTGCATGTATGAGGGCATTATATTTGGCCAAGTTGATCTGAACCAACAAGTGGCTAGAAGCTGTGAGAACTGGACAAGATGTTCCATCTCCTCTAGGGCTCCCATATTCCCCTCTGATCTGGTGCTAAAGCAGTGAGCTGTATCATATGACAGTGTCTAGTGGCATTTATTCTACTGTATACCTGTGTAAACGGCTGCCCATAAACCAAGGGAATCAAGGTTGATAATCTGTAACATAAGGAAAGGGGTCCTTTGGATTGACTTTTGAGGAAATCAGGTTTACTGAAGTCAATGCATATATTAAGAGATCGGTGATTTGTAAGTGGACCTGGGGGCTTTAGTGGACATGTATTTTTAAGAACGCCTGGAATATTGATTATATAGAATATTAGTTCATTCAAACAGTGACAGTACTTCAATATCTGTAGTATCAAAGAGAGAATGTGGCTGTTATATGCCAAAAGAAATTCGTTTAAGATACTATTACATAATTATCGATCCATCACATACACAGTAATTCTCCAGTATGAAATCAGTACATAACACACCAGAAGGGAGATAAGCATGAAGTGATAGTACATTGCTCAAGTGACTGTGATTTGTAACATGTAAGTGCACATATAAGGAAGGTCAGGTTTTGAAAGTCAGAGAAAATAATATCAATAGTCTGGAATCTTCTAAATTCACATAGTGCTCTTCTAGATGTACAAAAAGAAAGGTCTCTGTTGCAGGCAAAATGTTTTAGTGTTTCAGCTTCAGTATAGGCCTAGGAGAAGCCAACATATAGACAGGCCATTGGTACCAATTGATAGAGCTACCCTTTGCCAAACAAAAGAATCTAGAGGAAACCAAGTTGGCATAGTTATTTCAAAGATTATCAAAGGGGCTAGCTAGTCCAAAACACAGGATGAAGAATAAAATGGTAATGTCAGAAAGGGTCAATCAAAATGAAGTGTTGACATAGAAAAGTGGTTAATACATCCACAGTGCAGGAGCATTCATATCTCCGAACAGCGCAGGTTCATATTCTGTGTGAATCTTCTTAATATGGATAAATGCATGTTCTATGTGTAGGAAATTGAGTTATTGGCTGAGGAGGGTGAAACCCTATTCAATCAGCAACCACAATGCTTGCTAGGGTGAAACACAAACAAACCCCAAATGAACTCAGTTGTGCAACCCTCTGCTAACGTGGCACAAACACAGTCAGGTTTATCTTAAAGGCATTGTGTAAAGTCTTTATGGAGCACACAAACAGTAATACAGCAAAAAGACAACAAGTAAAACCTCACATCAATTTAGAATGATAGAGTAAATTGTAATCAATTACTTGACACCAAAACTACAAAAATCCAATCAGTCGAACTGGGGATACGCACTTTTAAAGGTTTCATGAAAATCAACAACGAATAAGCAAAAAGCACCAATCATGGTTATCTGGTCACAGTAGCAACACTCACCCCCAGTCACAGATCTGGGTTTAATCCATTGTTCTTTTGCTCACAATGCCCTCCCAATTTGGACCCAGCCATATGCAAATCAGTCTTGACCCTGTTCCTCATGGGAACAGTCCAGCCCGAACTGCCAAGCCAGGTCCTCCCTGGACCAGAAACAAGCATCCTGGGACCGGTTTCAGGGTATCATCCTTCATCAGCCAGGCTAGCTTGAATCCAGTGGCACAGTGAGCAAGGTACCCACGTCTGGGCATACCCTTCCCACTTAGGGCAAATTTAGCAACACAAAAGTAGGGAGCAGGGTCAAGACTGATTTGCATATAGCTGGGTCCAAACTGGGGTGACGTGGCAAGCAAAATAACGATGGATTAAACCCAGATCTGTGACTGGGGGTGAGTGTTTGAAAAGTTTCAACACTCCGTCCATCATTTTATTTTGTGATTTTATCTGGTCACAGTAGACTGGGTGCAAGTCACAAGTTCAGGACGACTGCAATGGAGCGCATTCTTGGTATAGGTCTGAGTGTAGTCTGGTGAAAAAGTGCTTTGTGAGTCTGGGCGAGATGTGTGGGCTGGCAGAGCAGTCCTTTGTCGGCAAGCAGGGCAGACTTCACAGCTGGGCAGTCCTCTCTGACAGACTCCGCAGGTCCAGATGTGATCGTACACTTAAGCTCGCAGCCACAGTGATGCGCCTGTATAAGATGAAGAGATCATCAGAGACAATTAAATATTGTGCAACATATCTTAGTGCTAAACAAGCAGTCTCTGCACTAGTAATCTGTTTTTTTCTGCTGAGCACCATGGCAATGACTCAATTCAGTAAGGTATTGCAAACGCACAAAATGACCTTACAAATGAAGAAATCTTGGGTGATTTAAAAGAATAGCACCACTTGGACGTATCCTCATGGTGAATGGAAATTTTGTTGACTGAGGAAGCCACCCCAATGCTACCCTCCAAAGGTTACCACCTTATTAAGGCAGCACTCACTATTTTAGTGAGCTTGAAGTAGTGTCTGTTGTTTGCATTATCAGTGACCGCATTCAAGCTTGGATTGTCCAACTGCCCTTGTACAGGACATACCCCAAAGAACCGGGCAGGACGCCACACGTGCTGTACCCTTCAACGAAGCACATACAGAATGCATGCATAATGCATAGGCCAATGCCTGTATGGTGCCCTCCTTCACCCTTCAATAAAGCGCATCTCCTGCTGGAGCTCATTAAATGTCCACTTCTAGTGTTACAAGCAGTCATTGCTGTGCTGTCTTGTGAGCAGGCAGTGAACTGAAACATTCACCATGAAAAGCCTGGCTCTCTGGGTACATTCCACCAATTCATTGGCCAAGTGAGTCAGTTCACAGACCATGTTTGATGCTGTTCACCATGCTTCCAAGCGGCAAGTTGAAGATCAACAGGAACAATCAGGTTTGTTTCCCTGTTAATCACTCGTATCACCCCCGTCCCGGTAGCTGTCAGTTTTCTCAGACCATAGTTTTTTCCTTAATTTGTGACCCTTGGGCTCCATAATGCTCTCTACCTTTATTGTAAATGGGGATTTATGAAGTGTGTAGGACGTGAAACTGCGGGAAATTAAAGGTTGACTGGGACTTGTACATTTAAGGCATACTTTTCAAGACTCTTAGATGCTGTTGGCTGGAAGAAGCTAAGTATGTTGATTCGATCTCTCTGCAGTCTTCTAAGGCAGCTAATGATGACATTTCATGTTCCTTGTTTATTTCATGCACAGGTACTGATGAAAGATATTGCCACTCCCATAGCCGAAGACGATGTGAAGAGGGTGCTACGACAATGCCTTGAGAAAGCCGCCTTGATTAATTACACGCGTCTTACGGAATATGCCCGAATAGAAGGTGGGTGTAGGGCGTACGGCTAGTCTCTGACTAAGAGTTAAACCTGTTCTCTGTAGACCGCTTAGTTCTTTCTATCTCGCAAACATGTGCCAGGGCAGGGGAAATGTCTCATTAAAATCCCAGCTGGTGCCCTTGCCGCCTTTTCTTACCTAGTGCCTTAATGCGCCGCTTGGGACGGCCTTTGAGTGCGAGTTTAAGGATTAGCTTTTCTCTGTCCTTAGTTTTCGATGACAATAAAGGTACTTTGTTTCTGTGACTTAGCTTGCTGTGCAGAGGCTGTTGGCTGCTTCAGGTGATCTTATTGTGGAATGTCGTCAGCAACAAGAGTTCACTGGCGAAAATTAGTATTAGTTACTCAAAAAATGTGTGGTAGGCCAGTAGTGTTACTTGTACACCAACACTTTGCAAGCTTTCACAATTCAGGAATGTCGATCTGCGTGTGTGTAGGAAGCTTAAAATGAATGTGACTTTCCAGGTATTACTGCTAATTTATTGCAATGAACATATACATTAAATATAACTGTGCAGGAATGATACATTTGAGAATAACCTCACAAAAGTGAATATTCTGACAGATTTGTTGTTAGTGCAAATGACTTGGTAAGTACAGGGGATCACATTGTTGAAGCATTTGTCTTTTCTTATAAGAGGCAGGAGAGGTGTGCTGATTCTGATATTATCTTGTTCTCATTATGACAATCTAGCCATTATGATTCAATTGGGCAAAAGTGATTTTATTCTGAGCTGTTATTGCCTCGTAGACGTTTACTCGATGGGATTGGTTAGTTCGACGAGTGTGTACATTTGACTTGTTTCCATGAGTTCTCTCAGAAACACATCGTTGTGGTGACTCGATCTCTTCAGAATCTAGTTCTTCAAGTTACTTCATGTAGGTGGTCCTCCCCATCTCGGTAACATTCAGCCACCTCTGATGAAACTGTATGGGTCACACAACTGGCCTGCGATCCCCCTGGAGATATGGTTTGGTGCAGATGTAGGCAAAACGCCGAACCACTAAAGGCTAAGTTTTTACTCTTTCTATATGGCACTGTCTTTTGTTCATGGAAATCTGCATCAATGGATAAAAGTGAAATGACTCAACGCTATTAGGAGAACACAAAACGACCATTTCTTCACCATAGCAACAGCTATTACATTAAGGTTCGCCATTAATAGTCACCGTGTTGGTAATTAAGAAACTTGCATTAAGGCAAGGAAAACGAACCTTGCATCTGCGATGGGGCTCAGCGCCATGAGATGATTTTAGATCCTTCTGGGTTGTTTTCTCAGTGAGTCATCCTTTGTAGGTAGAACTGGAACACTCCTTCGAAATCCAAAGCGCTGAACTCCTTACAATCATATTGGGACATGGTACCATCAATCACGATGAGCGATGTACTGACGTCCTTATCCCTGAGTTCTGTGCACTTAAGTGTATGCATGCCAGCTAAATGTATTTTGACACCAGCTTCATGCAAATAACAAATCCAAGAATATATTAATTACTTCTTTAAATTGGCATATAAACTTCCCACAGCAATTCATTTCAATAACAAAATGTCTTACAGTCTCTATTTTTATTGAGTTCGAAATTTTTATTCTGTCGCCAAAGCGTTAAAATTTGAACAGAACATTGTTCATAAAAATGACTGATAGATTTCTAACATCATGTGCATGTGCAAGTACAAGGGAGCATATTTACGTTCAATGTGATTTGAAAACATTGCTTATCATAACATCATAGTATCATAACATCAACCAAATCACCTCTGAGAGTTTTGTTTATAAACAACACAGACCACGAATGAGTATCACATAAATGCATTTGTACAGTTATGTCTAAGGTAAAATGCCTCTCTTTCCAGAACAATACTAGGGATCTTAGGTTATTCAACCAGTGGAGCATTAAGACAAGCAACCAGCATTCATGCTCTTCCAATTAAAAGCAGAGGCAGACATGGCTTTCTTAAGTCTTCCAAGCGGAAGTCAAGAGCTTGGACATTATGAAAGGGACGTCCAGTTATGCACTGCTCCCTTGTGCTGCATGGAGACATTCTTGTATCTCAGCTGCGGACGTTAGAGGTCGGGCAGGAAGTTATGGCCCCTCCTGGAGCTGGACCCAGCTCAGTTAAATACAAGAGCAGACTAACAGCGTGGGTGCCATGGTTGTAGGCTACCTTAACTCTGAAGAGGATTGTCCACCTGTGATCCTAGATAGGATGAACCTGGTGATAGGTGTGTGAGAAGGACCTGCCTGCAAGTCTTCTACTGTCACATTTTTGGAAGTGTGCATTATTAATATTAAAACTTGTTTCTCATAGCTAGTATTGCTGCAGTATTGCCACCTCAGGGGCCTGTGAAGAACAGCTATTACTGTTGCCCATTTTAGATGCAGTTTAGTTTATCAAATTAGGTTGGGCTGAAGTCTAAGATGGCACTTGCTTACTTTGCATTTGTATTCTGAAGGTCACCACGGATGTCGGTGAGAAGACACTGATATTTGTGTGAGCAGGACAGTTTTCTAATAGACAACCAGACTAGAATGGAAAATTTGAACTAAGCTTCAATCATAAAGAATGCCAACTCTTCAGTTTATATGCTCCCGCCCCATACAGTAAGATACAACTATTACTGAATCCTCCCTGAAGCCAAGTTTAGTGTGTTCTCTCCACAGGTGAACAGAGAAGTGCACAGGGCTATGTGGTGTTTCACTACTAACCTGTGACCTGGACTGACTGAAGGGCGTGTGGTGTAAATACTTCTGAAAACCTAGGGTTAATTTGGGAGGCACAAAAACAGAACTTCACAATCTAATATTGACCCAGTTTATTTCTCATTTCGTGATCATGAAAAGACACCAAGCAATCTCCGCATGTGTTCATACAGTGGGACCGTTTGTTCAATGCAAAGTCAATAATAGTCTATGAGTGAACATTCAAACAAATTGTGTAGCCGGTTTCATCTGTGATAAACAGACACCGAGGTGTACGGTTCGTACCTTGGGCGATAATTGTCAACTTTTAAGTTTTGCCCCGCGTGCACACTTGGTGCTTAGGCTACCAAAATCCGCATGTCCCGGTATTTACAATATTGGGAGTTTTTTGACCTGTTGAAATGTTTTCCGGGATGGGCTTTTATCGCACCCAGAATGTACACCAGGTGTATGAAAACGGCAAACTCGTAATTCCGATATGTGCGCTTATGTGCGCTAACAGGCGTCAGATAGATCCACTCCTCGCGAGGGTCTGTGTGGTAAAGCAGTCCAGTAAACATTTTCATATACTGAGGAACAGGACCAGAAAACCGTGATAAGGATGATCCCGCAGAGAAGATTTGAAGACCTATTTCCTTGCTCACGAATATAGATTTTGATTACTGAAGGTGTTTTCTCCGGCTATATTTTGCAGGTTTGCTCTGTCGTCATAGTTTAAGTTCATGCTCCATTCCACGGTTACAGTGATGTTACCCTCTGACGCCAAGTTTCGAAGTGCCCACTAGGTTTTTAATATAACTTCTGTGAACTGTATTAGTTGTTTGTTTTCCTTTGGCCTCTTCTCTCTCATACTTCTGTCGGTTTCACCGAGGAGTGCTTCCTTGCCGGCCTAAGTAGAAGTCTTTGTAAGTTGTAGGGCAGCCTTTTATAACACCAGCTGCTTCTCCCTCAAACAATGACTTGGAGCACAAAACAGATTGTCTTTCTAACTCCCGCTGGAATTCGACAGAACGTAAACATGGTTCCGATCAGACAGTAGAGTCTAATTCTGTAGTGTAAAGCTTATTTAGGTTTATGCGGAATAGATCTGTTTCTGCTGCAGGATGGTTGTGCGAGAAATGCCTAGTAGCAAATGTTTGAACCTCGCATAACGCTCCCAAAATGTGTTTTTCCCAGAACCTAGTTGCAAGCAGGAGAATTTTTTA
Source organism: Pleurodeles waltl (assembly GCF_031143425.1). Taxonomy (NCBI): domain Eukaryota; kingdom Metazoa; phylum Chordata; class Amphibia; order Caudata; family Salamandridae; genus Pleurodeles; species Pleurodeles waltl. Next base: position 1,016,937,875 of record NC_090442.1, read on the forward strand.
TTTATTTTTTTAATCTATTTGCCCAGAAGTTCAGAATTCCAGGAGATGGTGTTTATCACTCGTCAGCATTCAGATTAGCCGGCGATAAATACCCCCATAAATCTGGTTTGTTGTTTGCAAGAGAGCAGTTCTTAACTGTGCAGTGAATGGCTTGCTGGCACTTCACTGGCTAGAAGAGCACTCGGAATAACACGGAGCCCTAGGACAGAGATGACTCTTTTAATGAGCCGCAGGATCCCTGCTGGCACTCCATGGTGTGAGTAATCCTTCCCCCCGCTGAGTTCGACCAATCTCTCCGTGCGCAGTTGGGCTGTGGTCAGTGACGGCTTCCTGTGCTTGCCTTCATTCTTGTGTCAGCTTGTTAACTCTCACACGCCTGCTTGGGCTGTCGACATGACAACACCCCCCCCCCCCCCCCCCCCATGGCCCATTCCCGCAAATACTTATAAATAGTACATAAATCGGTTTCTTGGTTTGGGAAATGTTGGCCGCAGTTTATTAGCGTTGATTTACAGCATGTTTGCCCTGCTTTTATGAGGGCCATAACTCATTGTGTCATATCACCTGTACATGCAATAGAGGTCATGAGTTGTCATAAATCACGTTATCGTCCATGAGGTTGAAGGCCCAGGGGTTTATACTTAAATTGGTATATTTTGGTCATAAATCACTTTGCATATTAACAACCCCCATAAATTGTCGATACCTGCATGTCACATGCCCATCAATCAGTTCGCCACAAACCACTCTCGCGTTTAGTCCTTTGTGTATCTTGCCCCTTAGCGTTGGCGTAATTCCTTTTTTATGTAGGAGGGTACTAATTTTCTTTTAGGCTTAACTCACTACCTTGTTTAGTCTTGTGTCCAGCTCTCTGGCAGACCCTGGCTGCAAGTGCCGTGTTTCCTGTACCTCTCCTGACTGCCTTACCCTGCCGGGAGGCATCCCAAGGTAAGTAGACCTGCCACCCCGCTGTGTTGGGTGTGGCCTTCGTTGTCCTTTTGCTCTCCTTTTCCGCTTCACCCTTTGCCCCAGCCTGCAACGATCTGGGCACTAAGTGTTAGGTGTGGGTGGGTGGGTGTCCTCCTTGTGTCCCTGCCCAGATAAAGAAGAGGGGTTCCGGGCCAGGCAGCCTCCTTTTAAGCCCTCACCTATGCCCTTGGGGAACAGTGGGGGAAATTCAAATAATGCTTTGGCCCCCATTGGGCCAACCAGTTTTACTGCCCCTTTCCGCTTCCGCCCTGTGCCGGGATCCCGGAAGGGTCGGGGGGAGATTGAGAGGAGGGGAGACCACTTCTGCCCACCCCCCTTTGTTTGCGCGCCCCACTCCAGCGCGATTTTTCTTGAAGGCCTCAGAGGGGGTTTCTGCTCCGGCCCCTCGAGCTCCCTTCAAATGCGGGCCTACGCCTACAGTTGAGAGAGCATTGTTTTGAGCATTGGCTTGGGGGCTGCACACTGGTGCATTCACTGTCTTCAGAAGGATGGAAGCTGTTTTGGCCCTGCTAGGATTTGTATTCGTAACCTGCAAGACTCTGCAGCTATTACCAGCAAGGCACTGGTAAATGTCAACAACCAACAATGCTGGTTTTTGTGAGGGGCAAAGCGGCTACGGTGGGAAAGTAGAAATATGCAATGTATCATCCAGAGTGTGTCGACACTTCAGCTTGGCTCCTTCCCGTACATTCAGATAAAACTTGTCCTAAAACCCACCTGAATCCAACTTTGGTCTGACTGTGTCAGCCACAAGCAAATGAAGCAGCTCATTAGGGGGACATGTAGTGTTCGAATATTAACCCCTGTGTGTAGGAAAGTACCATCTTGCCTGGCATGTTACCCCCATATTTCACTGTATGTATGTTGTTTTAGTCCTTGTGTCACTGGGACCCTGCCACGCAGGGCCCCAGTGCTCATAATGTGTGCCCTGTATGTGTTCCCTGTGTGGTGCCTAACTGTATCACTGAGGCTCTGCTAACCAGAGCCTCAGTGTTTATGCTCTCTTTGCTTTCCAAATTTGTCACTACAGGCTAGTGACTAAGTTTACCAATTCACATTGGCATACTGGTACACCCATATAATTCCCTTGTATATGGCTCTGAGGTACCCAGGGTATTGGGGTTCAAGGAGATCCCTATGGGCTGCAGCATTTCTTTTGCCACCCATAGGGAGCTCTGACAATTCTTACACAGGCCTGCCACTGCAGCCTGCGTGAAATAACGTCCACGTTATTTCACAGCCATTTACCACTGTACATAAGTAACTTATAAGTCACCTATATGTCTAACCTTCACCTGGTGAAGGTTGGGTGCAAAGTTACTTAGTTTGTGGGCACCCTGGCACTAGCCAAGGTGCCCCCACATCGTTCAGGGCAAATTCCCCGGACTTTGTGAGTGCGGGGACACCATTACACACGTGCACTGAACACAGGTCACTACCTATGTACAGCGTCACAATGGTAACTCCGAACATGGCCATGTAACATGTCTAAGATCATGGAATTGTCACCCCAATACTATTCTGGTATTGGGGTGACAATTCCATGATCCCCCGGGTCTCTAGCACAGAACCCGGGTACTGCCAAACTGCATTTCCTCGGTCCCCACTGCAGCTGCTGCTGCTGCCAACCCCTCAGACAGGTTTCTGCCCTCCTGGGGTCCAGCCCTGGCCCAGGAAGGCAGAACAAAGGATTTCCTCGGAGAGAGGGTGTTACACCCTCTCCCTTTGGAAATAGGTGTGAAGGGCTGGCGAGGAGTAGCCTCCCCCAGCCTCTGGAAATGCTTTTATGGGCACAGATGGTGCCCATCTCTGCATAAGCCAGTCTACACCGGTTCAGGGATCCCCCAGCCCTGCTCTGGCGCGAAACTGGACAAAGGAAATGGGAGTGACCACTCCCCTGACCAGTACCTCCAAGGGGAGGTGCCCAGAGCTCCTCCAGTGTGTCCCAGAACTCTGCCTTCTTGGAAACAGAGGTGTTGGGGGCACACTGGACTGCTCTGAGTGGCCAGTGCCAGCAGGTGACATCAGAGGCTCCTTCTGATAGGCTCTTACCTCTCTTGGTAGCCAATCCTCCTTCCTTGGTAGCCAAACCTCCTTTTCTGGCTATTTAGGGTCTCTGCTTTGGGGAATTCTTCAGATAACGAATGCAAGAGCTCACCAGAGTTCCTCTGCATCTCCCTCTTCACCTTCCACCAAGGATCGACTGCTGACTGCTCCAGGACGCCTGCAAAACCGCAAAAAAGTAGCAAGATGACTACCAGCAACATTGTAGCACCTAATCCTGCCGGCTTTCTCGACTGTTTCCAGGTGGTGCATGCTCTGGGGGTAGCCTGCCTTTACCCTGCACCAGAAACTCCGAAGAAATCTCCCGTGGGTCGACGGAATCTTCCCCCTGCTAATGCAGGCAGCAAAAGACAGAATCACTGGTCCTCTGGGTCCCCTCTCATCCTGACGAGCGTGGTCCCTGGAACACAGCAACTCTGTCCAAGTGACTCCCACAGTCCAGTGACTCTTCAGTCCAAGTTTGGTGGAGGTAAGTCCTTGTCTCCCCACGCTAGACTGCAAAGCTGTGTATTGCGTGATTTGCAGCTGCTCCGGCTCCTGTGCACTCTTCCAGGATTTCTTTCATGCACATCCTAGCCTGGGTCAATCAATCAATCAATCAATCAATCAATCACATTTATAAAGCGCGCTACTCACCCATAAGGGTCTCAAGGCGCTGGGGGGGAGGGGGTCAGTGCTCGAAGAGCCAGGTCTTGAGCTGCCTTCTGAAGGGGAGGTGTTCGGGTATGGCGCGAAGGTGACTGGGCAGGGAGTTCCAGGTCTTCGCTGCCAGAAAAGAGAAGGATTTTCCTCCGGCGGTGGTTTTGCGGATGCGGGGAACGGCTGCCAAGGCCTGACCGGTGGAGCGCAGAGTGCGCGGAGGAGTGTAGAAGGAGACGCGGGAGTTGATGAGTTTGGGTCCGAGGTTGTAGAGGGCTTTGTGTGCGTGGGTGAGGAGTCTGAAGGTGATCCTCTTGTTGACCGGGAGCCAATGGAGTTTTCTCAGGTGTCCGGAGATGTGGTGGTGGCGAGGTATGTCCAGGATGAGTCGTGCTGCGGCGTTCTGGATCCGTTGAAGTTTCCTCTGCAGCTTGGTGGTGATGCCGGTGTACAGAGTGTTCCCGTAGTCCAGGCGGCTGGTGACGAGGGCGTGGGTGACGGTCTTCCTGGTGTCGATGGGGATCCAGCGGAAGATCTTGCGGAGCATGCAGAGGGTGTTGAAGCACGCTGAGGTCACCGAGTTGACCTGTCTGGTCATCGAGAGGGAGGAGTCCAGGATGAAGCCGAGGTTGCGTGCGTGGTTGGTCGGTTGGGGAGTGCTGCCTAGGGCGGGGGGCCACCAGGAGTCGTCCCATGCGGAGGGGGTAGGGCCGAGGATGAGGACCTCCGTTTTATCTGTGTTCAGTTTCAGTCGGCTGTCTGTCATCCAGGTCGCTACTTCCTTCATGCCGTCGTGCAGTCTGGTCCTTGCTGATGTGGGGTTGTTGGTGAGGGATAAGATGAGCTGGGTGTCGTCGGCGTAGGATATGATGTCGAGTCCGTGTTTGCGTGCGATGTTTGCCAGGGGGGTCATGTAGACGTTGAATAGGGTGGGGCTGAGGGAGGATCCTTGGGGTACGCCGCAGATGATCTCCGTGGCTGCGGATCTGAAGGGGGGGAGGCGGACTCTCTGGGTCCTTCCGGAGAGGAAGGAGATGACCCATTCCAGGGCCTTGCCTCTGATGCCGGCGCTGCAGAGGCGGTCTATCAGGGTGCGGTGGCAGACCGTGTCGAAGGCTGCAGAGAGATCCAGGAGAATGAGGGCCACGGTTTCACCCTTGTCACTTTTGGGTCCCCAGCACTCCATCCTGCAGTGCACAACCCTCTGAGTTGGCCTCCGATGTCGTAGGACCCTCTTTTGTAACTTCACGTGGACTCCGGTTCACTAATCTTCTAAGTGCCTGTTGGGGTACTTCTGCGGGTGCTGCCTGCTTCTGTGAAGGCTCTCTGAGTTGCTGAGCGCCACCTCTGTCTCCTCCTCCAAAAGGCAACATCCTGGTCCTTCCTGGTCCTCAGCAGCACCCAAAAACCTCTACTGCGACCCTTGCAGCTAGCAAGGCTTGTTTGCGGTATTTCTGCGTGGGAACACCTCCGCAAGTTTCATTGCAACGTGGGATATCTTTCCTCCAAAGGAGAAGTTCCTAGTCCTCTTCTTTCTTGCAGAATTCCAAGCTTCTTCCATCCGGAGGCAGCTTCCTTGCACCTTCAGCCGGGGTTTCCTGGGCTCCTGCCCCCCCTGGACACTGTCGCGACTATTGGACTTGGTCCCCTTGCCTTGCACGTCCTCGGGACCGGAAATCCGTTGTCAATGCACTGCTGGTGTTTGTTGTTCTTGCAGAATCCCCCTATCACGACTAGTGTACTTTCTTGGGGTAGTAGGTGTACTTTACTCCTACGTTTCAGGGTCTTGGGGTGGGGTATTTTGGACACCCTGACTGTTTTCTTACAGTCCCAGTGACCCTCTACAAGCTCACATAGGTCTTGGGTCCATTCGTGATTCACTTTCCACTTTTGGAGTATATGATTTGTGTTGCCCCTATACCAATGCTTGCCTATTGCAACCTATTGTAATTCTACACTGTTTGCATTACTTTTCTGACTCTTACTTACCTATTTTTGGTTTGTGTACATATAACTTGTGTATAGTACTTACCTTCTTACTGAGGGTTCTCACTGAGATACTTGTGGCATATTGTCATAAAAATAAAGTACCTTTATTTTTAGTAACTCTGTGTATTGTGTTTTCTTATGATATTGTGCATATGATATAAGTGGTATGGTAGGAGCTTTGCATGTCTCCTAGTTCAGCCTAAGCTGCTTTGCCATAGCTACCTTCTATCAGCCTAAGCTGCTACAAACACCTCTATTCTACTAATAAGGGATAACTGGACCTGGCACAAGGTGTAAGTACCTTTGGTACCCACTACAAGCCAGGCCAGCCTCCTACACTGTGGTGGAGTGACTCAAGGTGTTTGACGTACAGACTTCTGAAGAAGTAAAGAGAAATTTAAATCTAACAACATCACATAGTTTACTTCTCAGTTTGTGATTGTTATAAACACACCAAATAAATACAATGCGTGTTTCACAGTGAGGGCGTTTGTCCAAAGCAACACCACCATTGGTCCAAGAGAGCAACATCAGGCAAGATCTATGGGTCAGGTCTCATTACGAGTAGCAGGTGGGGGGTGTAGAGAGAGATAAATATCACAGATAATGAAAACCAACACCAAGGTGCGATACTTAACTACAATAGGCTCTGGTCTGGGAACGGGGCAGAACATGCAACTGTCAGTGCTAACTGTACTAAAATCTACAAGTCCCAGTATTTCCGGTGTGTGTGTGTGTGTGTTGGGGGTGGGGGAGAATGAATTTCCCAGCAAAAATAACGAGGCGTCGGTTTCTACCCCCTTGACTGTTAATCTAGAAAACGAGTTCCTCTACAGTTGTTGGCCTATAAACCGCAGGGGTTTCTGGTAATCTGCAGAATGCATGCATTCCTCCAACTCTTTGCCCATGATTTGTAGTGTTTCCACTGGCAATTATCCTACAAAATGAAGGTTTGCTTTTGCTTGGTAATCGAAAGGTTCTAGGTTTTCCTCTGATGGAATACGTTTTCTTCTAATTTCTGAGAAATTCATGTAACCAAGCACAACATAGTCCAATGTTCAACTATACTAAACTATTTCTTTCATAATGAGCATGTTAGGTTTTATTTCTAACGTCTTTACAATGACGCAGACTACTTTCCTTCAATTATGTTTAGTTGGAAGAGCAAGCTGAATTGAAGACAGATGTACAGTGGGCTTTTTGCATTGATAGGAGATGGGGATGTTCTCCCAAAGTACTCAGCTGATCGTAGTTTTAAATAGTATGGATTTGTAGGAAGTGTAGAGGTTACCACTGCAATAGCTGATCACGTGTACAAAGGAAACAATGAAGACATGTTAATTGAGGTTTCATTGATGAGCTTTCAATGAAATAACAAACATAGATGATAACAAGATGAAGTTTATAGGGGGCATTGCACGACCAGCAAGGGCATCAGGGAGTAACCAGGAGGGGGACACAAGATTGTTCTACCAATAGCAAAAGATCAGTATCAAATGATGCACAATTCAGAAAGGTGTATATGAGAGGACTGTGGCAAAATGGCACAACTCCTATATCTACATAAATCTCCACCCTGCCTTGATGATGGAATATTTCATGTGCCACATCTTATCTTGACCTATTCATTGGTCACATGTAAGTGGGTCTTTTTCGAAAAGAACCAATAAATATTCAAGGAACAAAAGGGAATATTTTTATTCTAAATTAGGCAGTTTCACCATGGACTTTTTATCAGTGCATGGCTTGTAAATAGCAGCATGAGAAATATCCTTTCATAAACAAGAGAGCTGTGTTGTCGCTGGTTGTGGAGTCCCATATCTCTGGGGGCCTCAGTAAGGTTTGGCAATGATAAACGTACACAATGGTGATGATTCCAATGACTGGCATTTATGTAGCACACAGTAGTCCCTAGAGGCATCTCAGTTCTGAGTAGTGACAAAGGGCACGGAACACTAGGCTGGTGAGCAATGAAATAACCAGATCTGTAAGGGCTCACAAATGTTTTGAAGGTTTTTATTACATGTGACCTATGGTGGTGTTAGTCCAAGTTTTAGATATACAGAAAGACAAGACTCAACTATCTGTTCTTGTTTGGTGACTTTTGGATATCTTCACATGGCGTTGAGCAAAGAAGCAAAGGGTATTCAAGTATGCATGTCTAAGAAAACATTGTTGCAGAAATCTAGGTCCCTGTTAATGAAATCTCTGTAGTTTACGTTTATAGACTGGGAGCCAACGTAGAAGATGGCAAAGCGTGTCACAGTATTTCAGATGAAGAATTTATCTTTCAGCAATGTGCAGATAATGTTCACCTTGCTTATTTGTTATTTCAGGAGGCTAACACAAATAGCTGTGGTTCAATCAAGAAATAATTTCAGTCTGGAATGTAAATTTACCGAATCTCCTTGGCACCAGAGGAAGCATTTTCTATAATGTGCTTAAGAGACATAGCACGACGAGGTGAGATTATTTATATAGGATCCCGATGCTGCTTCACTATAAAAAAAGAAATTGAAGCCATGTTTCTCACTGATTTTGCCTGATCAGTGTCATCTCTATGAAGAGAGGCCACTACGAATAAGGCCAGATGATGGCAGGACCTCCAAACAACCAGAACTGTGAAGTTAGTTATACTTCTTTTAGGGCATTGACTTTCATCCACTTTTCTACCCACTTGCCATCAACTTAGTCATAAAGTAGAACTCTGAAGGACTGAAGAAATGCAGCAAATGATTGAGTAATGTTGGATTGTGCAATGAATCTGACGAACCATAAGGAACTCAACAGATAAGTTGTTTCTACCGGAAGTTCAAAAATGTTTGAGAGAGACTGTCTGAGGTTGCCTTTTCATTATAGAGCTGTCAGTTTACGGTAGTCCCCCAAAGACACTAGAAGGGATTGGGGAGAGTTACACTGCAGAAAGCTACAGAGAGGTGCAGTGAGAGAAAGGCAGCTGATCTTCTGACCGAAGGTAAAAAAAAAAAAAAAAAAAAAAAAGAAAAGTTCATCCACGTCTACTCCCATAGAAAACTTTACGTTCCGTTTCAGGAAAAAATGGCTGAATCGAATTACACCAATTTTGGCAAAAGTTAGAGCTTTTCTTGGTAAGGGTGCTTTTTTTTGTGACTTGGTCTAAATCCGCTCAGCCATTTAAAAAAAAGCATTTAAAGAGGGGCTCGGGTTGTGCATGAGGTTGTTAACCTTCAGAAAAAGTTGTTATATCTGGACTGTTGGTCCCGTGGTGCCAAAAAATTCAAAAATAGGTACCAATACCAAATTAGTAAATTTCAACTGGTGGATTTCAGTGCATTCTTTGTGTTAAAATGATAAATATTATATTTTCACGAGGCCTAACTATAACATTACTGTAACCTTTGTTTTTTTCATGGAATCTCTGGATTTTTCCATCCTATTCACCCAACTCTCTTACTGAGCATACCTTCTGAATGTATGCAGGCAGCCAACCCCTGCTACGCATGGCCTTTGGCAGTGTATGTATACCTGCAGCCAGGCTCTGCATCCAACCCCGATATACGGACAGTACCTCACTAGGCATGGTGCTGGCAGCAGGGCCTGGCCTATTTCCAACTCCCAGCGGGTGCCCAACCTGAGCCACAAATGGCCTTTGGCCATGTGTACTGCAGTGTTTTCTACAGTGTCTGTGACCAGCTGTTTTCAGCAGCCAGCTCCCCATTGCTGGCCAACCCTCCATGGTTACGCAACAATGCATGGACACCTACACCTCATTTTGTTTTATTTGCTCAGTATTCCCATGGAACCACATGGGCGGGTTATGCTTGACTAAGAAAGAGTTCAGCAGTGCCTCTGGGGAGACCACACTGGGTCTTGCAGGAGTACCACAGTACCTCCTTTCCCTTTGGGACCCCGCCACAAAGACCAGTGGGCCAGGGTACCCCTAAACTGCCCCCTTCATGCTTATTTTTTTCTTACCTTCAGAACATCAACTTCTGTCGATGTTGCAGGCAGCCAATCAGATTGCTCCATACCACAATACTGGTCTCTCAATATCAAAGGGGCCAACAGGAAAAAAAATCAAGCTTTCTGCCAAATTCTGTGTAATTCTGTTAGTTTTTTAAAAAATGCTTCAAAAAATCCATAAAAGAAATTGCATGGGAAAAACACATTCTGCAACCCCCACTATTTCTCTTTACCAACTTGACAGATCAACCTGAAACTTTTCAGGAAGGAGCTGTGCTTTGTTTATTTTTTTAAAGTTTTGTGAATCTTCTTCAAAAGGCCCCAAAATTAATAGCAAAACAAAAGAACGCTCCTTCTATAGAAACTCTAATCTAACTAACTATAAATACATAAACACACAGAGGGGAACAGCATTGTGTTAAATTATTATAAGTAGCGGACCTCATTACACTCTCTTATCTGATAGAGACTTACAGTTGCAGAATTTTCCCATAGGGGTTAGACTGGATCCGGAGATTTTTCCTTTGAGCAATACCCTTGCGCTTTGGTTGGTGGCGTCGGTCGACTCCGCAGGTGTCGTTGGTGTCATAGTCGCCGTGATGACGTCAGGAGTAGTACATAGACGCCGCCTCAGCACAGTGATGTCAGTTTCTTTTCACGACTTTCCACGCCAAAGCGCAGAGCCACGAAGAACACTGAAATTGGTGCGTCAGAGCTAAGGCCCCGAATGGGGAAGCCCTATCCCTCGAAATCAGTTTGCAAGCCTTCGATAAGAAATCTGCAACCAGAATATGTCTCTACCAGATATATAGTTACCAAAGGTAAGTATCTTGTACATCTGATAGAGACTTCTAGTTGTAGATTCCTTACCTTAGAATAGATACCCAAGCAGTGCCATCCTCGGAGGTGAGCTGTGAACCAAGATCATACTAGAAAGTCCTGTAGGACCGAACAACCAAAGTAGCCATCCCGGCGGACCTCACTGTCCAGGCAGTAATGTTTAGTAAACGTGTGCAAGGACGCCCACGTAGATGCCTGGCAGATATCCAGGACAGGAACTCCACGTGCTAACACAGTGGAAGCAGCAGTTGCCCTCAGGGGGTTGCTTCTCTGCCAAAGGTAGCACATCTTGATGCAAAGCAGAACCCATCGAGAGATGGTACATTTTTGGAGTTATATAGAGTAGAAGTAAGGAAATACCTCTTTTTGCATGTTCACCCCACCTTTTTGGACTGATGCTGCTGTTTTTTTTTACTCTGTCAAGTGCACTGAGGCAGATATATATATAATTATCGTTTTATTGTTGCACGCAGAACTGCAGATCTGCGCCCGTACGGCAGACTGGGAAGGGGTCGCAAGTCCCTTAATATATGATCCTTGTGTTTCCTCCAGAACGGGATATATATGTATGTATACACACACACACACACACATATACACTACTAATGGTTGCCTGTAGTTATAGTTAGCACCTAGTTTCCATAGCAAAAGCATTTTTTGTGATGCCAATAACTTTAGTGCCATTTGACAAATGTTCACAAAACTTTTAAAACTAGTATGCTATTTGCTTCAACTGCTGTGTTGAAAGTTTCAGGATTATTAGGCTAGCGAGGGCCTAGAAAAAGGGACGACTCCAAAACGTGTTTTCCACGTGCAGTTTCCCACAGGGATTATAAACAGAACTACAGCCCGAACCACTTGACGGAATTACACCAAATTTAGCAGAAAGATAGCTCTTGGTCCAGAAAGAGCCCTTATGTGATTTGGTGTAAATCTGTTCAGTAGTTTTGTTGTAATCAATGGAAAAAGAAATATAGATATCTAGGGACGCAGAACTGACATGCTCATGCTGATATAGGAGTGGCTGCCAACACTTACACCAGGAAGTGTTGGCAGCCATTTTGGGACGCCGCCTAGTCCCAAAAATAAAGTTACAAAAAAAGAAAAGGAGGCAGGGTAGAAAAACCCTGACTCTCTATCCCTGGTTCTGAGGTGCATAAGGGACCACACCTGGGCCAAAAATCAATAAAAAAAAAACACATTGCCGTGAAGCATTCACGGATCCTGGGAAAAAAAATAATAATAAAACAAAGCCAGTCTCCTGTGCTTGTTTAAAGTTTAGCACATGAGTGGGTCAGGTTAGGGAGGCATGCCAGTTATAATTTCTGGAGAGGGGGCGCACATGGCCCCCACTCCCAGGGCTTCATTAATATAATGGGGGGCTGCGCAGAACCCCTTCTTTAGCCCTGTATGGCCCCCGGGGACCACCAACTCCCCGTTGCTCTTTTGTTGCCACAAGTGCCCTGGGCATGCCCAGACATTGGTCCCGGGCTCACGATGCCACTGGATTCAAGCTAGCCTGGCTGATGAAGGGTGATACCCTGAAAACGGTCCCAGGATGCTTGTTTCCGGTCCAGGGAAGACCTGGCCTGGCATAGGGAAAAGAGTCACGACTGATTTGCATATGGCTGGATCCAAACTGGAATGGCATGGCAAACAAAAAAACTGATGGATTAAACCCAGATCTGTGACTGGGGGAGAATGTTTGGTTTGTTCCCCATTCTGTCCATAATCTGTAGTTTTTGCTCTAATAATAGGACTTGTACTTGCTTCCTACCAAGGGCAGCATGAGGCGCTGTAGCGGCAAAGATGTCAGTTAAACCGATCCTTTCCAGGGATTTTCTTACATATGCCAGCCAAGGGATGGAGAGACCTATGTCACATGACAAACAGTTTGAAATTATGTTCCTTGTTAAGGATGCCTCCTCCGTGCGCCAGATGGATAACTACAAAAGGGGTGTAAGAATGCGAATATATTCGCTCAAATAATTTAAGGCCAATTCCTTATGAGAAATAAAATGGGAAGTTAATACAAAGGGTTGATAACATTCTTTGACAGAAGCAATTTTCTTCCCTCTGAAGATTTACAGGGTCACCTGTTCCCCCAGATTCCTTCCCCATAAGTTTCAATTGGTAAGCATTGGGCCGAATAAATTTGCAGCAGGGGTAAGAGTGCGGGGAGTGGGAATGGTAAGCCCAGAAGTGAGCCAACTTACATATACCAGTGGAACTAAAGGTGACCCCCAAGAAGGAGAAGGTGCTAGTGCTGAATAGAATGATCTAATCCCCTGAAATAAATGGAAGTTGCCCATGCTTCGGATCACATGTCATTCTAAAAGATTTTGCAGAGATAGTCAACAGGTCAAGTTTTGCCATAAAATCTATGAAGGAGTCGACTATTGAGCGCAGGGCTTTAGGGTACAAGCTATTAGTAGTGCATTATACGCATAAAGTAGAGCAGGGAAGGGGAAACCATTTATCATTGGTAAGTCATGGGTGCACTTGATAAGCTCTCTGCTAAGATCATTAATACACAACAGAAACAGATACAGAGCCAGCACTCAGCCCTGGCGAACCCCCCTCCATTACTGAATGAATCTGACACTTCCCCCATACTGCCAAATGTAACACAGCCTTTGTGTCTGTGTGCAGGGAAACCAGTAGGTGTACAAGTGCCTGATCCATTCCTAGCATATGAAGGAGTTGCCACAGCTTCACCTGATTAACACAGTGGAATACAATTGAACAGACTATAAGGCCAACGTGTAATGTGGACTGTTTTGCCATGGTATATTTCCCAATAATCAAGTAAAGGTTGAGACATTGCTCTACCGTTCCTATACCACTACAAAAACCACAGTGACATGCACTTAAAATAACTTTTTGGTTAACCCACTTCAGTATTCCGTTACACTTAATTATATTGATAGAGACACCATCTGGCCCTGGTGCTTTCCCCCCGTGACTGACAACCATGACTTCCTGCAGGAAAACTGGTGGAAAAGATGAATAATCCCACAAAGAAAACTGAACACAAGTGGACTCACTGTCTCCATAGATTTTCTCGAAATGAGCCACCCAATCTACCCCCGGCTTATATGACAACTGATGGATGTGCCACCCTCATTTAAGAATCACATGCATGTTGCAGCCTTCCGAAAGATCTTACTATCTTTAGTCTGGGCGGTATGTGCCGGTACACCCCACTGGTGAGTGATAGCCGCCTTCCCTCTCTTACTAGTAACAAGCTTATAGTGCTTCCCCTGGGTCACCACAAGGGCCTGTTCGTGGAGGCACGTATTCAGAGCTCTGCACGAAATAATTTTTTTTCAGTGTGCATTCCTGATCAAACCAGCGTGGGGCCTGAAGCGCTGATTTGATACGTACAGAAAGAGACTGTCTAATGCTATCACAGGGTGCTGTAAAAGAGTTGACAATCGCCCCTTTGTCAATGTCTTTCATTAGGCATCCCATAACTAGCTGCATGTTCTTATTTAGCACTTTATGGAGAAATTTTAGTGGGTTAGGCAGTTTCAGCGGAGTCTAAGATTGACCGTGGTGTGCCTTTTGGGGTCTCCCTTGTGGCTTGTGGGGTCTCCCTTGGAGGCACTTCTAGGGTTATTTAGATCGGGATATGATTGCCGAAATTTCTGCTGATGATTGTGCCATGTAACAATAGATTCATTAGATTACTGGAGCTGAAAATATAATTGATAACTGTAGAAGCATTGCTTCCCCTATAAGTGGGCAGCTCAGGTGTACCAAACTCATCTCCCTACAAAGCTTTATGCAAGTCATACGAATCAAGGAAGGCCTCCAACTCTTTGCCTCTCTCATCTGATCTTGTGGAGGCTGAAGACTCTGTCCCATCTCTGTGGGTGGGTATTCAAGCATCAGGATCGCCTTCTAAACAAAGGTACAATTGCTGACCCTGATGAGATTTACCCTCCAGAGTGGCTGAAATAAAATTGAATAGTCTTGGGAATTTTTAACTGGGCACTTTAAGGAAGTCATCATTATAAAAGAAAATGAAAAATAATGTGAAGTCCCCCTTGTAGGGAACGGCTAGATAATCGCTTCCAGGGGTTTTCACCATCTCAGCATGGCCCCCAAGTAATAAGTTAATCCAGCTAGACAGTCCACCTGAGGCTCAACCAGCATGAGATGGAACAGCCGGTAGACTAAAACACATGAAACCTTTGGAGGCTATAGGGTTAAAGTCCCAAGTCTCTGTCACTAATATGATATCATACGACTTTATAAATAAAAGCCAATCAGGTAATGATAACTTGGAACAGAAGCCAGCAATATGCTAACATAATATTTTCAACACAGACGTTTCGGCTGGAAACGTCGGAAAGACAGGGACTGCAACAGGGCACCTAGGAACTAATGTGAGCTCACTAGCCATAGCATTTTTCAGGCAATTGGGTTCGAAAGTAGTGCTTGAACAGTCAGGTTTGACTGCGAATGAGGGCACTATTAATCCTCAGAAATAAGATTCAGCGCCATTTAATTAGAGGTGTGTTTTCCAGTTGCAATCAATAAGCCCCTCTCTGGTGGCCTTGACACTGCTGGTCAGTCAACCTTGTTGATGTCTGATAGAACTGCAAACCTATTGTTGCATGTCAGACCAAAAAAGGCTGGGACCGGTGGTCAGAAGGATTTGATTGTAGTATTTGCTTGGATGGCTTATAAAAGTAACCCAAGGATAGAGTAGCAATCCTGTTTCCAACTGTTGCTTCTAATGCACAGGCGCCCAGTCATTTCCCCACACTGTTGGTGCCTAAAATTATTAACTATGCAGTCTCCAGCCATGCTCTTACTAGAGGAACCAATACAAACAACCCTCCATACCAATTATGATTTCTTGGCTTCTTGCATGGTTGAAGTTCCTATGTACACCATACCAGTGGGTGACCTTATTGTGGAACATGGCCCACGTCTTCTCCTGATTATGTTTCAAAGGCAGTACCTCTGCCAGTATCAGAACATATGGGCTGGCCTCTGGTGGTAGATTTAAAATCGTGGAACCTAAATTTACATCTGTGTGGCTACCTTTGTTGTGTGGTAAACCCATATGGGTCTGACTGCTAGCTACGATTAGTAGAGATTTGTTGCCAGCATCCCCTGGGCCATGGTTATTCTCCAAAAGATCCTTGCGGCCCTTTACTGTAACACTCTGTGTATTGTGGGTGGGGATTACCACAGCCCGAGGGTGGTTTGCAGTACACATTGATGGCCTCCCATTGGATGCAATGGATGCATGCTCGACTAGATTCATAGTGCAGTTTGCCCTGGCATGGCTACAGGGCTTGAGCACGGTCGGTATGTAAGTTTCAATTGCCTCAAGGTTTTTTTATTGAATTTAGTTGAATTTCCAAAGCAATTGAAAATCTATGATAGATATCCTCTATGTTAACATTGCCTGTGATTGATAGACTTGACCCCCCGCTGTTATTTGACCTGGCTGCGACTTTCACCCATGGGACATGGGCGCATTATTTTTTCTGTTTATTTTCTTGTTCGATGGGGGCTGCAGGGCCTCAAGGGGGCACAAGAAGTATCAGAACTTGTTGTAACAGTTGCAATTCCTTGTGTGGCGGACTAACCGGTGACTCTAGTTCCCTTACTCTCTTGGCATGGGACTCCTGCTTGGGGCTGTTAATTTGTGCTGCACCAAAGCCATTTATTGCATTGTCAAGGCTGCTCCCATACCCCAGGGATAATCTATGTTTTGTTCAGGCAGTTTTATTAGACACAGCCCCAGTTGCGCACTCCAGCATGGTGTCAATACTTGTAGGTTTATGTAGTGGTTTTTGGAGGGGGCCATTGCATTCCGCCAACTTGTTCTTGCCCTTTTTGGAGAAGATAAAGAAGGAAGAGTGGCTCACCGTTTTATCAAAGATTTAATCGACCATCTCAGGGCTGTGCTGAAGAGCACTTTTATAGCGTCAACCTCTTCCTGCTGGGCCACAGGTGCTGACCACAAAGCCTGCTGGGGATGTAGTCCCACCCCAGCAGAGTATAGAAGCCACAGGCAAAGTCTAAAAGCAGCATTTACCCACCTCCCCGGGACTTAATTAAATATATTGGAAGGAGGCTGCCCAGATCCCCCTCCTCTGCCCCATGTTGCACCTGGGACCACCACCACCTCCCTGGGGCCAGCAATACCAAATAAAGAAGGGCTGCACGGCCCCCTCCTGGGCCATAATAATCCCAGGGGACCACCACCTCCCTGGGGCTGACCCTAAAAAAGAAAGTAGGGGGCACCGCACCCCTTCTGGAACTCTTCATGACCCTGGGGAAAGCCACCTCCAGAACCGGCTCCCTGTGCCCACCCTCGGGACATAATAGTTTGCTGTTACTTGGCATGAGCTTTGACAGTTCCTGTTGCGGGAGAGCAAACTGTAAGTCCGCTTCCAGCAGGGGAGGGCAGGAAAACTGCTCCAGCTCGCTGAGAGCCAATTTTTCATCTGTTTACAACACAGGAACTCAAATGAAAGAATTGCTCCCTCACGCAGGGAAAAGCATTTCTTATTGCTTCCCGCATGCACAAGCAATAGGATCGTGGGGAATTGAGGTCCCCCTCCCTCGGTCTAGATACAGTCTGTTACTGATACTTATACACCATTGGATCTGAATCTCTTCTGTGGTGATTGCAACGAGTGGGATCTCTCCAATGCCCTTCTGTTGAGAGCAGAGTCCATCCCCAATCCTTTTTATTACCACAAATATGCAAATGTGCAAAATGACCTCAAAGCTCCGTACATTTGACCCCAACCCATAGAGGTTAGTGGTATGCATTGGTCCTCCTGCATTTTTCCAGCTTGATGGACAGCTTACCAAAAGGCCCCACAAGTATTCGTGATGCAGAAAAATATGAGCAGATCTCCACCAAACAAAGAAGCACTTTCCTCATGTAATTAAGAGGGAGTACCCTTGTTTAGTGGAGATTCAACTCATTGTAGACTCACCATCTTCTCTATATGAAGATTCATGTTAGCACAGATTTCAGTAGGAAGATGTTCAAGGTACAGTGACATTCCCCAAAATGACACCAGACATGGTCATTGAAGGCATTACCTTGTGGTCCTTTACGCAGTGGTAGAGTAGACTGTGCACTTTACATGTACCCAATGAGGTAACACTTACTAATTAGCCAGTAGAAAGTACTCCAGTTGGTAGAGATTTTGCACAAAACTGTGGACTCTTTTTGGATAAATAAGCAGGTGAGGATCCATTCTGGCACCAGTGCTCATTTCACAAAAATTAAACCTCAACGGGAAGCACTTACACATATAAACATAACAGCTGTCCCAGTTGAAGCTCCACTTCTGTTGAGGACATATTCTTCTAACTTATTTAAGGCAAAGTAAGGGTGATTTCTCTGCAGTTACATGTTGAAAAACAACTGGCCAACCCCTACCACACACGACCGAAGGACATGCGTGGCACGTGGTTGGTTGCAGGGTCTGGCTACAGGTCCGACCCTGCTGCCAACCTGCACCAAGCACAGCTGAATGCCATGCATACTGTGAGGTTGAATGCCTACGTGGTGTTGGTTGCAGGGTCTGGCAGCAGGCCAGGCAGCACGGCCAACAGCCACCGCACACAGCCGAAGGCGACTCGTGGCGAGGGTTGGATTAACGTTTCGTAATTTAATATTACTTAACGATAAAAAAACGTAGAAATTCACTGAAAAAAGCAAAGGTTACAGGGATGTCATAGCTAGGAAATAGAATTAAAAACCTTTGAAATTCACAAAAAAAACAAAGGTTAGATGAACGTTATAGTTAGGGTCAGATTTTATGCACAAAACTGAAATTATAGTTATAGTTATTCCAATACAATATAACTTGCTCTCTAAGGTCACTATAACTCTTTCTACTTACTTTGCATATTACATCAGTAATGACAACTTCTATGACATTATTGATAATATCACTGCAACCTTTGTAATACCATTATTGATTAGAAAACTTTGCATATATATATTTTATCACTGAAAAAAACAAAGGTTACAATGACTTTATAAATTAGGTTGAAGTTTTACCCATACAAAACCATATAAATTCAGTGTTTAAAATGCCTCTGACATGCAGCCCATGACCTCACATATTACATCACTCATGACATGGTCAGTGACATCACTGATGAGTTCTTTGGTTTTTTGTAGTGGCTGTATCCATCTGTGGCTAGCTGTGAGCTGCTGTATGGCTGTGTCCATAGGCAAATGAGTCAGTGAGTGATTCTATCAGTGTATAAGTACCTGTATTGCTGTATGAATGGGTGTGTCAGTGTCTGTATTGGTGTTTTGCTCGGTGTGTGATAGGCTGTATTGGTGTATGCCTGCATGTGTCACTGGCTGCATCAATGTATGTCTCAGTGTTTGATGGCTGTATTAGTGTGTTGGTGGGTGGATGGTGTGTGAGTGGGTGGGTGTATCAGTGTCTAAGTGCATGTGTGACTGTCTGTATAGATGTATGGCCGGGTGTGTGAGTGGCTGTACTAGAGTATTGGTGGGTGGGTGTATGGCTATATCTGTGTGTAGCTGGGTGTGTGAGTGACTGTATCGGTTTAAGCCTGACAGCATGTGTGGCTGTATCAGTGTGTGGCTAGGTGTGTGATTGGCTGTATTGGTGTATGGCTGGGTGTGATAGTGGCTTTATTACTGTATTGCTGTGTTTCTGAGTGGCTGTATCAGTGTGTGGCTAGGTGTATCGGTGTATTGCTGACTATGATAGTGGCTGTAGTATAAGTGTGTAGCTGTGTTTGAGTGGTTGCACTAGTGTGTGAGTGGGTGTATCAGTGAATACGTATGTGTGTGAGTGCCTCTAGGTATGTGGCTGGGTGTGAGTGGCTGTACTGGTATAGGACTGGATGTGTGAGTGGCTGTCTGTGTGTGTGACTACGTGTGTTAGTGCCTGTATCGGTGTGTGCATGGTTATTTGAGAGGCTGCATTGGTGTTTTCCTGGGTGTGTCATGTGCTGTACCGGTGTGTAGTTGAGTGTGTCAGTGGTTGTATCGGTGTTTGTCTGGCTATTTGAGAGGCTTTATCGGTGTATGGCTGGGTGTGAAAGTCGCTGTGTTTGTGTGACTCTGGGTTTGTGGTGGGTGTATCAGTGTGTCGCTAGGTGTGTGAGTGGCTGTATCGGTGTATTACTGGGTGTGAATGTGGCTGTATTAGTGTGGTGTTGTGTTTCTGAGTGGCTGTACTAGTGTGTGGGTAGATATGTGAATGGGTGTATCTGTGTCTAAGTGAGTGCCTGTTCAGGTGTATGGCTGGGTATGTGAGGGGCTGTACTAGTGTGAGGCTGGGTGTGTGAGTGGCTATATCGGTGTAACTGGGTGTGTCAGTGCTTGTATCAGTGTTTGTCTGGGTGTGTCAGTGTCTGTATCGGTTTATGCCTGGGTGGGTCTGTGGCTGTATCGGTGTGTGCCTGGGTGTGTCAGTGTCTGTATTGGTGTACCTGTGTGTGTGTCAGAGGCTGTATCAGTGTGTGGCTGGGTGTGTCATTGGCTAAATCATTGTGTGCATGGGTGTTTAAGAAGCTGTTTCATTGTTTGCGTGGTGTGTAAGTGGCTGTACTGGTGTGTGGTGGGTATGTGATTGGTTGTATTTGTGTGTGGCTGAGTATGTACCCTTGTAATGTTATACCACAACACTGAAATAACTAATTAGTAAAGTACATTACACCAATTGATGGTGCCAATGATCTGTATACAAGAAAAAAAACTCAAATATGAATTAGTATTACAACTTATAAAATTACAAAAGGTTACAAATTCAACAATGCATAACTTCAAAATACAAACACATTACTATACATTTCTTATGCTATAATGCTATTTTACAATAAAAGTAAGCATTTAATTTTCCTTTTTTTGCTGTTCTCATGTTCTATACACTTACACCATAAATGTACTGTATAACGAATCATCCTTGAACAATGGGAAAAAAACAATCATATAGACTGTAGAAAAAGAAATTGCACACAGTAACTGGTATTAAGCAACATTGTGCATTGCACTCACTACAAAACTTTAAACAATAGTGTTTCCCATACTTGCTCTACTAATTGAAAAATAAACTATATTAAAAATGAGAGCTTCATTGTTTGAACTACCAATAGATCTATAAGGCACACCAGCATATGGAAAGCCTTATTAAGCCACCACCCATGGTAGACATTAAGATGTCATGCATACTGATAATGTATCCAGTACAACTAAACCAAATCACTTTTACATCTATAATCCTCCTTGAAACTTTGGTTCTAAAAACAAAATATACAAATTTAGTAGCATACAAGGCAATCTTTGCTTGAATTTTAGGTTTCTATCATTACATTCTGTCTATCCACTTTTACTTTTTAGAAAGACAATATAGTGACCAGATGTAACACTAACTCCTTCATGGAATATAATAGCAATAGTATTTTTTTGTTTTTTCAGAAATGGATATTTGTCCAGTTTTAAAGTTTGTAATCTCAGTTTCCAGTTTACTGCCATCTGCTCTACATTGTTGTAGCATTAAAATAATACAATTGCCACATCTTCATAAATGTAATTTCAGGACACGATTTGTTTGACAATTTGGACATGTATTGTTTTGTATAGAGTATGTGAACAATTTGTCAAAACTCACTGTTTTACAATCTGGTAATGTTAAATAAATGAAAAGTTCCGAATCTATTTCTTTACTTGATGCGTATGAGCAATCTTCACAATCATGGCTCTTTGCGTAACTAAGTCCAAATAAGTCATCAATAGCTATTTCTACTTCTCCTAGAACACCAACCATTACCTCTTCAATGTTTCATGTAAATTGTATACATCTAGTACATACATCAACAAGGTTTTGATTGTAGCTGCACAATGTGTTGTAGTTCTATCACTACATAAACATTGCAACAAAGCACACAGTCCAGAAGACAATGCCTTTTGTTGCTTCTGTTCTATTGCTTATACAACATGAGGTAATACACACAGTATGTTTAGAACAACATTAGCATAGCATTTGACACCGGAGGGGGTTGACAATAGTAACCAACAATTTCTCCCTTATGTAAAATGTTGGTTTCTTAACAACCTCCTTTGTCCCTTTCTTTTTTTCCAACACAACTATACTGCTTTGAAAGTTTCTGCTTTGGACAGATGCTGTGTTTTTCAGAAACTGGATACTGTCCTAAATGAGGAGCATAAATATTTGTTAATTGGTTGTATTCTTTTACACAATCTGGGCCTGCATTTACCTTTCTGTCATCAAAGGCAAGTAGATACAAAGCAGATAATGTCCTAACCCGAGAGAAGGCTACCTATGACATACATTCCTTAAACATTGTACTACTAATAGTAACAAATGCTGCATCTACACTTAAGCCTTGAAATGTATGAATAGTAAGAGCCTGCGCTAAAGAAACTGGAAACCATTTCCATTGAACATATAAGTCTTTCACTAGCAAAAAACGGACAGTTGATCTTCCACTGTGCTTTACACTATCTATCTGATCAAATGTAATCACTAGGCAATTACCTCATTCCTACTACGAAAGATCATGCACCATCCTACTACAAAAGTTCATGCACCATTAACTAATCCTTCCTCAGCATTTAAATTTTGACGCATAATTACACAACCGTTCTTGCAAACACTTAAACATTTCTCCAATCCAGCAGCTCGTGAAACAGATTTGTCCAGTGAATCCAGTTTTGCTTGTAATTTTTCATTTAGGAATACTGTCACACTCTGGTGTTTCATTTTGTCTGTTGCTGTAAGTTTCAATATTTCTAATTTCTCCACAACCAGCAATTCTTTGTTGAAAGAGGCACACTCCTCCAGTATAGGCATTAGGCACACAGTTGGTTTCCTGTCTTGTATGAAAGTGAACATTAGATCTGCTGCTGTCTTGTTTGATGAAACAGTTTTTTTAACAAGCCGACTTTTTAGCAGACACCTTACCTCTTTTGAAAGAAAGCCTACTCTGATATCATCAAGAATATTTCCATATTCAATGTTAGATGGTTGTCGCATATTCCTAAGTAATTCTTCTTTGTATTGGAAGTTTAACCCACTATTTACATTTCCAGTGCTTCCCAAAGTATTTCAGATTTCCCCATGGAGCAGTTCTTTAAACACAGGATGAACTTTGACAGGTGTAAGTTGCAGTAGATCTCCGAAAACAAGTGTTTTCCTCCAAATAGGACATCATAGTTTGTTCTTGCAATGTGTTGCATTCTCACATTTACAAAAGCAAACATTAAGTTTGAGACCATGCTCACCTCATCCATGATTAAAAGCTTTAACGTATTTTAACACTCTTGACATTTTACAGGAAGCATCACCGGATAACTTTTGGTGTTCCAGTTTTTTGTCATGTTCCACAGGCAGCATCAAAAGTCAATGTAAAGTAATTCCTTTAACATTGTGTGTAGCTAATCCAGTAGGTGCAGTAAATATACATGACAAATTACACTCTGTATGTGTTATGTAGGAAGGCAATGAGAACTTGCATTACATTTTTTTTATCTGCGCCATCTTGCCCACTGACGTAAAACAGTATAGACTTAAATGCTGTGCATGCACTTTCTTTCTTGTCATTGAGCAATCCATGCCCAACTCTGGCTTTCACCTCCATATATATTTGTATTTGCTCACCATTTAGTTGCCCATCTAAGTCTTCCAAATCAACTGCTTCCTGTCTTGCTCGTTCCATTGCAGTCTCTACCTCATTCATTGCAAAAGCAGCTTCATTTTCAAGTGTTGGCTGTCCAGGTGGATCTTCACTTAGACGACCTGAACTTTGGCTGCTTTGTGAACTCTTCTTAGCTATCTCAGCAGCAATTATTTCTTCCTGTTCAATTTCATCATTTATCATTTTCAAATAGTTAGGAAATACTGAACACCAAATGCTATCCTTTGCAGCATTGAAAGAGTCTTCATAGCAGTCGAACTCTTCTAGTAATTCTGTTCAGTATACCAAATAGAAAAAAAATATTTTATTGTCAGTAGTCTGGTAACTCAGTTTTCTATGGTTAGACTGCCTTTACTGTGTTGTACCAAACAACCATCACAATCATCTACTGCAAATTTACTTTCATCTATATTTTCTGTTAAATTATTTCTATAGCTGTAGTTTTGAAGTATTTCATAAAGACAGGAATTTCCAATATGCAGACTCCTTTTTGGACAGGTACGTGTCCAACATCTTTGTTTTGACAATGTCTGTATTTTCTGGGTCAAATTCTGCAAGGTATTGGATTTCTGAAAAATATTTCAATATTTTGTTTCACATGGATGCTCGACCTAGACTTACCCAAACAATTCTTCTTGACTTAGAGTATATGCTAGCTGAACTCAACCGATCACAGCACTTATCGAATCCAATTTCTCTGCATGAAAGCATCTTTAAACTGAAGCTGTACAATTTCTTTGTTAGAGATTTTTCAGCAGAAATTTCTGCCCACCTATCTTCCATCTCCGTCTTCTCAGATTTTGTTGTGTATGATGTCACGTAGCGAGCAACAATTATAGCATTGTCTACAACAAACTGAATATCATTATTGGCATTCCACAATTTCAGAATGATAGGATTGTAGTTATTAATATATTTTGAAGCCTTTGTTCTCCTCAGGTTGCAATATCTTTTGGGTGATTTGTGAGTAAGTGCATGTCTCTTTGCCGATAAAAAACTGTTGACTCCTCTTTCTGAAACAACAGGTCTGGGAAATCCAAAACAACACTTTGTGTAAAATTTTCCTTTTGCTCTGTATTTCTGCCGACAGTAGTTGCCACAGCTACGTGATTGAAAACACAGAATTTGTACTTTTGGGCCTTTTACCTCACTGTATTTTGGGATGCTACATGTAACATGCTGTTCTGTGAAAGACAGTGTAGACTCATCTGCGTCTGTTCCAAATTTTAATGCATCTTTTATCCACATTAGCATATGAATATGAGGAATACCTCTTCCTTGGTACTCTTTACACCAAAAGAAATCAGTAACTTCTCCAAGAGGTGGATCTTATTTTTGTGCAGGTGAAGAAGAGCATGGCATGAAATCTGTGGTTAAATACCTAAAAACATTTGCAGCACCCAAAGAGCAAAGTTCTCCTGCTGTCTTTAATTTGAAATCCTTGATGTTATAGTTTGCTTCTCTCAGGGAGTCATGTAAGTTATCCTATGCATACTTTGCACAAGTCAGGGTCACAAATCAAGTTGATGCACCTAAATTTCGCAACATACACTTCAGGTCACCATGACGACAATACCAATACTCATTGGTCCCATGTTAGCATGGTATCAAATTTATCACATTTTACTCCAACTTCTCATCTTTTCCATGAATTTTACAGATATATTTTATAGATTAACTCCTGTTTTAAGTATATAATCAACAGCATATGATAGTCCAGACAAATCACTTTCAAATAGGAGATGGAATACTTTGTCCTCTGAATATAATCTTGTTGACCTATACTCTGCTGCTGTTATTCGCACAGAACACTCATCATACTGTCCATCTACACCAGTTGGAAACAGTTGTAGAAAACATCAAGCCTCCAAACGTTTCTCCCACACACACATTGAAACTCCTTTTGCTTGTTTCATCTGGTACAGTTCAATAGCATCTCCCACGATTTCTTTAGAATGCAGTGGATGGATGCTGTAGTGCTCATATAGTGTTCATATAGTTCTTCATATCTACTTTTATCCACTTTTTCAATCTATCCACTTAAAGCAAAAATGTTGTCTTCCATGCAACTGCCGTGTGCAAGAGTATCTACATCTTTGTAATACACATTCTGTTTCAGATAGTATGTAGCTTTCTTCACCTTATTCACATCCTCTACTTCCTGATAGATTTCCTTTATTGTTTGTGGGAATACCATTCACTAGAATAGCAAGTGGTTCTTCCAGATTTCTCTCTACAGCCACAGTTTCAATATTATGTTTACAATCTAAAGGTAAATACACTACTCTACCCTTAAGGCCTTTCTGTAGCTCAGTGGGTATCAGTTTCCCAGTCTTTGGTTCCATTTGAACTATAGCTTGAAAAAGGTTTATAGATTGTACCTATATTGATTCACAAACAGATGTTGAAGTTTGTCCAAAATTTGAACCAACTCTAACCTATTATGTTCTGGTTTGGCAGGCATTTTATTGTCCTCAATTTATCATAGCAGTACTTGCATATGATCTGACGTGTTGACAAATCAAAATGTTCTTCCACAAATAAGTAGACTGCAAATTCTCACCATTTTTCTCTGTTTTCCTGCTCACTTTTCAGAAACACATCATCATTTGAAGTTTGGCCTTTGTAGTGAGTGCGCTGACAACAAATACAAACTGTTTAGTTTCTCTCTAGAAACTGCATACAACGTTACTATTTCTTGCACAAAGTTATCAGCACTAATATCCGTGTTTTGTTCCTCTACAGCTGAACATACAAGCTCCTGAATTTGCCCAAACTTCACCTTAGGACCAAAGGAACAGAGCTGAATATCTTCATAAACAAACACTTTCAACCTCCAATACTGTACCATACAAAAGTGCTTTGTTTATTGGTCCTAAACACAATGCAGGGGGGTTTTACATAGTAAAGTCTTCAAACTAAATTTCTCATTTTAGAATGATAAACAGGCAAAATTCGCAAATTGTGAAAGGTGCATGTACACACTTTATTTGATAAACACGCCAATGAGTGTCCTTGTAAATTAGTGTATTTCCTTAGTTTGCATGGATCTAAACCTTGCAAGATTGCACTTTTCTGCTTCACACTTTCACTTGGACATTTTCTAAGAAAATGTCTTAATGTATCAATTGATTCCTGGCATACACTACAAATACTACTGCAGTCCCCAGGAGCATGGCTTCCTACTGCCTCTTGAGCCTTCTCCTCTACATTTCTATGAACTATCTTCTCTTTTGCAATGGGTATACCATACTGTACCTCATAGCATCGGCCAGTTGTTTCAACTGCATGCACTACAGTGTCCTCTTGTAAGTAGCTTTCTTCATTAAAGAAAGCATCAGTTCTAGATCTATATTTCAGTTCCCCTTTTAAAACTTTGCAAAAGTTACTTATATTAATAAGCATTTTTTGGCCTTTTTCTTCCTTATCACTGCACATTTATCCAGTGTTTTCATTCTGTTTAGTATCTAGATAACTATTTCACAGTTCAAGGCAACCACACTCTCTATATGTTCTTTTTGCTTCA
Source organism: Pleurodeles waltl (assembly GCF_031143425.1). Lineage (NCBI taxonomy): Eukaryota > Metazoa > Chordata > Amphibia > Caudata > Salamandridae > Pleurodeles > Pleurodeles waltl. The sequence continues at coordinate 1,016,964,564 of NC_090442.1, forward strand.
ATGCTGCCCTTCTGCTCTTATACTGCTTTATGTTTCATATCAAATCCCATCAAAGTGAGGTGGCAGTTTAAAACATCACACAAACACACTGCAATCTCAGGCCTCAGACACGTTTTACATACTGTTTGTGAGGGTGAAACCATCAGTGCTGCAGGCCCACTAATACCATTTAATTTACAAGCCCTGAGCAGAGGTAGTGATTTCTACTAAGGACATACAGATAATTTAAGTATCCCATTTCTAGATCAAGCACTGGCAGTGGTAAAGTGGTTAGACTCCTTAGAACAACTTGGTGTCTTCGTATGTGTCTGAGTGTGTTAGTGACTGTATGGATGTCCTTCATACATGCTTAAAGTATTGCATGTGTGGGTCCAATAATCTGTGGTGCAGGGCAACTAGTAGCATATAATTTAAAAGCCCTGGACAGAGGTAGAACATTCTACTAAAGCACTTTCAGATAACTCAAATGTCCCATTTGTAGATCAACTAATAGTGGAAGAACACATGCACCTTCCATTTTTTTTATTCAGTGCCAACATATTCTTTTGGACAAACATGTACTTTAAAAATGCCCATATTTTGTGGAGCTATATGAGTGCTTAAACAGTGGGTGAATCATACTATGATAAATCTTGTCTGGGTGTTACAGTGCACGTCTAAGTGACTTTGTCACTTTGATTGTGTGAATGAGTCTATAGTTTTGTAAATAGGTGTGTGAGTGGTTGTGTGGGTAGGTGACTGCATATGTAACCGGGTCTATGCCTGTATACATCACTCTGTAACTGACGGAGTACTGGTTACATGAAAAGTCTTCTATGTGTCTCAGAGAATCTGGCAGTGCCAGTGTGTCTGTGTGAATGAGTATGTAAGTGGATATGTAGCTGAGTAAATAGGTGTATGAATGGTTTTGTTGATACTCGTCCTGTGTTTTAGTCTATAACTAGCTATATCGGTGGTGGGTACATAAGTGCCTTCTTGGCACTGTAATTGAGTGTATGAGTGCCTGCCTGACTGTGTGAGTGGATGCAAATGATATACTATTAAATTATATAGTGTAGACAATCATCCATATCTATTTCCAAACAGATTCATTAATTGCAGCTTAATAAAATAACTATATTTTGTCTTCAATTGTGTTCCTCCTTTGCTGCTCAGTATGATTTTCCTTAATATCAACATTTGCCCTCCCTTATATTTTCCCTTTTTACTGTTGTATACAGCCTACACATTTTCTCTCACCTTATATGCACTCGTAACTTTTTATATAAATAGACTTTTGAGAATTAAGCTCTAATGGACATACCTGTGAAATATCTTTGCTGTCTCCAATTCGTATCTCAGTATCACTTATAATCTCGTGTCACTAAAAATTACAAGTCAAAAGTATAGGAATGGTATACCACTCTCTGTACAAAGGAACCATTAATAGCAGCGCTTCCCGCTCTGCTTTTATGTAGCAAGCACATCACCTGCTTCCTTTCATATTTTATTTTGTAGTGGGTTTTAGCAAGTTTGCGGATCTACTGCAGTGCTCAGCGCAGTCCCACCATGTAACTTCTCGGCAGATTTGCGAATCCACATGGAAGCCCATAAAATCTTTAACAATCTGCAGTTCAAGCTTTGCATTTATAATTTACTTTGTAAAAAATAGTGAATTTGAAACCAAACACTCCCTAATAAGCAATATTTTAATATCACTCTGCTTTTCAGATTGACAGTTTATTCTTTTTTATCCCCTCCCCCCTTGCTCTTTTAGCTTTGTTACAATAGTACACTGGTTTCTTTAATTTTGAATTCCTTTCTACTTAATTAGGATCCGCAAATCCACTGCGGATTCACAAACCAAAAGCACACATCTAATACACAACAGTAACACTTATGGATGAGTTAGTGGTTTAATGAGTGTGTGAGTGGTTGTGTGGGTCTGTCAGACGGTCTGTGAGTGAATGAGTCTGTGAGTGGGTGTATGAGTGTCCGTGTTCGTGTTCGTCTGTCAGTGGGTGTTTGAGGGTGTGTGGGTGGGTGAATGAATGTGTGGATCTGTAAGTGTGTGTGTGAATCAATGAATGTGTGAGCGTATGTATGGGTCTATAAGTGTCTGTGTGGGTCTGTGAGTGGGTCTAGAAGTGTGTGGGTCTGTGAGTGTCCATGTTGGTCTGTGAGTGGGTGTATAAGTGTCTGTGTGGGCCTGTGAGTGGATGTTTGTGTGAGATTATGGGTGAATCTGTGCCTGGGTCTGTGAGTGCCTGTGTAGGTCTGCCAAGGGGTGTATGAGAGTCTGTGAGAGGGGTTTCTAGGGTCTGTAAGTGAGTGTCTGTGTTGGTCTGTATGTGGATGTGTGAGTGTCTGTGTGGGTGGGTGGTGTGCATCTGTGAGTAGGCCTTTGAGTGTGTGTTTGGGTCTCTGAGTGTGTATCTGTATGTGGGTGTGTGTGGGTCTCTGAGTGTTTCCACGGGTCTGTTAGTGGGTGTTTGAGTGTCTGTATTGATCTGTCATGGTGTGTGAGTGTATGTATGGGTCTGTGAGTGGGTATATAAATGTCTGTGTGGGTCTGTGAGTGTCCATGTTGGTTTGTGATTGGATGTGCGAGTGTTTGTGTGGGTCTGTGAGTGGGTGGGTGTGTACTATTATTTGTGAGTGTGTCTGGGTCTGTCAGGTGGTGTGTGAGGGTCTGTGAGAGGTATCTGTAGGTGTCTAAGTGAGTGTGTGAGTGTCTGTATGTGGAGCGTGTGTGAGTGTGTCACTGTGTGTGTGTGGATCTGTGAGTGGGCCTGTGTGTTTCTGTCTCAGTGGGTCTGTGAACGGGTCTGTGAGTGTTTGCATGGGTCTGTGAGTGTCTGTGTGGGTCTGTGAGTGGGTGTGCATACCTGAGAGGGTCTGTGAGTGGGGGGGGGGGCTATGTGGGTCTGTGAGTGGATGTTTGAGTGAGTGGATCCGTGAAGGATATGTCCCTAGATATCTATATATTTTTTTCCTTTAATAATTCAAAAACTACTGAGAAAATTTGCACCAAATCACAAAAACAGATCTTTCTGGCCCAAGATCAACTTTTGTGCCAAATTTGGTGTTATTCTGTTCAGCGGTTCAGGCTGTAGTCCTTTCTAAATTCTCTGCAGGAAATAACATTGGCACTTATAATTATCTCAAAAAACTATAACTTGTGCCCTAGGGTAACTATTACTCAGGCCCTCACCAAGCACTGCTAATTACCCTACATAATAATTACATCAGTCATGACATCTTCTATGACATCATTGACAATATCACTGCAACGTTTCAATAAAAATATTGATGAGAAAAAAGTGCATGGAATGAAATTGGGTTACTGATAGACTGGGACGTACGCAGTGGTCAAGTAGCAACCACAGCTCTTGTCAGGGTAAGGCACGAGCAAACCCCAAACTGACCTGTGCTCATCCTCCTGGTAGCTTGACACAGGACAGTCAGGCTTAACTTGGGGGCAAAGTGTAAATTATTTGTGAAACAATTCAAGCAGTAACACAGCGAAAACACCACACAAAAATTATCTCACAGCAAGTTGGAAAAATAGAGCAAAATGTTATAAATAAAGCAAGACCAAAACAACAAAAATTAAATAATTAGAACCGGAAGTATGATTTGTTTAAAAGAATTTAGTGAAAAATAGCCCCTAAAAGCACAGAGCTCAGAGCGCCAACTTGGGATATCTGATCACGCTGAACTAGGTCAGACACAAGTTCAGGCCAACAGCGATCGAGTACAGGTTGGCTGCAGTCCCCAGATTAGTCCCACTCAAAATTACCTTCTCAATTCTGTGCCAAGTGTCCTGTTCGTGTTGGGAAGGACCATGAGGAGCAAGGAGAGTATTGTGGGAGGCTGTCCGCTTAGTGCAAGGAGCAGGCCGGGCATCAAAGATGGATGTGCTAGTGCTTCATGTTGGCAGCCCCCTCGTGCAGTCGATGCTGTAGTGTGAAGAGTTGGGCTACCAGCACTTTTTGTTGATTCTCAGTGCAAGCGGTGTGGTCTTGGTGCGAAAGGACCAGTTTGCCATTGCAAAAATCCTAAAAGCTTGATTTAAGCTCACTGATCCACATCAAGGGTCCATGACCTGAGCAGCACCACTTGAGGGTAAGGAACTCACTACAGCTGGGTCAAGGGGCTGGTTCAGGATGTTGGGGAGCCTTTATGTCCCTGAGGCCAGCAGACTTGCCTTTGGAGTCACTCTGGTTTTCTTGGTTCATGATAAAGTTGCAGGTCTAGTTTTCCTTCCCCAGGCAAGAGGGCAGCAGGGCAGCCCAGCAGGACAGCAGTTCCTTCAGAGCAGCAGTTCAGCAGAGTGGCAGTCCTTGTAGTGGCAGAGCAGTCCTTCTTCCTGGCAGAGGATCCACAGGTCCAGAAGTGTGCTGAAGAGTTGGTGTCTGAAGTCCAGTATTAATATCTAGTTGTGCATTTGAAGTGGGGGAGAAGCTTCTAGAGTCATGCCTCTGAAGTGCACAGATGCCCTGTCTTCCTGGCACTGGCTCCAGACTAACTTCAGGGGGTATGCAGTCCTTTGTGCGGAGACACAACACAGCCTATCTAAATGTAAGTGGGGTTGGGCCCAGCTCTACCTCCCATCCTGCCAATGATGGCCCATTCAGTCACACCTAAGCTCCCCATTGTGAGTGTGTAGGAAAGTACCATCTTGCCTGGCATGTTACCCCCATTTTTCACTGTATATATGTTGTTTTAGTTGTATGTGTCACTGGGACCCTGGTAACCCAGGGCCCCAGTGCTCATAAGTGTGCCTGAATGTGTTACCTGTGTAGTGACTAACTGTCTCACTGAGGCTCTGCTAATCAGAACCTCAGTGGTTATGCTCTCTCATTTCTTTCCAAATTGTCACTAACAGGCTAGTGACCATTTTTACCAATTTACATTGGCTTACTGGAACACCCTTATAATTCCCTAGTATATGGTACTGAGGTACCCAGGGTATTGGGGTTCCAGGAGATCCCTATGGGCTGCAGCATTTCTTTTGCCACCCATAGGGAGCTCTGACAATTCTTACACAGGCCTGCCACTGCAGCCTGAGTGAAATAACGTCCACGTTATTTCACAGCCATTTTACACTGCACTTAAGTAACTTATAAGTCACCTATATGTCTAACCTTTACCTGGTAAAGGTTAGGTGCAAAGTTACTTAGTGTGAGGGCACCCTGGCACTAGCCAAGGTGCCCCCACATTGTTCAGAGCCAATTCCCTGAACTTTGTGAGTGCGGGGACACCATTACACGCGTGCACTACATATAGGTCACTACCTATATGTAGCCTCACAATGGTAACTCCGAATATGGCCATGTAACATGTCTATGATCATGGAATTGCCCCCTCTATGCCATCCTGGCATAGTTGGCACAATCCCATGATCCCAGTGGTCTGTAGCACAGACCCTGGTACTGCCAAACTGCCCTTCCTGGGGTTTCACTGCAGCTGCTGCTGCTGCCAACCCCTCAGACAGGCAGCTGCCCTCCTGGGGTCCAGCCAGGCCTGGCCCAGGATGGCAGAACAAAGAACTTCCTCTGAGAGAGGGTGTGACACCCTCTCCCTTTGGAAAATGGTGTGAAGGCAGGGGAGGAGTAGCCTCCCCCAGCCTCTGGAAATGCTTTGTTGGGCACAGAGGTGCCCAATTCTGCATAAGCCAGTCTACACCGGTTCAGGGACCCCTTAGCCCCTGCTCTGGCGCGAAACTGGACAAAGGAAAGGGGAGTGACCACTCCCCTGACCTGCACCTCCCCTGGGAGGTGTCCAGAGCTCCTCCAGTGTGCTCCAGACCTCTGCCATCTTGGAAACAGAGGTGCTGCTGGCACACTGGACTGCTCTGAGTGGCCAGTGCCACCAGGTGACGTCAGAGACTCCTGCTGATAGGCTCCTTCAGGTGTTAGTAGCCTATCCTCTCTCCTAAGTAGCCAAACCCTCTTTTCTGGCTATTTAGGGTCTCTGTCTCTGGGGAAACTTTAGATAACGAATGCAAGAGCTCATCCGAGTTCCTCTGCATCTCTCTCTTCACCTTCTGATAAGGAAACGACTGCTGACCGCGCTGGAAGCCTGCAAACCTGCAACATAGTAGCAAAGACGACTACTGCAACTCTGTAACGCTGATCCTGCCGCCTTCTCGACTGTTTTCCTGCTTGTGCATGCTGTGGGGGTAGCCTGCCTCCTCTCTGCACCAGAAGCTCCGAAGAAATCTCCCGTGGGTCGACGGAATCTTCCCCCTGCAACCGCAGGCACCAAAAAGCTGCATTACCGGTCCCTTGGGTCTCCTCTCAGCACGACGAGCGAGGTCCCTCGAATCCAGCGACTCTGTCCAAGTGACCCCCACAGTCCAGTGACTCTTCAGTCCAAGTTTGGTGGAGGTAAGTCCTTGCCTCACCTCGCTGGGCTGCATTGCTGGGAACCGCGACTTTGCAGCTACTCCGGCCCCTGTGCACTTCCGGCGGAAATCCTTTGTGCACAGCCAAGCCTGGGTCCACGGCACTCTAACCTGCATTGCACGACTTTCTAAGTTGGTCTCCGGCGACGTGGGACTCCTTTGTGTAACTTCGGGTGAGCACCATTTCACGCATCCTCGTAGTGCCTGTTTCTGGCACTTCTCCGGGTGCTACCTGCTGCTAAGAGGGCTCCTTGTCTTGCTCGACGTCCCCTCTACCTCCTGGTCCAATTTGCGACCTCCTGGTCCCTCCTGGGCCACAGCAGCGTCCAAAAACGCCAAACGCACGATTTGCGACTAGCAAGGCTTGTTGGCGTCCTTCCGGCGGGAAAACACTTCTGCACGACTCTCCAAGGTGAGAGGGATCCGTCCACCAAAGGAGAAGTCTCTAGCCCTTTTTGTTCCTGCAGAAACCTCAGCTTCTTCTGTCCAGTAGAAGCTTCTTTGCACCTGCAGCTGGCATTTCCTGGGCATCTGCCCATCTCCGACTTGCTTGTGACTTTTGGACTTGGTCCCCTTGTTCCACAGGTACCCTAGATTGGAAATCCACAGTTGTTGCATTGCTGGTTTGTGTCTTTCCTGCATTATTCCTCTAACACGACTGTTTTGTCCTTAGGGGAACTTTAGTGCACTTTGCACTCACTTTTCAGGGTCTTGGGGAGGGTTATTTTTCTAACTCTCACTATTTTCTAATAGTCCCAGCGACCCTCTACAAGGTCACATAGGTTTGGGGTCCATTCGTGGTTCGCATTCCACTTTTGGAGTATATGGTTTGTGTTGCCCCTATCCCTATGTTTCCCCATTGCATCCTATTGTAATATACATTGTTTGCACTGTTTTCTAAGACTATACTGCATATTTTTGCTATTGTGTATATATATCTTGTGTATATTTCCTATCCTCTCACTGAGGGTACACTCTAAGATACTTTGGCATATTGTCATAAAAATAAAGTACCTTTATTTTTAGTATAACTGTGTATTGTGTTTTCTTATGATATTGTGCATATGACACTAGGTGGTACTGTAGTAGCTTCACACGTCTCCTAGTTCAGCCTAAGCTGCTCTGCTAAGCTACCATTATCTATCAGCCTAAGCTGCTAGACACCCTATACACTAATAAGGGATAACTGGGCCTGGTGCAAGGTGCAAGTACCCCTTGGTACTCACTACAAGCCAGTCCAGCCTCCTACAGAGTGGCTATCTAGTAGGAATACACAAAGGCCAACCGACAGCTACACCCAGTCAGGCTGTATGCACCAAATGGCTAAGGCAGGAAAAGGTCAACTTTCTAAAAGTGACATTTTCAAAACTGTAATTTAAAATCTGACTTCACCATAAATTAGTATTTGAAATTAGGATGCCAGAAACATCCAAACATGAACTGATGACCATCTGATGACCTACTCCAATGTTATCCTATGGGAGAGATTGGCCTTGCAGTAGTGAAAAAGGAATGTATGAGGTTTTCACTTCCAGCACATATAAAACTTAAAGGTACATGCCCTACTTTTTAAATACATTGCACCCTGCTCTTTGGATTGTCTAGGCCTACCCAGAGGGTGATCTGTATGGACTAAAAATAGAGGTTTGGGCCTGACAAAGGCTTTATTTTGTCAGGTCAAAATGGCAGTTTAAATCTTCACTGACATGCTGCAGTGCAAGGCATGAGACATGCTGAAAGGGTCTACTTAAGTGAGTGGCACAATCAGTGCTGCAGACACATTAGTAGCATTTTAATTTACAGGCCTTGGGCACATGTAGTCCACTTTACTAGGGACTTATAAGTGAATTAAATGTGCCAATTGGGAATAAGTAATGTCCTAAAGAGAGAACGCAAGCACTTGTGTACTGTTTAGTAGTGGTAAAGCATAGAGTCCCAAAGTCAGCAAAAACTATCTGAGCAAAAAGTGGAGGGTAAAGGAAAAATGTTTGGGGGTGACCCAGCAGAGAGGGCCAGGTCCAACATATTTCCATCGTAAGAAGTGTCTGTTGTCCACAACACTAGTACGGGTGCTAGTCCATCATGTTTAACTGAGAAGTCCAAGTTCTGTAGCCCTGGTCAAGTTCTTTAATTAGGTAACTCAAGTCTAGCCAATGTCAGTCATACAAGAAGGATCTATGTGCAGCCAAGCTTTTGGAGTTTAGATAGCCTAGCACAACAAATCCTTCCTCACAGTTACGCCACCTTATGTTTCATTAGTATTTGAAAACCTGCATCCTTACTAGAAAACTTCCTTTTTGGCTAATTTTTAACCTCTTACTCACCAGAAAACATCCCTTTTGGCTAATTCGTAACCACTTGCTCACAAAAAAAAATCTTAAATGCTTGCCCTATTAACATATCGCACCAAGAAGCCATCTGTTAACTGAGTGTGTTATAAACAAATAAATAGCAATTGACAAAGTTACTGCATTTGAAATGGCTTGTTGATATTACTATAGCTTTTCCATATGTAGCATTCTGTGTTCTACCACGGCGTACCACCCTACTACTTCCTATACAAGTTAATTAGCACCATGGTAAATGCAGCACAAAAGGGTACATAAGTTAGTTACAATAGATATTTTCATATTGAGAAATATGAACGTGTGAATATGATGAATTAAGATATGTAAAGATTGAGTCTAGCTTTCCCATCTGCCCTCATCTACCCCATTAAATGAAGCCACAACCCATGTACCAGGCTCCCAAACCTCTGAAAATATGCAAACTTCTAAATATATCTTGGAGGATGGCACGCAGGCAGGGTCATTTAGTGGGTCAAATGTTGCTAAGTTTAATCTTCTTTAGAAATCATTAAGAATTAAGTTATTTTTTAATAAGTGCCATTTTTACCGTTTACAGGTTCATAAGTCTAGCACAGAGCACTCAGTTGGCTTAAACCATGCTAGAACTTGATCAGATAGCCCTTAATCACAACAATTTGCCAGTCATGGTTCAATGGGATACTGAAGTGCTATGCAGTTTAGGTGGTGGACTGGCAATCCCCCAGATAGTGGTATGCTTTCTCCCCCTACCGGGCTGCAGTGGAGGGAGCATCATATTCTATGGTGGTGCAAAGAGGAGCTGAGTTCATGGACCTTGAGTTGTCTTCGGTGGCAGTTAGGACTAACCTCCTGACAGAGTTGTTTCAAGCTGGAGCTTTATCCTCAGAACCCCGGCTCCCCTTGAATGAAGCCATTACAGATGTCCTACTGGGTACTTGGTCCAAACCCAGCACAGGGGCTCCTGTGAACAAGACAATTGTCTACTGCCATCGCCATTTTTTGGGTGACCCAAGTTTCCTTACACAATACCCCAGCCCTGAGAGCTTAGTTATCTAAGACTCTACCTTCCATGGTGTGTTCCCTTCCGCACCCCCGGATAGGGAATCCAAGAGGATGGACACACTTGGGAAGAAGATTTTTTTTTCTGTCAGCCTGGCATTGCGGTCCATGAAAACCACATCCCTTTTGGGCTGTTATTGCCACACGCTGTGGGATACACTTGCACAAGTGCTGTCACAGGTACCGGAGGAGGACCAGACTGTATTTTCCCAAGCAGTTCCTGATGGGAGAGGTGCAGCAAAGTTCACGATCTGATGTGGGCTGGACATGACCGACTCACTGACCAGAGCCGTTGCATCAACAGTGGCCCTGAGGTACCAGGCCTGGTTAAGGATATCTGGCTTTTCGACGGATGTCCAAGCCAATGCTAAGGACATTCCCTTGATGGCTCCGTCTGTCTGGAGAAAAAGCAGACATTGCTCTTGAGCGCTTCAAGGATCCTTGTACCACAGCCAGGTCCTTGGGCCCCCAGCAGTCACTTGCCCCCATCAGTCTGCTTTTTGCCCCTTCCATGGCTATGGAAGGAGCACCCCACTAAATCTGTTCTAGTCCAGCCACCCTGCCAAGCACACTGCCCAACCTCTGTGTGGTCAGTAACATGGGATCTACCAACCCCATAGATCAGGGAGCTTGTGGTGTGGCCAGTCCACTGATCCCCCTCTGCAGCTGCCTCCAAGACTTTGTAGTCTGAGTCTCCCCACTCAGGGACCAGTTGGAAGCAGGATTCACTGCCACCTGCTCTGGTGGCAATACATCACATCAGACAGGTGGGTTTTGCAGATAGTCCAAAGGGGCTACTCCCTCCCCTTCAAGGCTACTTCTTTTGTCCATGCTACCATCCTACGATCGGATGACGGAGGATCACTTGGCACTTCTCCGAGAGTAAGTTATGGCTGTCTTGGCCAAAGGGAGCCATAGAAAGGGTTCATGTACCAGAAGTAGGTTGTGGTTGCCATTCCTGCTACTTTCTGGTACCCAAAAAGGACAAGGGCCTCCTCCCTATACTAGACCTTCATTCCCCAATCTCTTCCTCAAGAAGTTCAAAATACTCATTCTGGCTCAGGTTCTTTCTGCCATGAACCCAGGAGACTGGATGTAGCGTTGGACTTTCAGGACCCTTATTTCTGTACTCCCATCCTGCCCACAGATGTTACTTGCGGTTCCAGGTAGGCCACAAGCACTTTCTGTTCACTGTGCTCCCCTTTGGCCTTACATGTGTCCCGCGGGGGGTGTTCACGAAGATGATGGCAGTGATCTCAGCTCATCTGCACAAATCAGGGGTTTCATTCAGTCTTCTATCTCGACAACTGGCTGTTGAAGATGGGCTCCCCTCAGGTTGTTGTCTCCCACCTCCAGACTACAGCGGACCTCCTCCCCTCACTGGGGTTCACTATAAACATGCTGAAGTCACATTTGACTCCCTCTCAAATGCTCCCTTTCATCAGAGCTGTTCTGGACACAGTGCAGATTTAGACTTATCCTCCTGAGTGGCGAATCCAGGATATTCAGGCCATGATACCGATGTTTCAGCCTCTATCCTGGATTTTGGTGAGAATGACTCTGAGGTTGCTGGGCGCCATGGCCTCCTGGATTCTGTTGGTGACACATGCCAGATGGCATATGCACGCTCTGCAGTGATACCTGAAGTTCCAGTGGGCACAGTATCAGGGGACTCTCTCTGGCATGGTCCAAATCTCAGAGGGAACTGCACGACATCTGCAGTGGTAGCTAATGATCTGCAATTGGGTCAGAGGCAGATCCCTCTCCCTCCCCCAACCAGATCTGACTGTAGCGACAGATGCATCACTCCTGGGCTGGGGAGGCCATCAGGGAGAGGTGGAGATCAGAGGCAGCTAGTCTCTGGCAGAGTCTGGACTCCACATCAACCTGTTGGATCTCTGTGCAATTAGACTAGCTTTGAAAGCATTACTTCCCTCTCTCAAGTGAAAGGTAGTGCAGGTGTTCACAGACAACACCACCACCATGTGGTACTGCAGCAAGCAGGGCAGGGTAGGGTTATTGACCCTTTGTCAAGAGGCTCTGCGCCTCTGGACATGGCTGGAACAGGAGGGCATATCCCTGGTGGTTCAACATCTGGTGGGCTCTCTGAACGCCAGAGCACATGAAGTCATCCGACAACACTTAGTCAATCACAAATGGCACCTACATCCGGAGGTGGCACAAGGTCTCTTTCAGCAGTGGGGAGAGCCTTGGGTAGATACATTCAGCTCTACAAGGAGCGGGCAATGTCAGCAGTATTGCGCATTGGAGTTTCCAAGGTGGCAATCACTTGCCAATGCTTTTCATCTTGAGTGGAACTCAGAGCTTCGGTACGCCTTTCCGCCCATACCACTTCTGCCCAGGGTTCTCAAGAAGATCAAGAACGACTGGCCCCAAGTCATCCTTGTGGCTCCAGACTCGGCATGGAGAATTTGGTGTCCTGAGCTACTGAGCATGATCATCGATTCTCCGATCAGACAGACCCTCCGGGAGGATCTTCTGTTGCAGCAGCAGGGAGGGTTCACCTGTCAAATTTCCCCCTTCTTGCGTGGAGATTTAGTGACGACAGTGGACAGTCTTTGACATTCCTCCCAAAGTTTGTAATGTAATCTTGGCAGGCAGGTGTCCCTGCAACAAAATGCCTGTTGTTGGAAGAAATTTGCGGCATGGTGCACAGAGAAGTCCTTTTTTCTTTAAAGCTGTTTTTGTTGATTTTTTTTTATACCTGAAAATGATAGAAAATCAAGCATTATCCAACAATGATATTTACCACTTGCATTTTCCATATTCATAAACTTTGTTACAGCACAAGCATGTGTTAGCATTACAGGAATGTGCAGCAGTAATATTACTTAAAAAAGTACGTATGTTTACACCTTTGCCTATATGAAGATGGGGAAGGCATGTAAATCGTATATGTAACAGTCGGGTGTAGACACATCAGCATGTTGTGGTTAAGGGGTCTAGGCGGTAGGTGACACAGCCTGTGAATCAAGTGGGTTCTTTAAAAGGTACTCTTGCAGGCGTTGCCATATATATTTAAGTCTTGATGTGGAGGTTGCAGAGTGGCATAGACTTTGCTTGTGGTGTCACAGTAAATCAAATTGTTTATCCAAGCCTTTACTGTAAGTCGTGTGCCGCTTTTCCAGCAGAGAGCCAGTTCTCATTTGGCCAATAATAGTGCAATTGCCGTATATCTACGTGTCACCACAGGCACATCAGACACATATCCCAGCGGTGCCGTCAGGTGAGCGTGGGTTAAGTCCACGTCTTTCATTAGTGAGAGGTGTGTGTATATATCGCTCCATATTTGTTGGACAATGGGGCAAAGTCTGCATCTTGCCCACCACATTTGGGACAACTTGATAACCTGGTGGAGTCAATCTTTGCCAGCATTGCTGGAGTGACATACACTCGGTGAAGAAACTTAAAGTGGATCAGTTTATGGTGTTGGTTCGGGGATATGAGTTTTGTTACAACAGTATTCCCAGATCTTATCAGGGATTGAGCAGCCCAAGTTGGCCTCCCAGCGAGACCGTGTTTGACCATTCTAGGTGCACCTCAGGGCCATGCAACTTTTATACAATCTGGCAATGGGGTACCCCGCATCAGCTGTGGATATCAAAGTCGTCAATGGGGTGAAATTGGCAGGGACCAGAGGAAAAGAGGGAATACAGGCCCTGAATGCAAGGCTATGTCGAATCTGTGGTCCCCGGTTTGCATCAGGGCCATGCCCATTGGGGAACAACTCGCAAACTATTGTGATATAAAATTTTAGGAGGCTGACCTGTACCACTCGTTCCCAGGTATGTGGAATCCAAGGGTTGTTGAGATGGGGAAGAGCAGGAGAACATAATGAGCTCTTTCCCAGTAATCGGTTGAGCTTCTGCCAAGTCCAGCATATAGTGGAAAGTGATTGTATGTCATTAGGGCAGTGCTTAATTTGTGCTTGTTGTTTCCGGTGCTGAGCACCGGCACTTATTTTTGAGGGCCAGGGCTTGCTCTTCTGCCTCAAGCATTTGCTGCGAGCAAAAGACACATATGGGAAAGACAGAGTAAGGGAAAAACGAAAACGCGTCACAAAGGAAGAAAGCAGAAAGCTGCAAACTGAGCTGAAGGGGCAGGGAGTGACTTTATATGGATTGAAGAGGCACGAGATGGCTTCAGGATTACGCTGCCTCAGTATTCTGTGCTTGCTCATTTAATTGCAGCAGCCTTGTGTTTAAGAGGAGGGCTTTGGGCACAGGCACCTCTTTATTTACAAATCAAGCACTGCATTAGGATCTTGCTTGATGCCCTGTGGAAGGAGAAAGATTAAAGGAATGGGATCGGCATGATACCTTCCAGGTAGATTGTGGGCCACCCTGGCATCCACATTAAACCAGTGCAAGGCAAATTGGGTGTGTGCTGCAAGATAGTAGATTCGGAAATCAGCCACTCCAAACCATCCCCCCTGTCATACGGCAGGACCAGAGTCACCCACCTAATACGGGGGCTGCCAACCGGCCCAGACAAAGCGGGTCAGCAGGCCCCAGAGCTGGGGAAGAAGACATTGGTAGTGGTACGGGAATGTTTTGAAAAAGGTATAGAAACTGAGGGAGAGAGTACAATAATTTTGCTAAGGGCCACCCGGCCAGCCAAAGACAGTGGTAGCCTTATCCACCTTTCAGCCTGTGCTGTTAACTTCTCCCTGGCCGGCCCATAGTTCAGACGGATCACCTGCTCCTTGTCCCTGTGTATAACAATACCCAAATTCCTGGCTGTGTCCTCAAACCACCTGAGTGGACAGTTTATTGATTCCATTGTGGTGGCGGGGTAAGCGGAAATAGCTCAGACTTGGTCCAGTTAATATGCAGCCACCAAAACTCTCCAAAGTGCACAATTTTGGAAATGAGGGGGCAGAGGTTGTACTGTGGGTGCCGAAAGAATATTAAGATGTTGTCTGCATACATGGTAAGTAGTAGTGGGCCATGTTTGAACCAAAGCCCCCGCTGCATATGCTTGGCTTGCAGAAATTGGGCCAAATGGTCCATAGCTATAATAAAAAGCTGGGGTGACAAGGAGAACCCCTGCCTGGTTCCCCGGGGGATCAATAATGCATCTGTAAGCACCTCATTTATTCTTAAACGGACAGTTGAACTTGAATAGAGGCGCATGATGAGTGTTATAAATCCATGAGGAAGATCGAATTTCTCCAGCACCACCTGGAGAAATGGCCACTCCAACAAGTCAAAAGCCTTCGCATCCAGGAGTGCAACTGCCACCAGCACAGTGGTAGATATGCGATTTATGGATGCGAAGACTGTGCCAAGATTGAAGGCTGTGGATTTGTGAGGGACAAAACCTGTTTGCACTAGGGAAATAATCTTTTCAATAAGCAATGCCAGCCGTGTTGAAGTGACTTTAGCTAGAATCTTATTAGCAAAATTTAAGAGGGAGAGGGATCTATAGGATGTGCATTGCTTATGGTTTTTATGTGACTTCAACAGAAGTGTGAGTACCACCTTTCATACTCTAGATGGAAGCTCCCCATGGTCAAGAGCCTCAGCATACATCTCTAAAAGATGCAAGGTTAGTATAGATTTATATGCTTTGTAAAAAGCACCTGTGAGTCCATCCAGGACCGGGGCCCTGCTCCCATCCAGCACATCTGTGGCCTGCCTGATCTCTTCAGCCGGAATTGGCTCACTGAGAAATTGGCTCTGCGCATCATTTACCCAAACCATTGCCACCTCCTGTAGATATGCTGCCCTATCCACACCATCACCAGAGAGAGTGGTGGAGTAGAGCCTACTGTATTACAGTGTCATAAGAATGCTCTTAGTATCTGTGGCCCCAGGGCTCTCAGGAGTGTGAAACTCCTTATACATGTTGAATGTTGCGTTGGGCGTACGAGGTTGGCCAATGTTCGCCCAGGCCGTTCCCCCTCTACTTAGCGGCGAGCCCTCGCATACCTCCCCAAATAAGCAACCTCCCGCTCTGCCAATGAGTGAAACTCCTCCAGCAGTTTTGAACGTTCACCAAGTAATAGCTCCCCATTCTGTGTCACCTCTGGACTATCTAGTTCTGCAAGACGCTCCTCTATCCGCTTGATACTACGGTGTATGTCTCGGATTACTCCTGCATGTTTGGAAATGGATAGTCCCCCTTAAAGGCCTCCCAGAGAGTGGCAAGGCAGGCCACCAAACATATATTTAACCTAAAGTATTCTAGAATTGCATCCCAGAGCCCTGTATGAAACAATGTGTCAAGCAGGGCGGAGCTGGGCAATGCCCATTACTTCTCCAGGTTACATTGAAGTGGGACAGAAAGGTTTATCCAAACTGGTGCATGATCTAAAAGTGTACGGGACATATAAGATATAAGAGAGCGCATGCAGCCAAGGAAGGGCACGGTCGGACAGCATCCAGTAGTCAATACAAGACCATGTTGCATGTGGGGTAGAGTGATATGAGAACATGGGTGTAGTCGGGTGTAACTGCCACCACACATCCCCGACGTGAAAGGTATCCCCAATGCTCCGAAGCACTCTAATAACCTCCACCTTACTAGTGGGGTGCATGACTCTAGAATCAAACAATGGGTCTTGTGTCATATTGAAGACCCCTCCAATCAGCATGACAGCAACATCATACC
Source organism: Pleurodeles waltl (assembly GCF_031143425.1). Lineage (NCBI taxonomy): Eukaryota > Metazoa > Chordata > Amphibia > Caudata > Salamandridae > Pleurodeles > Pleurodeles waltl. The sequence continues at coordinate 1,016,980,977 of NC_090442.1, forward strand.
TTTCCATAGTGGAGGAGATAATGTGGAAAAAATCTGGGGAGTCTGTATTGGGTGCATAGACGTTCACCAGGAGGACCTCATACTCAAGGAGACGTCAGTGGAGTATGACGTATCTACCTTCTTTGTCTATAAAACTAGTGAGGCGTATAAAGGGAAGCATTTTGTGTATGAGTCTTCATACCTCTCTGGAATAGGAATTGTAGCTGGAGAAGTATCTGTGTTGCCCCCAGGACATGGTGACAGCCAGTGAGTCCCTCAGAAGAAGATGCGTCTCCTGGATAAAGGCAATCTTGGCCCTGTGTCTATTTAAAAAGGCAAGTACCGGTTTTCGCTTTTGCACGTTAATCAACCCCCTTACGTTCCAAGCGAGGCATGAAAGATTGGTAAAGGTGTTACCAGGTGTGATAGTCAAGTGTGCAAATCCCTAACATATGTAGTGTTACTCAGCTAGCTGCGGGCAGGCAAGAACATTTTCTATAAGCATAAAACAAAACAACAGTCATCCCAACAAACCCCCCACCCCCACCCCCACCACAGACCCTAATCAGCTCAGAGAATCCCTGTGGAAAACTCAATAAAACATGTATCGTACAACACTTAAACTGTGGTATAAACCAGAGGGTGGGGCAACGCCCCGGCCATCGGTGCCCAGAGGTAGGAGTGAGATGTAACCATGTATTTATTGATATTGGACGCATGTAGCCATAAAGGCACAGCAGTATAGTCAGGTAGCAGGCTAGTGTGATACAGCAGGGCACCAGTGTCCCATCCTGTAGTAGCCCGTCCCCGCCTCCATCTATGTGGCTGATCTGCCACTAGAGAGGTCCTCCCCGGATGAGGCTTGCCAGGCATCCACAGCACGATCTAAACCATGGGCAGGGGAGGAGGCAGGATCAGTAGTATGTGACTTGCAAAAGGCTAGCACCTCGGGCGCATTGTCAAAGATACGGGCTTTCCCTCCAATGTCTGTGCGTAGCCTTGTAGGGTATAACACGCCATATCGAATCTCCCTGTTACGAAGTACTGTTTTCACATTTTGAAATTTGCAACAGTCCTCCTGTACCATTAACGTGAAATCTGGATAAATTGAAACAGATGCTCCCTGATAGTTCAATGGGCCACATTCAGGCACCAGTCTAAGCACCGTATTTCTATCCTGGAAGTTAAGCAGCCGGGCAATGAGGGGCTGAGGGACCTAACATCGGTGTGCCCTCTCGACCACAAATGTATCAGTGAAACTCTGGCAGTCGAACAGGTCTATCAGGAGCCTCTCCACAAATTGGTTCAGGCGTCCAATGTTGGTGGATTCCACAATGCCAGTTATGCAGATGTTATTGCGGTGCAATCTGGCTTCCAAATTCTTGTTCTTGAGTGCCATTGTTTTAAGGGGGAGCTCCATTTTATCCACCCATTTAGTGAGTGATGTACTGCCATCTTCCACGGCTTATTTTGTCTCCCATACTGTCTAATCTGTTAGCCAGTGCACCTAGCATTATTTGAGCGGAAGCCAGCGCTCAGCTCTGCCATTATTGCAGTTGTCCCATTCATGGATTCATCCGCAGCCTGACCTGGGCTTTGGGCAGTTGCCCCAGGTGCCGCCCGGGCTTCTCGATAAGCTCCACCCTTTCGAAAGGGATTTTGTTGGCATGTGTTGCTCTTTCCCATGGCAACTGATGAACAAGGATTTCACTGCAGTGGCTCAGGCCTCCACCAGGGCACAATATGAACCGGACACCACAAGGGAAGGGTGGCAGGTCGCAGGGCCCCTCTTGTGCATTGCTAGGGCGGCAGGCAGTGTGGCTCAAGCTCTTCATCCCACCAGTGCCCTGGATGCGCGCCAATTATTACATCTCCAGGGAAGGGGGCCCCAGGGCCCCTTCTGTCACCAGTGTCTGTTGGGGGCAGGCAGTCCTGCTTAGCCAATAAGGGCAGGCTGCCACTGCAGTCTCTGCCACTGGAGAGCTGCTGTCCACATGACAACTTAGGGTGATATGGTGGCAGGGCTCTGACACCAAGATGCACTGTGACACCCGGGGCACCGCCCTCCGAAGGGCCCAGGGACGCCCACAGGTCCCCCCTTCACTGCCACTCCGGGGCACTCACTGCCTGCCTCCTGGCCTCCGATTTCTCCACTGCTCCCTCCGGGGCCTTGGCATCCCCTGAGCCCTGGCCATCAGTGATGCAGGCCGCAGCCTGCAATGGAGGTGCCCTGGGATCGCTGAGGGTGCCTTGTTCGTCGTGCAGGCCGGACGCTCACCTCAGGACCCTTCCCCAGCAGCAGACGGCCCGCCCAGTGCTCCGCTGTCTTGGGTGAAAGTGGACAGCCAGCCATCCTAGCAGTCCTTGTCAGCGGCAGGTCGCACTAGACAGCAAGCATGTCAGAGGCCGCATTGCCATCTTGGGTCGAATCTCGGCCCCCACCTGTCATTGGGGCCCACTGGGGCATCGCTTCAGGGCCGACGGTCTTCCCTCGCCGGCGAATCAGAGTTTGAAGCCTGCATGGCGCATGGGGTCACCCAGTATCTACTTTGTGGGGCACCCTTGGCCGAAGATTCATGGCCGTGCAGCCTTTGTGGTTTCCGGCATGGCCCCGCCCCCTCATGCACAGAGAAGTCTGTTGATCCCCTTTCTGCCCCTCTTTCAGAGGTTTGTTGTTCATCCTATCTTTGGCCCATCAGGGCTCTGCTATGGGCACTCTCAAAGGTTATATATCTGCTATTCCTGCTTTTGTGCAGTTGCCTGATCAACCTTTGTTTAAGTCTTCTATTGTAAATAGGTTCCTCAATGACCTTACTCATATGTTTCCTTTGTCCCCATTCATTATACCTCAATGGGACTTGAATTTGGTTTTGACCTTCCTGATGTGCTCACCTTTCGAGCCTCTGAACTGTTATCTCAGGCTTCTCACCCTGAAAACAGCCTTTCTTGTGGCTATTATCTCTGCCTGCAGGGTGAGTGAGCTGCAGGCACTGTCATCTAAGCCGCCCCACCTTTCCATCTATCCTAACAAAGTGGTGCTTTGGACTAGGCCTTCCTTTTTGCCAAAAGTGGTCATGCCCTTTCATGTGGGCCAATCCATCACCTTGCCTAATTTGTACACATCTGCACATCCTTCTAAGGAACAGAAGAGACTCCACCGCCTGAAACCAAAAAGAGTATTGGCATTCTACCTTGATCGTGCAAGAGTTTCGGGTGAATGATCAACTCTTTGTCGGTTATGTGGGTACAAAGGAAGGTCGGGCAGTGCAGAAGTGAACCATCTCAAGATGGGTTGTCCTCTGCATAACAATTTGCTATGCACTGGCCAAGAAACAACTCCATGAAGGATTACATGCTCATTCTACCAGATCTAACGCTGTGACCACTACGTTAGCACACGGAGTTCCAGACATTGATATCTGTCAGGCGGCGATGTGGGTTTCTCTGTACACATTTACCAAACACTACTGCCTGGACAGTCAGGTCTGTAGGAACGGGTACTTTGCCTGCTCTGCCCTACAGGATTTTCTAGTAAGATCTTGGTTCGCAGACCCTTCTACGGGATGGTATACCTTGGATATCTTTTTGTCTCCATCAGATAGACATCATACTCACCTTTGGTAATGCCTTATCTGGTGGAAACAATATCTAGGTATGAAATCCTTACTGACCCACCCATCCTCTCCGCTCTGCAAAATGATTTCTAGGCACATGGACTCCACTTTCAGGGCCTTAGTTTTGTTGCACCAGTGGTCAGTATTCTCCATGGCTCTGTGCTTCTGGTGTGGAAAGTCGTGAAAAGAAACTGACAGCCTGGTCAGGGTGGTGCCTATATTGGACCTGCAACGTCATATCCAGTGCGGATGACGATGGACGTGGAGCGGATCAACGCCACCTAACAGCGCACAGCGGTATTGCTCGTGAAAAAACTCCAGATCCAGACTGACACTTGGGGGATATTCTAAGGTAAGGAATTTAAGGTAAAGAATCTGCAATTAGATATTGTCTCTACCATCCATATTAGGCGTTACCAAAGGTAAGTAACTTGTCTGGCACTCCCTAATTCTTTGTCACAGTTGTGGGTTCCTACTTTAGCACTTTGTGAAGGTTTTTGGCCCCCCTTCTTTACCATTTGGGTGTTTTTCCCCCTTTTGCTCTCGGAAAATGTCTGTAGAGGGGAAAATGATTGCCTTTGGGCTCTGCTGGTAACCACTCTCCCAAATGAAGCACGAGTTTTAACCGCACCAAACATGAAAGCTAAACTGCCTGGTGGCGCAACTCCCCCTCAATCCCTCCTTCTTCATAAGCCCTTCCCCTCCACAAGCTCTTCCACTCGCGCTCGCACACACTTTAGATGGTGGATCTGAATGGGGAGTCAGCACTGCCACGTGGCATTAAGTCACAAGTTTGCGCTTTGAAAGATGAATACATGAATTATAGTTGTGTCATCTTCCTTGCTGGTCCTCTTTTCCGTTTCATTACTTTAATTCAATCCACAAAATCAGTTTTTCGTATTCATGCCCAGTACGTTTTTCGAGGCCTTTTCTTCATTCAGATAATATAGTTGTGTGCTTTTAGTCTCACTGTACAATTAAAAGGTGTGCAAGACTATGAGGCTTTTTGTAGCTTTCATTTCTCTGGCTTCAGCTCTGCATCTTATAAAATCTCAGGGTCTGCTGCAGGTTTAGGTTATTTAAGCCATATGTGGTGTCAGATATGACTTTTATGAAATATGCTGCTGAATCTAACTGTCTTCTATTTCTTCTTTGTTCTCCCATTCTGGCAGCAGCAGACACAGAGTCAGGTATGCACGTGGTGGCATGTACGTGTCTGTGCTGCCGTTGTCATTGATGCTTGTGCTTACCTTACGGTACTGTACCTCTGCTGTGCAGTTGTTCAGTGATGCTCATCTTGAATGCTGTCGTCGAGCTCAGCGTGTTATGTCTCCGCATGCCTTTGGCTTGCTTGCACTGAAGGACGGATGCATTTATATGTTTTTGAGCAATTTAGTCTTGATAATTACAATGCTTCCACTGTGAATTAATTATAACAAATATTGCTACTGGTACCAATTAAGAGTGTAAATGTGATTTGTGAATGTAAAAGCGATTTGCTAAAACTATGCATCGTGTGGCTGTCGTTATAACAGTCAGACGTGTTGAGAAAGCAGTCACTAGGCAAAGGGTGCAAGTAATCTAAAGCTTTATCACGTTGCGACTCGAGGAAGCTCTGTTACCGTAATTCTTCTGTTGAATTAAAGACCGGCGTAGCAGATAGTACATTTCGTGGACTCTCACCGATTCGCTACCAGAACCGCGGACCCCCCACATATGTAGTTGTTATCTTTTGAACCTCAAAACAATACACAAAAACAACGGCACCGGTAAAGATCAAATACACAAATTATAAAATATGTTATTTATGTCACATAGAATATACAAAAATCGAACTTTTAATTGTAATCAAAAGGTTGGAGTGTTTCGAAAGGTAGTTTTATTTCTAGAAAAACAGTGATGTGCTGGACTCCAGCATAACATTTTGTCTTTTTTCTCCAAATGCATTCTCTTTTGTTGTTGGTGTTTACCAATGCTTCAATCCATACTATCTTCCCTTTACTGTACGCGTGCTGCTATCACAATTCCAGAAAAGAGTAACTTAAGTTTTGTCTTCCAATTTCAAATATCTTCACTCAGGACATTTAAAAATTGTCAAGTTTGCTTTTTTTCCTTAATCTACTAATAGTATTTAGTTTTACTTAATCTGCTATAACCTGCAAAAAATAAATATTTTTCCTAATAAGGTTATGTGTACATTAAAGATGGCTGTGGGCTATATATGCCACATTGGTTTGATTCCTGTATTGCAAGTAAAGGCATTCGTGCCCAAACTAAATGCAAGTTTCCTGCACTTGGAAAAGGTACATAATGGACAAGAAGAGTGCATGAATCCCATGTACACACCACATCCCAAAATCGTAATTCGAATATTTCCTGACATATACACCTACAGTAGGTACTATGTATCAGTCCCTAAACATAACATTTAGAGCACAGCACCAGCAAAGGTACATTTTAGGCAATCTTCCCTCACACCCAAAGCATGCACAGGGACATTAGTGGAAGATTCACATAACAACAGGCACAGCATAAATAGGAGGAATGCAAGTGTCACATGCACCCAGAAACAGATGCCCTGCCGAATCAATTGTGCAGGTTTCCATACACTTGCTTGCACACAAGACACACACTTGTGTTTATTTGACCTTGAGTGATTTACAGAATACTGTTGTTCAGATATTAGTCTGCATTCGAGCATATCATATAAACTCCTGGTACTCTTTATCCTAAATATAATCACATTTGATTATAGAACACCACCCTTACTACTGCATAGCTCTTACATTACTGACTATATTTCACCAAATTAAAGGAAATTACTCAGATGTTACTGTGTATTGTATTGCACCAAATTGCAATCTAATTTCCAAGTAATGTACAATTAATATAATACAGCAGTAAACTATTCTGATGGTTTTACACTGCTCTAGATTAAAGAACATTAAAGGTGATTACTATCATAATTTGGCCTGGCACTGGATGTGCAGAAGGATATGACGGATTAATGTACCCGCTCTTCAAATACTAATTAACAATCTCATCAAATGGTGTTGATTATTTTTCCTAGGTTAGATTTTGAGTGGAGGCTGCACTATATCTGTTATCCTGCCTCAGGATGGATCTTGTCAATTAGTTTGCTATGTATTCGATTTTAGAAAGAGCTTGCTTTTGGGTACTTTAACCTACCTTATAGTTGTAAGAATATTCTGGTTAGTTTGCCCTTTATAGGCTCTGTAGTTAATTTACCTGATACTATATATGGGATTGTACTCTGACTAATCTCCCTGCAATAAAAAGCAGAACATGTTTTGAGATTATTTAACTCCGCTTTGATTATACATAATATCTCAGTTTACTTTACTCCACATTGTGTTACAGAATAGGATTACTTTGATTACATTATGTTCTACTTGATTGCAGAAAAGGCAATCCCTTTTATCGGATAACAAAAACAATTACCCTCGACTTTACTGCCCGGAATTCTCTTACAGAAGATTTTTTTATTACTTCTGTTGATTTAGTTTAGCAAGTTGGATCTCTCCAGTTACTTTACATTTTGTTAGAGTATAAAATGAGATTATTCAAGTCAACTGTAAATTAATCAGAGCAAACATGATAATAATTGCATTGCCTTCATTGTATTGCAAAATTAGATTATGCGTGTTATGTTGCAGAAAACATTAAATAAAAACTATTTGGTTTGCAAAAACTGCTGACTCAGATTATTTATATTACATTAAATTAGAGTGACCCTGATCTCATGAATTGGCCATTCCTAATTATCTCACCCTGAATTATGTTACAATAAAATATTTGACTAGTTATTTTAATACATTAGATAATAGATGGCTATGATTTAGACTCTAAACCTTTGCTGTGATTATTCTTATTATACTGTTACATTTGTTAATATCATATGCCTGTAGGAGGCTGTATTGGTTAAATTGTTTTAAGTATCTTACAATGTACAGTTAGATAAGGAGATTGAACTGATCGCCTCACTCTGCACTAGATTGGTGAAGATGTTTACACTGCTCATGTCACCCTGCTCTAGGTAGAAAAATCCTATAATTACTTTACTGGGCATCCAATTACAGAAGTTAATTCCTTTTATTACTTTACCATTTAATTGATTGTAGACGATTGTTTTTCTTGCTTTACTCTGCATTGGATTGCAGGAAAATTACACTGATCGTTGACCACTGTAGTAGATCATATAGAGTGGTGACTGACCATGTTAGCACATATTAGATCACATAAAGATTATGCTGATTAATTTATCGTTTCCTAAAATACAAAAGATGGCTTTACCATGCACTTCATTAGTTCATATGAAATTTATTTATTTTACTTTCTCCCAAATTAAAGAAGATTACTTTTATTAAATTAACATGCATTAGGCTGCGGATTACCCTAGTTATTTAATTCTTCTGTGGATTACAGAAGATTATTTTTACATACTTGAATTATTTTGCATATGGCAATAGTAGGAAACTGAATTGACTACATAGTTTACATAAACTGACGCTTGCCTTTCTTGTATTAAATTACAGAATACACTGATTACCCTGTATGAGGTTGCACAGATTATTGCACTAATTACTTCGCCCTGCTTTAGATAACAAGATTACTGTAATTACTTAACTCTTTGATGCACCTTTCACCTGCGCCTTGGACAGACAGAGAAAGAGCAAATGTATTTAGGGACATTGTTTGCTTCTTCAGCAGTTCTTTGTATATTTTGTCCCACTACAACGCATAACCTGCAGCTCCAATCCTAAATCTCTGCGGTATTCTGCGTGCAGCAAAGGCATTTTCAACAACGTTATCTGTCTTTGCAGTTTCTTTGGTGATGTTCGCCCAGGAGCCCTCTCTAAATGCAAAAGATGAGCTAATCCTTCCATGTTTGAGTACAGTCACAGAGGCCATATTTGAAAAGGTCACATTTCTTCCTAAAAGGAGTGATTGTGAAGGAAAAGCGGAGTTACACTTGCTATGCAAAAATATTACACCTGTACTATCAATTACATAAATATGAATACTAGCCCTATCACTCCAGTTGCTTTATGTAATGGTTCCAGTTCACTCGAACTGGAGAATTGTCTCACTGCTACAGGGAGCAAATAGCTCCTGTTGCATGGAAGAATTAATTTGTATAAAACATAGTCCTTGTATAAAATTCCTGTATAGCTTGTATTTGTATTAAACATAATTCCTCTACCAATATTCGCCATAGCATGGTGCACTGTAAAAGGATGCACACAAGCAGGGTCAAACTGGCCTATAGGACAATGAGGCAGTGCCCAATGAGCTGGTCCGACAGACTATTGTGTGGGCCTGTTTCTTGGCTGTTTGTGGGCCTATTTTATGGTCTTCTGGGCTGATTTTAACTGTTGATTGATCATCCTTCCATACCTTGCAAAACATTTATACAGCATGTCTTTACAAGTTCAAAACTGCCCCAATGTAAACATGGGCCATTTTTCTAGCTTTCTAATTGACTAATGGGGCTATTTTTATTTTGGTGTGGGGCCTGTTTTCTGTTTTGGTCCGACACTGTAGACAAGGCATACAGAAAAAAAACTTAAGGGCCATACTATGAAATGAGAGGAGATGGAAGTGATGGAAGGGCTTGTCTACTCTTCGTGTCGCCCACTGAGACAGTATGTAGCACGTATGGGGAAAAATGTCACACTCCAGACCCACCGTGTTTGCAACAGAGTTACTACAGGAACACCCTAGTCAGATTACGGCTCTCAAAAACACCCAATCACCTTGGGTGAAAGAATAGGCAACCTCACTGGAACTTTGTTCATCCAGGTGGAAGAATGTGGACAGTCCATCCAACTTGCTATGGCCAGAGTCAGGATAAATTTCCACTGTAAAGCTCAATCTCCATAGTTAAATCGACCATCTCAACAATTTTGGATTTCACTGCCTCATTAAGTGTGTGATCTGTATGAACCATAACGAGTAGGATTTCAACTTCTTCAAAGACCCCACCACAACAAATGCTTCTTTCTCTAAGGTAGCCCATCAATGTCTCGTAGGTAGTCACGGACCTCATAAGGGTTTTTGGGGGCCTGAGCCAAACCTATTTTGGGGGCCCCGGTTGGAAACTGCTTTGATCCAATGATCCAGTTTGAGCTCTTTTATGCCCTCTTTGGCCAGGTCACTGACAGTGCACAGGCACACCCATATAAATTTGAAATGTGTTTACATTAAATATTCAAGGATAGAGACATAATCCAAATAAACAACAAATATGAGAGCTACCCCTTTATTTAATGTTATGATGTATCACTACACAAATATGTATCATTCTAACATATATAGCCAAAATATACAGTTTAATATACAATACTCATTTATTGGAACAACATTACATAAAATAGTATCAATAACTGTCTTCACATAGATATCCATAAAATTTAACACAGGATTATATTAATGAAACTTCCTTGCCACTACTTCCAAAAACGTACAGAAGGGTCGTCCCCCCAAAAACATATGTGTCCCCGTACATCCCAATCACTCACATCCATTCGTCTCTCATACCCAGTCGCTATCCGAACAAATCATCCAACTCACACCTAATCAAATTCCTCTGCCCCTTAGTTAAGTGGATTCAGCAGAGCAAGAAAAAATCTAAAAAATCTCACAACCTGGTTTGTAACATATATTGTTAATATAAATAAAACATTTCTGTTTAGGATGTATATCTCAACATCACAAGTCATACTGATTTAAGTGCAGTTGAAATAGTCTCCTTATCTTGCATCCATCTCACAAAATGCTTGAAACGTGTTTCGATTAGGGTGACCACCCGTCCGTAAATTTCACCGACTGCCCATAATTTCGCCCTGACGTCCCTTGTCCGTGATGAAAGCCTTAACGGACGGAATTTGTCTGTAATTTTAGCCTTTCACCAAAAGGAAAAAAGACGGCAGGGCGAAATTACGGGCAGATTTTCCCCAGTTGGAGTGGAAGGCAGGGAGGGAGGGGCAGACAGATAAGAAACAGACCTTCTTGCCAGGGTGTCTCCTTCCCTAAAGAAATGCAAATGTGGGCAACTGGTAAATCTGCAAATGCAAAGGGGCTTAAAAACCTATATCCACTTTAACCAAAGGAGTCACTTGAAGCTTTCTGATGGCAAAGCTATTTTCTTTTAGAGAGGTACTGCAATGGTGTTCAAAGGTGAGCTGTGGAGTGTGTGGTTTTAATGGAGTGTTATAAAAAATGTTAGTACTAGGTATAAACTGTATATTATTCAAATCTATACTTGAGAAGCACTTTTTTTTATTTAACCGAAATGTATTTGCGCATTTTGTAGCAGCCTATATATTATATATAATTGTATTTATATAGTGCTTACTATCCCTGACATGGCATTGAATGTATGTTTAAAATAAGGACTTAAACATTCACAGTTCTTTCAGGAGCCTCGGTACCTCATAGTACTAGCAAACATTGATCAAGCCAATAGGTTTAGTCTACACAAGAGTTATTTGCTTTGCCAATGTGTTTTAGCCATGTTATACACCAGAGTGGGTGCTGTTCATGGCTAAAAGTTAGTGGCATAGTGGTGTGGAGTGGAGTAGAGCAGCATAGGAACAGTGGCGTAGAGCCCAGTGGTGCAGGGTACAGTGAGGTTGTTTAGAGTGCATTGGCGTAGAGTGCAGTGGTTTAGAGTGCAGTGGCACTGAGTGGCGTGGGACAGAATAGAGTGGCATAGAGTGCAGTGGAGTAGAGTGGCATACAATAGAGTGGTAGAGAGTGCAGTAATGCAGAGTGGTACAGTGTTATAGAGTGCAAGTAGACTCATGTGAGATAAATGTAGAGTCCCAGACATACACTCGAGTGCTGTGACACTACAGACAAGTTGTGAGTACCTCACATCCTGACATTAGGTGTGAGACTGTCGCCCACAACATCTGCCCTGCCTCTTTCATTTTTTTTAGGTTGAAAGTCCATGGTCGGTTGGGGTAAGCTAGATGTTTTTGTTCAATTTGTTTACACTAGCATAAGGTTAATTACCTCAATGTTTCCCAAACTGTTTGCCAGGGGTTTTAAAATGTTCAGAAACATAATAAAAAATTTGCTGTTACTTTCTCTTCAAGAAAGATTGGGTAGATTTGGGTAGGGGTGATGGCCTTACTGCATTACTGAAGGGCATTAATTTACTACTAAAGAAGGACGAAATGTGACACCTCAATGTAGCATACTAGGAGGCAATCACAAAAAGACCACAGTGAATAAATAGCGCTATGTTAAAAAAGAGTAGATAAATGCACTGCCAACATAGTGAGGTATGGCCTCTCTTGCGTGTATCTGTAAAACTGACGTTTGTTCTTGAATTTTTGTCCTGATTTTTTGTCGTGAATTTTGACCCTTTGTCCTGAATTGTTTACAGTCCTGTCCAAAATTTGCATCAATGCCAGGTGGTCACCCTAGTTTCGGTGAATCCAATGATGGAAACCACCTTCCTGAGGGCACTGACAATCCAAACAAGTATACACAGGGGAAATAATAACAAAGCTTTTCCACAAAATTTAACCTGCACTAGAATAAAAATATAAGGCGCAATTTAACAAAACCTTATAAGAAAAGGCCAGCTGAATTAAAAATAATATTGTTCCAACAACCACCATCAATACCTGTTGCGAACACAGACAGGTGCCCCAATAATATAGTTCACCCTTCGTACTATTTTCAAAGAATAATTACCCCTCTAGTGAGATCCTGAGCTAGTCAAACATACATTCTCAAAAGTTCATGCATTGGTAAGAGTAGGAGAAAAAGAAACGTAAGGAGATCACAAGTACCAAAGCGTATAGTGATTCAATTGGCGTAAGACCCACAGATACCCTAGTGCGGCTTGCTCCACTCCATTTGTTAAGTACTTCAGTATGTACAAAGATCGACACTATTTACTGTTAAAAGTCAAGATATTGGTAGATTCAAATGTATTCCGATCTAGCGGTACAAATACCCAATATGCAAATAAGAGACTGACGTCATATTACAAGGAACTTGTCATCAACTACACATCGAGTATTCAATAAAGGGGGAGAGAGAATAAACCAACGTTCTTCGAAGGCTCTTCCAAAAGGCACCGATATCTGCCAAGAATAATATAAAAAAGAAATTATCTACTGAACTGGAGATTATAAATAAAAACCCATTTTAACAAAACCTCCTTCCTATGTACTCACTTAAGCAATAGAAAGATAATCACACAAGATTACGTACTCGCTGACCCAAAGAAATTCTCACAGCTGAAAAGAGACTTCCACATGACGTACACTTTTGAAAACTTCCTATATAGCATGAAAATGCATACCTGCAGCCAAGATAAAAAGTAAACACATAATCTAAAGATATGACACATAAACAAAACGTGAAACAGGCCTGAAGAGAGCAGCCGAAATTTCTGGGGCAAGTAAGCGCAGGGGGATTATAATCTGTTGACCGCTGCATAAAATAAAGCCTATTCCTAAATAAGTGAGGGTAATCAACATAACACCTTGGAGTGTTTCCACGTTTAGTCCCCAGCATGATTATCTAACACATGGCCTTGAACAACAATAGAACCGCCAGGGACCCAAATGGAGATGGTCAAGCCATTTCGGAGAATGCGGGTGGAAGCAACCGTCAGCCTGCGGTGTACTATCCTAACATGCTCATCTACTAATTCTCGCGCCTGCATGAGACTGGATGGATGGTAAATCCGAACGCGGCAAAATGACCTCTAACAGACGTTGTGAAATTCAGTTGAATATTTGAATACACATACCGGAAGGAAATAGATGATGATGCAACCGGTGCCAAAAGGTTAGAAGAACATACAACGGAAACTAAATCACCATCTTATAGCGGACTGAAAATGAATAAAGTGAATACAGTTGGAGATAACTATTACTATTGTAGGGTCCACAGTGAGACGCGACATCCCAAAAAAACCTTGTTGCAAGGTGATGCGATTAATGAACACTGGAAAAAGATAGGAAAGACACCAAACATAACAGTGTTAGCGCGTCGGTCCTTAATAAGTAAATTTACAAGGAGATGCGTATAGGTTGATGAACCTTTTGATTCTTTAAGGTGTTCTTGTCATAGTTTCAGTACAGAATCAATAATCAACACACAACAATCAATAACCATTAGTCAAATCAATAATCAATGGAGTCAGTAAATTTCACACACCTTTACTGTTCAGCCATAAATAACCACACCTTTAATGTTAAGTTTATTCAGTTTTATTTCCCTTATATTAACAATACTAAGTCATGAATCTTAATCATCAACTCAAATCAAACTATTTCAATAATGCTTGTCGATCAACAAGTCGCATGAAACATGAACTAATCAATGCTTGAATCAAAGGACATTCCAATGCATCAGCACAAAGCATTAACAAAACCCATTTCAGCAAAGTTAGGCTGTCCATAAAGTTCAGCAGAATAGTCAGTCAACCATTTGTCTCTGCAATTCGTCAGTCGTCATGTGAGTAACCTCAACTAACACAGATTAGCATCAGCATGTTGGGCTTCATGCAAATTAATTTAGAACACAAATTTGGAAAATATCTACGTAAAGAAAATAATAAGACAGCACAGTTGGTACCTAGAAAAAGACATTGTTCACGTCCTGGGAAAGTACATCTCATGCACAATACACGCATTTGGATACATTACTAGACACCTCATCTCCTGTCCATCGGTTCCCATAGAAAGTTTCTGCTAAGCATTTTATTAAAACAATGACATTTCACAGTTAGTTCACTCTGTCAGCATTTTATATTTAAACGCTAAGAAGTACAGCTTCTGTATAAAAGCCTGGCAAACTAGGCCAAGACACTCGCTAAGTTAAGGCCTACAATTTATAAGCAGTAACGTAATTCATAACCTTTAATATGACATATTACTACATTAATCTAATACATCTGATAGAGACTTCTAGTGGCAGATTCCTTACCTTAGAATTTCCCCCAGGCGTCAGATTGGATCCAGGGTTTTTTCTTCGAGCAATACCCATGCGCGTCGGTAGGTGGCATCGGTTGACTCCACGGGCGTCCTTGGCCTTGTAGTCACCATGATGATGTCGGGAGTAGTACACAGACGCCACCCTTGGGCAGTGACGTCAGTTCTTTTCTTTCCGCACCACGCGCTGATCTGGAGAAGAGCTACCCTGTCTACTTTTTGGCCAAATTTGACAGTTTTGTCAAGTTTTTCTGTGAAAATTTGGTGCGTCGAGTATGTCCCCGAAGACCAGTTTCAACCCGTGTGAGGACTGTCATCGTACGATGTGTGTGATGGATCCTCATCGGGTTTGTCTGTGGTGTCTCGAGTGTGTCCATGACCCGAAGTCGTGCTCCGAGTGCCGGGCCATGCACCCGAAGGCTTTGAGGGAGCGGTCCCTAAAGCTCCTGGCAGCCCAGCACTCGACTCCGCATAGGTCTCGCTCTCGCTGGAGAGGAAGGTCTCGAGATCAGTCACGGAGTCATCACCACTCTTCTTCCAAGTCCTCAAGTCAAGGTAAGAAGATGAGGAAGTCGAAGAAGTCCCATCGCTCTCTGACTTCGCCCCGTCGCTCGGCCAATGCGGGAGGAGCGTCCATGCACAAGGCCTCTGTCCTCGGAGCCTGCGTCTGGGTCGGCTCCGCGCTTCCCCGAGTTTCCCGGAGCCAGAGCGACCCCCGCCCAGCTTAAAGTGTTTTATGAGGCCATCTGCCTCATATTTTGGCGGTCCGACCCCCGATACGATGCCTTCGGACCCAAGGGGTTCGGCTGAGGGGCCTTCGGGTTCCGCGCCGGCAGCTTTGGCTCCAGACACCGAGGTCACCTCCGGATCCACGCTTGGATCCGCACCGGCGCCGGTCGCACCCTTGAGACCTTCCCCGGCGCCAGGTTGTTTGTCGATGCTCCAGACGTCGGTAGTGCCCACTATCGACATCGACCCAATTCTTATCCCCGATGACTCGGAGTCAGAGCGGCGTCGGCATATGCCGCCTTCGACTTCGATGAGGCCTATTCGCCCAAGGTTGGATTCGGACCATGTTTCTTATGGGTACAAATATAGTTAAGGAATGGAGGGGTCCCTGAACCCTTATGAATACCAGAATGACCCTTCTATGGACTGGGCTCAGGAATTGGGCAAAGCCAGTGGTCTGGATACTTCTCTTGACACTGGCATGCTGTCTCCTCCTACTGTGGCTACGGCGGAGGGAGCAACTTATGGTACGGTGGTCAGTAGGGCGGCTGAGGTCCTTGGTCTTCAGCTTCCCACTGTTGAGGTCAGATCTAATCTCCTGACGGAGGTGCTTCAGCCTGGGGCTTGTACTTCAGAACCCCTTTTGCCATTTAATGAAGCCCTCACCGATGTCCTTTTTGGTACCTGGTCCAAACCCAACACAGGGGCTACTGTGAATAGGACTATCGCACCCCGCCATCGGCCCGCTCTGAACGACCCTAAATTCCTGTCCCAACACCCCAAGCCTGAGAGTCTTGTTATCCAGGCTTCCTCTGCTTCAGGCACATTCCCTTCCGCACCCCCGGATAGGGCATCAAAAAGGCTGGAACAGTTTGACAAGGAGTTGTTTTCTTCCTCTAGTCTTGCGCTGCGGTCTGTGAACACTGCATACCTTTTGGGCGGTTATACCTTCTCTTTGTGGGATATGGTTGCGCAGGTCCTGACGCAGATACTGGAGGAGGCCTGTGCTATCATCTCCCAAGCTGTGAACGATGGGAGAGATGCAGCAAAGTTCACAATCCGTTATGGGCTGGACCCGACCGACTCTCTGGGCAGATCCGTTGCTACAACCGTGGCCTTACAACACCATGCCTGGTTGCGTATTTCTGGTTTTTCTGGGGATGTCCAACAGTCACTCATGGACATGCCCTTTGATGGCTCACCTCTCTTCGGAGACAAAGCAAACTCGCCCTTGGAGAGATTCAAGGATTCCCGGGCTACGGCGTGGTCCCTCGGTCTTTCCTCTGCCCCTTGCCCACCACAGTCCACTTTTCGCCTCTTTTGTGGTCACAGAAGGGGCCCCCTATCGCGCCCTCCACCCAGCCACCATGCCGCCCACGCTGTTCAGCCTCTGTGTGGCTGGCGTGGAATCCCACGTGGCCATGGGACAGGGAACCAGAGGTCTGCCCAGTCCACCTCTGCCTCCGCTGCAGCCTCCAAACTCTCCTAGTCCGTCCCCTCACTCCCGTCCAGTTGGTGGCAGGATTCGCCATCACCTGCCGCACTGGGAAAACATCACCACAGACAGGTGGGTTTTGACGATAGTTTGAAAGGGCTACTCCCTCCCTTTCAAATCTTCTCCACCAACCATGCCACCATCCTTCATTCACCTTCCAGAGGATCATTTGGTGCTTCTCTGCCAGGAAGTCACAGCTGTCTTGGCCAAGGGAGCTATAGAAAAGGTCCCTGTGCCAGAAGTAGGTCGTGGTTGTTATTCCCGCTACTTTCTGAGACCAAAAAAGGACAAGGGCATACGTCCTATCCTAGACCTTCTGGACCTAAACTACTTCCTCAAGGAGGAGAAATTCAAAATGCTCACTCTGGCTCAGGTTCTGTCTGCCTTGGATCCAGGAGACTTGATGGTAGCGTTGAACTTGCAGGATGCTTATTTTCACATCCCCATCCTGCCTGCCCACAGACATTACCTCCGATTCGTGGTAGATCACGAGTACTTTCAGTTTACCGTGCTCCACTTCGGCCTTACCAGTGCCCCTTGGGAGTTCACGAAAGTGATGGCGGTGGTTGCAGCTCATCTGTGCAGGTTAGGGGTCTCAGTCTTCCCCTACCTCGACATCTGGCTGTTGAAGGCAGACTCGCCCCACAAAGTCATCTCCCACCTTCAGACTACGGAGAACCTCCTGCACCTGTTCACTATAAACGTGCCAAAGTCACACCTGACTACCTCTCAGATGCTCCCTTTCATTGGAGTGGTTCTGGACACAGTGCAGAATCAGGCTTATCATCCTGAAAAGCGAGTCGAAGACATTCAGGCTATGATTCCAATCTTTCAGCCTAGGTCTTGGGTTTTGGTGAGACTGACTCTGAGGCTGCTGGGCCTCATGGCCTCCTGCATCCTGCTAGTAACACATGCCAGATGGCATATGCGGGCTCTGCAGTGGGACCTGAAGTTCCAGTGGGCGCAGCATCAGGGGAATCTTTCCGACAAGGTCCAGATCACAGAGGGGACTGCGAAATACCTGCAGTGGTGGCTTTTTAATCTGCATTGGGTCCACGGCAGATCCCTCTCCCTTCCCCAACCAGATCTCTCTATAGTGACAGATGCGTCACTTCTGGGTTGGGACGGCCACATGGGGGAGGCGGAGATCAGAGGACTGGGGTCTCCGGCGGAGTCTGGGCTCCATACCAATCTTCTGGAGCTCCGGGCGATCAGGCTTGCGTTGAAAGCATTCCTTCCCTCTCTCAAAGGGAAAGTGGTGCAGGTGTTCACGGACAATACTACAGCCATGTGGTACTGCAACAAACAGGACGGAGCAGGGTCCTGGACCCTTTGTCAGGAGACACTATGCCTCTTTACATGGCTGAAACATCAGGGCATTACCTGATGGTTCAACGTCTGGCGGGCTCCCTCAACGCCAGAGAGGACGAACTCAGCCGTCGATGCACAGCCGATCACGAATGGAGTCTCCATCCGGAGGTGGCACAAGGTCTCTTTCAGCAGTGGGGAGATCCTTGGTTAGATCTGTTCGCCTCTGCAGAGAAAGTGCAATGTCAGCTGTTTTGCGTGTTGGAGTTTCCAAGGCGGCACTCACTCGGAGACGCTTTTCGTCTCGAGTGGAACTCCAGCCTCCTTTCCGCCTATACCTCTTCTGCCCAGAGTTCTCAAGAAAATCAGGAATGACCGGGCCCAAGTTATCTTGGTGGCTCTGGACTGGGCAGAGAGGGTACGGTATCCAGAGCTATTGAGCATATCCATCGATCCTCCACTCAGACTGCCTCTTTGGGCGGATCTTCTGTCGCAGCAACAGGGTACGGTTCTTCACCCGAACATGTCCAACCTCTGCCTTCATGTGTGGAGATTGAGCGGCAACAGTTGACGGCTTTTGCCCTTCCACCCGAAGTCTGCAATGTTACCTTGGCAGCCAGGCGTCCATTAACCAAAACTGTATACGCCTCTCGTTGGAATACATTTGTGGCATGGTGTACCAACAAATCTGTTGATCCCCTTTCGGCCCCTGTGTCTCAGGTTCTTCTGTTCATTCTTTCTTTGGCCCAGCAGGGCTCTGCTTTGGGCACCTTTAAAGGGTATTTATCTGCCATTTCGGCCTTTCTTAGGCTACCTGATCAGCCCTCACTCTTTAAATCTTCTATTGTGAGTAGATTCCTAAAGGGGCTCACCCATTTATTTCCTCCCACTCCATTTATCACCTCTCAGTGGGACCTCAATCTTGTACTTACTTATTTGATGTGTACTTCCTTTGAGCTAATGCATAATTGTCCCTTGCGGCTCCTCACCTTCAAAACTGTCTTTCTTGTTGCAATCACCTCTGCTCGCAGGGTGAGTGAGCTTCAGGCCCTTTCCTGAAAGCCTCCATACTTGTCTGTGCACCCTGACAAAGTAGTGTTGCGCACTAAGGCTTCTTTCCTTCCTAAGGTGGTTACACCCTTTCATGTAGGCCAGTCCATCACTCTGCCTACTTTCTATGCAACCCCACATCCTTCCCATGAGGAGGAGAGACTCCACCGCCTGGACCAAAAAGAGCATTGGCGTTCTACCTCAATCGTACTAATGATTTCTGGGTTGACGATCAACTCTTCGTTGGGTATGTGGGTGCGAAAAAAGGGAAAACGGTGCAAAAGCGTACCATCTCTTTATGGGTGCTTGTTTGCATCAAAATGTGCTACGCTCTGGCCAAGAAGCAACCTCTTGACAGCTTGCATGCTTATTCCACCAGAGCAGCTGCTGCTTCCACTGCGTTAACACGCAGGGTTTCTGTCCTGGATATCTGCCAGGCAGCTACGTGGGCGTCCCTACACATGTTTGCTAAGCACTACTATCTGGACAGTCCGGTCCATTGGGATGGCTACTTTGGTCTTTCTGTTCTGCAGGACTCCCTAGTATAATCTTGGTTCGCATCCCACCACCGAGGATGGTATTGCTTGGGTATCTATTCCAAGGTAAGGAATCTGCAACTAGAAGTCTCTATCAGATGTACAAGTTAATTACCTTCGGTAACGACATATCTGGTAGAGACATATTCTAGTTGCAGATTCCTTACCGCCCACCCATCCTCCCCGCTTGTGAACTGATTTCTAGGGACAGGGATTCCCCCTTTCAGGTCCTTAGCTCTGGCGCACCAATCTCAGTGCTCTTAGCGGCTCTGCTCCTTGGCGTGGAAAGTCATTAAAAGAAACTGACGTCACTGCGCGAGGGCGGCGTCTATGTACTACTCCCAACGTCATCACGGCGACTACGACGCCAACGACGGCCACAGAGTCGACCAACGCTACCTACCGACGCGCAAGGGTATTGCTCGAAGAAAAATCTCCGGATCCAGTCTGACGCCTGGGGGAAAGTCTAAGGTAAGGAATCTGCAGCTAGAATATGTGTCTACCAAATATGTAATTACCGAAGGTAAGTAAATTGTACATTTTCAATATTTCGTACATATTAATCATAAATTAGTACATTTCGTGAGCACTGGTGGCCATTCTTCGAGGTCACATTTTCAAACGTGCACATTATTTTTCTACGTTATTCATTTTTCTACATAAATCATTAACCAAAATACGTAAATTCATTAAAAAAATTCTAATTAAGACATCCACTTCAGCAATCCCTCCTCTGATGACTAAATATGTCATCACACCAAATTACCCACAATTTTTCAGTTCAATTTCTTCAACATTTAGTTTTCTTTTCGAGTTTTCCCTCTATATTCTTTCCCTTTCCTTCTCTTCCCTCCTCTGATTCTTTTTAGACCTTTTCAATTTGATTCTCTTACATAATTTGCATAATCCCCATATTCTTAATAGACACCCTATAACAATTAATATTCCCTGTATAATTTTCAGTAATACCCCATTCCAAATACTACTAAGCCAGTTGCCCACTCCTTACCAACCTTTTGCCAAACCCCTGGTTCTTTCAAATCACTAATTGCGTTAGTCATATTAGTAAGTAAGTCTCTTATCTCTTTACTATTGTTAGGTATGTAAGAGCAGCAATGCCTAGAGTTAATAATTTTACATACTTCACCATTTTTCACTAAAAGAATGTCTAAAGCAAGACGATTTTGAAGAGTCATAGCTCTATCCGCAGCCAATTCAATATCTATCAGGAGTATAGCCCCTGAAAAATTTGTCAGCATGTTATCCACAATAGTAGACAACTATTGACTCTTGATTGAATTCAGGATGACTCCTCGGAAGGAATCACAGCACCAAATATATCTCCCTCTATCGAAGCACAGACTTCCCTCCTCTGTCTCTTACAATGTAATTCTGTCAATTTCGGAAACTTTTTCAAATCCTGCATCTGGTAAATCTTTGGACAAACTATCCCCAAATAACATGTCCCATACCATCCTCTTGGAAGACGGTAATAAGCATTAAGTCCACAAATATAATAGATCCCTGGAATCGCAGGGTCCTGCCCATTCAACATAAATGTCCATTTACTCTGAAACAAAACACATGCCTTCATTCACTCGTACCCACAAATAAAGTGTCAATGTGCGATTTTGGCCTATACATACAAAGCTTCCCTATGTGTAATGCATCTACAGCTAGTTTCCCTTGCGTTTTAATTGCAGTGTAAGCATAATCATTCTTGTCAGTCCATTTCTCTAAGCCTTTTTCTAATTTCTCCTTCAGCGCCTTTCTCCTGTCGTTAGTGTGATCTAAGAGACTTTTCTCTAACGGTGTGGGTAAGCATGTAAGATTATTCTTGTGAGCATAAGCTGTACCAAATGTTAGTGTAGGTTCAAAGAATCCTCTAACTAATTCTATGTCATTATCCTTAGCTACTCTACTTAAGTACCTAATAATAGGAACAAACAAAAACACAAGGTCATGATTAGAGTAGAAATACTGAATGTTCTCCTGGTTATAGAACCTTGTTAGTAACAGACTACAACTTATCTCATATGTTAGTGGGAGACTATGATAGGTGACTCCTTCCTCAACTGATGAAGGAATCTACGTACACACAAGACAGTCCTTTGCATCCATAATCTCAACATGCTCACTCAATAAGCGATAGAAAACGTTAGAAGAAAGTTTTCTTTGAACATTAGTAAAGTCATGCAAATACTTTTCATCTAACTTAAATCTCTCTAAAGGCGTTAATGTAGTAGTCTCAAAAGCCGAAGTACGGTTGGCTCCTTTCGCATCAAGAACAGGCATACCCACAATCAGCACTATAAACAAAATCCCACACATAATTGCCAAACCAAAGTTCATATATTTACTACGCCTAACATCCCTAATTTGCTTATCTACATCAGCCATGATCTGTAAAGAATGAGAAAGCAGAAGTAATTGAGAAAACGTGCAGCAAAAAGCAAAAATAGACAATTCTTTCGGCAGATCAGTTTCACTTCCAGGAACCCTTCTCCTTGTTAAAATCGGTTAGCAGCTTTGTCAAAATCAGGTTTCCAAAGTCAAATCAGGTTATCTATGTCCTTTCTGGTTACTTTCAACAGTCTCTTTCTCAAAAATATTTTTCAGATTGTTTCAACAGTTCAATTCATCAGTCTTCTTCAGGTCACTTCAAAATACTGACTTGAAACTTCCCTATCAAAACAAAAAGACATAAACTCTTGTTGCCATTCGTTTGTAGTTGCATACGCCCATTAAGGACCTGCGTATCTTCAACTTGCTATTCTCTTTCTTTTCAACTTTCGATCACCATTCAACTCTCCTTCATTTAATTCCTCCTTACTTGTAGTATCTACTTCTTCCTCTATTGTTGGTTCAACTATCACCTCTTTCCTTTTCTCAACTTGTGAATTAGGCCACTTATCTCCTTTTCGTGTACCTTAAGTTAATATTCTCTTCAGGATTGAACTTCAATCCTTTTCTTTCTTTGTGGTGTTTTCTCTTGACCGCCCTGCAACACGTTTAGGACGGGTCAGATCACTTTGACTTTGATCCAGCTTAACTCCTTCCCCTTCTCGGTCTGGCATTTGCTCTGTTTGTCTTGCAGAATCATCTGCTTCTGGGAGAACCCCCTAAGTGCTAGGCTCTCCTGCTAGTTCAGTTGCAGTAGGTTCCTCAGCACCCTCCTGGAGATCTTCACCTTCGTCTCTCACAGGAGTGAGGGAACCGTCCTTTCGCTCATGCACTTATTCCTCCTTCTTGATCTCCCAGATTTGCAAGCAAAACTCGACCCGCAAATTTTACTCTCAACTGATCAATGGGTCTGTCCTGATGCACATAGGACTCGCCAAATCTCAGTCAAAATTTCCACTCGCCCACTTAACACACACACTGCTTGTTGACGATGCCCGATCAACCTTCTAAACCAGACAGATTACAACATATAACCAAGTGTATTATACACTTTTCCAATATACTCCGGAGTCTTAGACCACACAGGGTCCGTACGTCAACAATGACGTGGACAATTTTTTAGCACAAATCGCCACACACATGAAGTTCGACGACTTCCCTACTCTCATACTGTGGAGTATGCACACTCCTACTAAAACTTCATTTGGAGTA
Organism: Pleurodeles waltl; assembly: GCF_031143425.1. NCBI lineage: Eukaryota > Metazoa > Chordata > Amphibia > Caudata > Salamandridae > Pleurodeles > Pleurodeles waltl. Next base: position 1,017,004,288 of record NC_090442.1, read on the forward strand.
CGCAGACTCCCTAAATCCCCCCGTACGCCACAATTCACCTGCGATTTGCATAAGCTGTGCAAGCGCAACCTATCTCTCTTACTCTATCACTGGAATGCCGGGAACATACCCAACACTACTAGCAGGATCCAGGATCTGGGAAAGTCATTTCTGGGCTCAAGGGAACATCATTCTCTCTACAAATGCCATTTTGAAAAACAAAATCCAAATTTCAATAATACTGAATTCTCAAACGGATCAATCTTTAAACTGTTACTGTTAGACTTGACAGCCTTAGGGTGGTCACCCCTAACATTTTGCCTGCCTCCCTCCACTTTTTAGATACTGTTTTGGCTGGTTTTAAGACCCTGCGCACTTTACCACTGCTAACCAGTGCTAAAGTGCCTATGCTCTCTCCCTTTAAACATGGTAACATTGGATCATACCTGTAGGAAGTTGGCTCTGTATATACTATTTCAAAGTAAGAAATAGTGTGCACAGAGTCCAAGGGTTCCCCTTAGAGGTAAGATAGTGGCAAAATTAGATAATTCTACTGCTCTATTTTGTGGTAGTGTGGTCGAGCAGTAGGCTTATCAGAGGGCAGTATTAAGCATTTGTTGTACACACACACGCAATAAATGAGGAACACACAAAGACAAACTCCAGGCCAATAGGTTTTTATATAGAAAAATACCTTTTCTTAGTTTATTTTAAGAACCACAGGTTCAAGATTTGAAGTAAATACATAAAATGCAAGGTATTTCACATAGGTAAGTTAGGAACTTTGAATAAAAGCAATATCATATACAGTCTTTGTTAAAATGGCAGTAAGCCATTTTAAAAGTGGACACAATGCAAAAATCAACAGTTCCTGGGGAGGTAAGTAAAGGTTAGTTTGTGAGTCTCAGTTCCTGGGCTTAGGCAGCCCACCGTTGGGGGTTCAAGGTAACCCCAAAGTTACCACACCAGCAGCTTAGGGCCGGTCAGGTGCAGAGGTCAAAGAGGTGCCCAAAACACATAGGCGCCTAGGGAGAACAGGGGTGCTTCGGTTCCAGTCTGCCAGCAGGTAAGTACCTGCATCCTCGGTGGACAGACCAGGGGGATTTTGTAGAGCACTGGGGGAGACACAAGTAGGCACACAAAACACACCCTCAGCGGCACAGGGGCGGCTGGGTGCAGTGTGCAAAGCAGGCGTCGGGTTTCAGATAGGAAACAGTGGAGGGACCCGGGGGTCACTCTAGCGGTGCAGGCAGGCACAGGGGGGGCTTCTCAGGACAGCCACCACCTGGGCTAGGCAGAGGGATGCCTCGGGGTCACACCTGCACTGAGGTTCGGTTCCTTCAGGTCCTGGGGGGCTGCGGGTGCAGTGCTGGTTCCAGGCTTCGGGTCCCTTGTTACAGGCAGTTGCGGTTAGGGGGAGCCTCTGGATTCTCTCTACAGGTGTCGCTGTGAGGGCTCAGGGGGGTCTTCTCGGGCTACTCACGGGATCGCAGTCGCCGGGGAGTCCTCCCTGTGGTGTTTGTTCTCTTGATCTCGAGCCGGGGGCATCGGGTGCAGAATGGGAAGTTTCACGCTTCCGGCAGGAAACGTGAAGTCTTTAAAGTTGTTGAACTGTTGCAAGTTTGTTCAGATTGTTGGGCAGAGCCGCTGTTCACAGGAGTTTCTTGGTCATGGTGGTAGGGCAGACCTCTGAGGCTTCAGAGGTCGCTAGTCCCTGTTGAATGCGTCGCTGGTTGCAGTTTTTCGACTCTGGAGACAGGCCGGTAGGGCTGGGGCCAAAGCAGTTGTCATTGTCCGTAGTCTCTGCAGGCTTGTAGGTCAGCAGGCCTTCTTTGGTTCAGGTTGCAGGAATCTGATTTCCTGGGTTCAGGGGTTCCCCTAAATATTAGATTTATGGGTGTGTTTAGGTCTGGGAGGGCAGTAGCCAATGGCTACTGTCCTTGAGGGTGGCTACACCCTCTTTGTGCCTCCTCCCAGTGGGGAGGGGGGCACATCCCTAATCCTATTGGGGGAATCCTCCAAAACTAAGATGGAGGATTTCTAAAGGCATGGGTCACCTCAGCTCCGGACACCTTAGGAGCTGTCCTGACTGGTGGGTGACTCCTCCTTGTTTTTCTCATTATCTCCTCCAGCCTTGCCGCCAAAAGTGGGGGCAACGGCCGGAGGGGCGGTCATCTCCACTAGCTGGGATGCTCTGGGGCACTGTAACAAAAGGGGTGAGCCTTTGAGGCTCACCGCCAGGTGTTACAGTTCCTGCAGGGGGAGGTGAGAAGCACCTCCACCCAGTACAGGCTTTGTTCCTGGCCACAGAGTGACAAAGGCACTCTCCCCATATAGCCAGCAACTTGTCTGGTTTGTGGCAGGCTGGCAGGAACTGGTCAGCCTACACTAGAAGTCAGATTGGTATTCAGGGGTATCTCTAAGATGCCCTCTGGGTGCATTTTACAATACATTGCACATTGGCATCAGTGTGCATTTATAGTGCTGAGAACTTTGATACCAAACTTCCCAGATTTAAATGTAGCCATTATGGAACTGTGGAGTTCGTGTTTGACAAACTCCCAGACCATATACTCCCACTGCTACCCTGCACTTACAATGTCTAAGGTTTTGCTTAGACACTGTAGTGGCATAGTGCTCATGCACATATGCCCTCACCTGTGGTATAGTGCAGCCTTCCTTAGGGCTGTAAGGCCTGCTAGAGGGGTGACTTACCTATGCCACAGGCAGTGTGAGGTTGGTATGGCACTCTGAGGGGAGTGCCATGTTGACTTAGTCTTTTTCTCCCCACCAGCACACACAAGCTGTGAGGCAGTGTGCATGTGCTGAGTGAGGGGTCCTCAGGGTGGCATAAGACATGCTGCAGCCCTTAGAGACCTTCCCTGGCATCAGGGCCCTTGGTACCAGGGGTACCAGTTACAAGGGACTTATCTGAGTGCCAGGGTTGTGCCAATTGTGGAAACAAAGGTACAGTTTAGGGAAAGAACACTGGTGATGTGGCCTGGTTAGCAGGGTCCCAGCACACTTTCAATCAAAACTTAGCATCAGCAAAGGCAAAAAGTTAGGGGGTAACCATGCCAAGGGGGCATTTCCTTACAATACCCAATTGAACTATTTAATTTACTTATAAGTCCCTAGTAGAGTGCACTGTGGGCCTCATTATGACCCTGGCGGCCGGCGGTAAGCTGGCAGTAACACTGCCAACAGGGTGGCGGTGTTCCGCCAGCTATTATGACCGTGGCGCAATAGCCAGGGCCATACCGCCCGCCCCTCCACTATACCACCAGGCTTTCGCCTGGCGGTCATAATCCCCAGGGCAGCGGTGAAAGCACCGCTGCCCTGGGGATTATGAGTCTCCCGACTGCCAGCCTGGCCACGGTGGTAAACCCCGCTATGGAAAGGCCGGCTGTAAAGGGGACTTGGAGGGCCCCTGGGGGCCCCTGCACTGCTTATGCACTTGGCATGGGCAGTGCAGGGGCCTCCAGGCATAGCCCCGTCGGGCATTTCGGGCAGTGAAATGCGCAACAGGTGCTACTGCACCCACTGCACATCAGCATTGGCGCCGGCTCTATTACGAGCTGGCAGCAATGTTGATGTGATTTTTCCACTGGGCCAGCGGACGGTAATACTGTTACCGTCCGCTGGCCCAGCGAAAAAGTCATAATAGGAGCCAGAAATACCGCCCGCAGCGGCGGTATTCTAGGTTCGGCAGCCTCAACAGTCTTTTCAAAAGACCACTGAGGTTGTAATGAGGGCTTATGTGTGCCCAGGGCCAGTAGATTAAATGCTAGTAGTGGGCCTGCAGCACTGATTGGGCCACCCACTGAAGTAGCCCCTTAACCTTGTCTCAGGCCTGCCATTGGAAGGCCTGTGTGTGCAGTTTCACTGCCAATTTGACTTGGCATTTAAAAGGACTTACCAAGCCTAAAACTCCCCTTTTTCTACATATAAGTCACCCCTAAGGTATGCCCTAAGTAAACCACAGGGCAGGGTGCTGTGTAGGCAAAAGGCAGGACATGTACCTGTGTAGTTTACTTGTCCTGGTAGTGTAAAACTCCTAAATTTGTTTTTACACTGCTGTGAGGCCTGCTCCCTTTATAGGCTAACATTGGGGCTACCCTCATTTATTGTTTGAGTGGTAGCTGCTGATCTGAAAGGAGTAGGAAGGTCATATTTAGTATGGCCAGAATGGTGATACAATATCCTGCTGACTGGTGAAGTTGGATTTAATATTACTATTTTAGAAATGCCACTTTTAGAAAGTGAGCATTTCTCTGCACTTAAATCCTTCTGTGCCTAACAATCCACGTCTGGCTGGGTTTAGTTGACAGCTCCCTTATGCATTCACTCAGACACACTCCAAACACAGGATACTCAGCCTCACTTACGTACATCTGCACTTTGAATGGTTTTTCCTGGGCTGGGAGGTGAAGGGCCTGACAATTACATGTCAAAGGACAGAACCCTCCCCTCACACAAAGGACTGCCACACCCCTTACTGGGACCCTGGCAGAGAGGATTGAACTGAAAGGGGATCTTGGGCACTTCTAAGCCACTCTTTGAAGTCTCCCCCACTTCAAAGGCACATTTGGGTATTTAAACAGGGCCTCTGCCCCTACCAACTCAGAAACTTCCTTGAGAAGAGAACTTGAACCAGAACTTGCATCCTTCTAAGAAGAACTGCCTGGCTGCCCAAAGGACTCACCTGTCTGCTTTCTGTGAAGGACTGCTGCCTTGCTGTTGCCCTGCTGCCTTGCTGCTCTCTGGCTGTGGTGAGAAGTGCTCTCCAAGGGCTTGGATAGAGCTTGCCTCCTGTTCCCTGAAGTCTCAGGACCAAAAAGACTATGGGGGTCATTCTGACCCTGGCGGTCATAGACCGCCAGGGTCGCGGATGACGGAAGCACCGCCAACAGGCTCGTGGTGCTTCATTGCCCATTCTGACCGCGGCGGTAAAGCTGCGGTCAGAAAACCGGGGCCGGCGGTTTCCCGCCGTTTTTGCCCCAGCTGGGTGAATCCGCCATGGCAGCGCTGCAAGCAGCGCTGCCATGGGGATTCTGACCCCCTTACCGCCAGCCTGTTTCTGGCGGTTGTCACCGCCAGGAAGAGGCTGGTGGTAATGGGTGTCTTGGGGCCCCTGGGGGCCCCTGCACCGCCCATGCCACTGGCATGGGCAGTGCAGGGGCCCCCGAACAGGGCCCCATGAAGCTTTTCACTGTCTGCCTAGCAGACAGTGAAAAGCGCGACGGGTGCAACTGCACCTGTCGCACCGCCGCAACACCGCCGGCTCCATTCGGAGCCGGCTCCTGTGTTGCGGCCCCCATTCCCGCTGGGCCGGCCGGCGCTAACTTGGCTAGCGCCCGCCGGCCCAGCAGGAATGTCGGAATGCGGGAAGCGGTATTTTGGCCGCATGGCGGCCAAATGCCGGTTGCCACCGCCCGCCAGAGTCAGAATGACCACCTATATCTCTACAAGAAGGACTCCTTGTGCAGTGAAAATTGATGCACAGTCTGCCAGAAAAGACGCACAGCCTGCCCCGCGGTGAAAAATTCACTGCATGCTGGACCGGCCACAGCCCGACTTCGCAATGAGAAGATCGACGCAGCGCCAGCATAGTGACCGGAAATTCGATGCATGGCCCACTGGATCGACGGACAGCTGAGCCAGAATGACGCAGCCCGACTTCCAGAGAGGAATCAACGCAGTGCTTGCCATGCAGTTGAAATTTCCAATGCCCACCGATCGACGCAGCCCCTGTGACTTCGTCCTGTCAAAGCCGGAAATCCACACATCGTCCCCGGGGCACCTGAAAACCCCCCAACCCGAACAGGATCCATGCCCGAGCACCAGAAATCGACGCACAGCCGTCCTCGTGTGAAAACTAAATGACGCATCGCCGTGTGTGGCCCGAGAAATCGGCGCACACCCCCTTTGTTTCCACTCATCTCCTCCTCTGCGGTTCTTTGTGGGGATTTTGAATGCGAATCAGGTACTTTGTGCTTCAAAGAGACATTTATTGCTTTTAAAAGACTAAAGACACTTTATATCACTTTTACAGTGATATCTCAACATATACTTATTGCATTTTAATCGTTTTGACCTGCATCTTATCAGATAAATATTATATATTTTTCTAAACACTGTGTGGTGTATTTTTGTGGTACCTGTAGACGGGTGTCGTCCACCTCGTCTACAGATACCTTAGAATGGCGCCGATCGCGCGCCTCGTCTGATCCCGTCCCGCGTCTCCAGGGAGACGCGTGGAGGCGGGACGTTACATCGGCCCCGGATTTCCGGTCGCCGAAAAAGAGAAAAGGACGACGGACTTCGGCGCAGGGGAGAGAGAAGCCAAAGGAGAACAGGACGAGGAGAAGACGCGTCGAGAAAAGAACACCGCAATTTGGAGAGACGAGCGAGACACAACCAGCCCGAGCAACGGAGCCGGAAAAGACACCGAGAGAGAAGACAAGCCCCGCCACGACCCAGGAGGGTCGTGGCTTTTCAAGGTACGGTCCCTGTTAAAGGGACATAGGCATAAGGGGACTACAGGACGTGAGGGCACAAAGGGAGGGGTAGGAGAGGAAAGGAACACCGGGGAGGGAATAGGGGGAGAGGGCACGTTGGGCTGAGCACCAGGAACCTGGGAAAAACACTAATCGTCTCACCTCCCTGCCACCAGCCTTGCATAGATATTATGGTACCCTCCCCTATGCCTGCACTAACCTAACGCACCAACCCCAGAGTTCCCTTCCATCACCCTCCCGCACGTGTACTAACTCAAGACGACAACCCCATTCCTCACCACTTACCTGGTCTTGTCTTCTTGTTTTCCGAGACCCCGCTGGAAAAGGAGCTGGGAAGATGAAGTCCGAAGACCGTTCCAACCTAGGGAAAACAGAACATTAAAGATTATTAAAAACAGCAAGACCTTAACGGAGCACCTCCAATAAAAAGGATCCGAATAGAAGAAACTATATTGCTATCCTAATTATTACCTTCCCACTAAAACAAATAAAATTTGTAATTTTCCCCTTCGGGGACTCCTTTAACATACGACTCAGAGTCATCTGTATCGCCGAGCCTTCCACAGTACCATACTGTGTTATTGCATGATTTATTGCACAAATACTTCACACATTACCTTCCAATTTAAGCCTGACTGTTCAGTGCCAAGCTACCAGAGGGTGGGCACAGGATAATTTGGATTGTGTGTGACTTACCCTGACTGGAGTGAGGGTCTTCGCTTGGACATGGGGTAACCTGACTGCCAACCAAAGACCCCATTTCTAACAGTTGCCATAACTAGGAGCACCTGTCCATCAGTCTCCTAGCACAATTACTAACACCTGTCACTCAGTTCTGTACACCTATAGCAAGCTCTTAGGGAGGCTTTCCATCGGACTCCCCACTATAACTGTTAACACCTATCACTCTATACCAAGCACCTATGGCAAGCCCCTAAAGAAACTAACCATAAGTCTGCCACCATTACTGTTAGCGCTTCGGTCCTTAATAAGTAAACTTACAAGGGGATGAGTATAGGTTGATGAACCTTTTGATTTGTTTAAGGTGTTCTTGCCATAGTTTCAGTACAGAATCAATAATCAACACACAGTAATCAATAACCAATGGAGTCAGTAAATTTAACACACCTTGACCCTTCAGCCATGAATAACCACACCTTTAATGTTAAGTTTAGTAAGTTTTATTTCCCTTATATTAACAATACTAAGTCGTGAATCTTAATCATCAACTCAAACCAAACTATTTTAATAATGCTTGTCAATCAGCAAGTTGCAAGAAACATGATCTAATCAAAGCGTGAATCAAAATAAATTCCAGTGCATCAGCACAAAGCATTAATAAAACCCATTTCAGCAAAGTTAAGATGTCCATAAAGTTCAGCAAAATAGTCCATCAACCATTTGTCTCTGAAATTCGTCAGTCGTCATGTGAGTAACCTCATCTAACACAGATTAGCATCAGCATGTTGGGCTTCATGCAAAACAATTTAGAACACAAATTTGGATCTACCTAAAGAAAATATTAAGACAGCACAGTTGGTACCTAGAAAAAGACATACAAATGCAATTCAGTCATTGTCATATCTACCTATCCACGGTAGGGGTCAGCAAGCAGAATCAGTCTTCATCCTCAGGTCATCAATCGATCAGAAAAACATCAGGCTCTCAGTCAGAGAGTATGAGCCCAATGACAAAATCTCAAATCTCTTTTTTTCCCAATTTTCGCCTGACGAATCAGAATAGAGTCTACTGTCTTTTCCTCTGTCACATTGTTATATCAAAGTTCTCCAAACTATCCCCCAATTTCCAATTGGTCAATCAATTGTACATTATTACTCTGTCCAATAGTGTCCATATACCAAATCTATGACTTCTAATATTTCACAGTTCCCATGTCGTTGATTGGTCTGCTTTAAGATGTTCTTATCATCCGGCTCGTCAGGTATTGAAATTGTTGCATCTTCGCCTCCAGTCAGTGTCTTCATTGTTCAAGTCCTGGGAAAGTACATCTCATGCACATTACACGCATTTGGATACATTACTAGAGATCTCATCTCCTGTCTGTCAGTTCCCATAGAAAGTTTCTGCTAAGCATTTTATTAAAACAATGAGCATTTCACAGTTAGTTCACTCTGTCAGCATTTTATTTTTAAACAGCTTCTGCATGAGGCCTGGCAAACTAGGCCAAGACACTCTCTAAGTTAAGGCCTACAATTTATAATCAGTAACGTAATTCATAACCTTTAATATGACATATTACAACATGAATTTAATACATTTTCTATATTTTGTACGTATTAATCATAAACGAGTACATTTTGTGAACATTGGTGGACATTCTTCGAGGTCACATTTTCAAACGTGCACATTATTTTTCTACGTTATTAATTTTTCTACGTCATTACTCAAAATACGTAAACATTCATAAAACATTTCTAATTAAGACATCTGCTTCAGCAACAGGATAAAAAATATATACAGGAAACAGAGGGGCGGAGTAGCTTCAGGGACTGCCATGAAGATACATCAATCCTAGAGTCAACCCAAGCCCCTAAACATAACACCTAAAGATAAGAAGAGATACCAGTTGAACAGGGCCCCATTATTAGTGATGGAATACACCCCAAATAAGGCCTGATAGAAAGTACATGTAGACCAAATGAGATCGCTGCTACCCAGTGCAAACTATGGCCATCAAAAGAAGGAGACCTACCTATTACCAAAGAATGGAAAAACATCCAGGCGGCAACCACCCTTGCCATCACAAGGTTAAGCAGTGTGAAAACAGCAGTGGTATTGAAGTTAATAGTCTATAATAAGAAGACTAACATAGAAAGGAACTGAAAGCGAAACCCCACTTACCTATCCAGACTACAAGATTACAGTACTACCACTTCAAATAATCGCATTCTCCCAAGGGATAATTTTGTTAAGTCCATGCCTACATGTATTGAGGGTAAATATCTAAAAAATGTCTCTCTTTATCCGAACTTTCATCTCATCCTATCCTTTTTGGGACCTTCACCTTCTCCAAAATGGTCCAAGTGATCTCTTGCTCTGTATGTATCATTTTAATCCAATGTTCAACTAGGGGTACTCCCAATGTATTATTATGTATGGCAGATTTATGTTCTGTGAACCGAGTCCTAAACTCACAGCCAGTCTCTCCTACATACCCCAATTTACATGGACAACAGATGAGATAAACTACATTCGTTGTTATGCAGTTAGTCATATCAGATAGACTGATCTTCTTTTTTCCCCACTGGAGTGTCCTGGCCACAATTGCTCCTGAACATGCCTGGCATGATCCACATTTGTGGTTGCCACAAATGGGATTTTCTCCTGTAAAGATCTTTGACAAAAGGCATAAGCCTTAGGTTTAGGGGATTTTACTAGCTGGTTCCGTAGGTTACGGTTTTCCCTAAATACAAACATTGGTCTTGGCATCCTCTCACTTATGAGGTCTGTATTCAATATGTGCCATTGAGAGATGATTATTTGTCTAATTCTATGGTTTAGGTTGGAGTGTTGCACCACACATACCAACTTCTCCTCCTTGCTCCTAGTTCTCGCTTGGAACATACTATTGCTATTGTAATATTTCTCTTTTTTGAAAGAGTTCTGTACTATCCATCTAGAATATCCTTGTGCCAATAGTTGTTATTGTAATACTTTCGCATTCTGATTGAAATCCTGCATATTAGTACAATTTCTGAGCAAAGAAGTTGACTTAAAGGGATACCCTGTTTTTGACAGCTCAGGTGAAAACTGTCAAAGTATAGGATAGTGTTTCTGGCCATGAGTTTAGTGTAGAGTGAAAGCTCTATCTGTTGATTTATGTGTTGAATCCATATTTCAAGGAACTCATCCCTATCTCTGCTTATACTGTATTAGGGGTGAATCTGAGATTGGTGTTGCACAAGTTGATCCACTCACAAAATTCCTTCAGTTGCTCCTCTCCTCCTGTCCAAATAAAAATTTTATCATCTATATATCTGCGCCAGTGATGGATATTTCTGTAAAAGGGTGCTATTTCATTATATATGAATTTTTCTTCAAAGAGCACCATGTACAAATTCGGCAGACTAGGAGCACAGGGAGCACCCATGCTGACTCCTTTTGTTTGTTGATTAATATTACCGTCAAACTTGAATACATTTTCATTAAGAACAATTTCAAGGCATTGCAAATTGAAGAAATGCTGGACCTTGTATCCTGTCCTCTCAAGGATCTCTTTTGCTGCATCAAGAGCTTTCATGTGCGGTATGTTTGTGTACAGCTCCTCAGTTTCTATTGTAACTAGAAACTACCTTTGTGGGTTAAATTCATTGCCCTCCAACTTCAAGATCATATGTCCCATATCTTTGATGAATGCAGGTAGAGTACTCACCAACGGCTTAAGGAATTTATCCACATATTTTGATAATTGTTCAGTAGCAGATCCAATTGTAGAGACAATGGAGTGCAGTGGGGGATCAGTCGCATTTTTATGTGTCTTAGAGACCACATAAATTACTGGTAGTCTAGTATTAGTAGGATTAAGAAACTCAAACTCTTGTTGACATGTAATGTTTCTGTTCCTTGCCTGTTCGCTGATGTTTAAAATCTTCATCTTAACTCTCTTTTCCAGGTTCCCCTGAATAGAGCAACAATGCTCAGGGATACATAACATTGATTACATCTTGTCTTTGTAGGAATGAGTATCCAATAGGATAATACCTCCACCTTTATCACAAGGTTTGACTGTAATGTGTTGATTATCCTGAAGTTTCTTCAGAGATCTGTTTTCATAATTAGGGAGATTGTATTGAGGCTTTGGTACAAATCTCAAGGCATCCTGTATTTTCATGGTAACTGCTTTCTCAAAGATACCCACCTCTGGTCCTAACCTATGAAGACTGGATATAAAGGTAGATGGAGGTTTTAAACCAGTGATGTTTCCATCAACATCCCCTTCATAGTCCATAAAGAATGCCTTCAATCTAATACGTCTAAAGAATGCAAAAATATCTTTCATAAGCCCAAATCTGTCGATTATGGTACTAGGTACAAATGATAACCATTTGGTAAGGAGATCCTTAGTGCTTTGATCGATATTGGTCGGACTAAGATTGCAAATCGGTATCAGATTCAGTCCCTCCAATACTGTTGACATAGCGGCTGTAACACCTGGGGTGATAGATCTGTATTGTGATATCTCTCCTTGACTGATTCCTGAACCTGGTTCTGTATATGCCTCTGCTGGATAAAAAACAGTTGCTGCAGTCCGGGCCTTGAAAGTGCCTTTGTCTGTTACCATATGAGTCAAACTGGTTAGAACTTCCTTCAACCTTTGATTCAGAGGTGTCAGAAAACTAGAGAACTTTTTAAATTGTCCAATATTGTTTATCTTGACCTGAAGCGCTCTCCCTCAGGCCTTGACAGTAGTTTGCTGACAAATATGGATAGGTAGGATCTTGTGAGAATTTCCGTATAGCTTTCTTCAATTTGTCTGTCTTTCTCTTGAGTAGATACACAATAAATGAATCCAATTCTACATTCACTTCCTCATTCCGTTGTTTTACCTCATTTAATGTGTTATTTTTTTTAGATCTTCTTCTAAATCCTCTATTTCTTTTGTCAGTATCGCCACTACTTCCCTAGCAGTTTCAATAATGATCCTGAGAACACCAGTTAGATATTAGTGACCACTCCACTTTTCCAAGAACTTCCTAGTTTAGCTGAAAAGTACAGGTACATTCCTGACTCTTAGGCCCATCAGGATCATACCTGCTCTAAGATATTCTAGCAGGAAGTCTGCATGTAATTCTGTATGGCTAGGCTTCTTTTTTAACTCTAGAAGTTTGTTCCACTCATAGTGGAGCCCTTTGACACTGTGATCCTCCCCTCTCCTATCTTTGTTTGTCCCACCAATTTTGGACAAATCATCATCAGTGAATCCAAAGGTTTTCATGCTATCCATGTAAAGCTCTATACGTCTCTGCTGGACCACCTAAAAAATATTTTTCTGCACCTATAAAAATAAATCCAAGACAAAATTACGTAAAACTGATTCTAAATCTCCCCTGTCTAGGTAAAGTTCACTATCCAAATTAGTTAGAGAAAGAAAGAGGGGGAAACCCCTGATGAATGCCACATATAATAAGCCCATAGAAAAGGATACCCCACATGTGAGACAGCATAAACTGTGACCCCATGTGGGCTGTTGGAATACTTACTTGTAAATCCTCAGACTCTACCCTCACAGCAATGTGCAAGAAGAATACTGAAAAACAATAAAGGGCCCCTGCAAGAATTATAAGGACCAAACCCTACCAGGGAAATTTGTCAATCAAACAACAAAAAAGAGAGCCACCCCTCTATTTAATGTTACAATGTATCATTACACAATTGGGCATCAACCTAATATATCGAGCCAAAATATAGTTTAATATACAATACCCATTTATTGGAACAAAATTACATATAATATAGTCAATAACTCTCTTCACATAGATATACATAATATTCAATACAGGATTATATTAAGGCAGCTTCCTTGCCACTGCTTACAGAAACCTACATAAGGTACCTCCCCCCCAATCGTATAAATGTGTCCCTATACATCTCATTCGCTCACATCCATTTGTCTCTGATACCCAGTCACTATCCCAACAAGTCATCCAACTCACACCTAATTAAAATCCTATGCCACTTAGTTAAGTGGATTCAGCAAGGCAAAAAAAACAATATCTCAAAAATCTCACAACCTGGTATGTAACATATATTGTTATTATGAATAAACAATTTCTGTTTAGGATGTATATCTAGACATCACAAGTCATACTGATTTAAGCTCAGTTGAAATAGTCTCCATATCTTGCGTCCATCTCATAGAATGCTCTGACGTGTGCTTTGGTGAACCCAGTGATAGAAACCACCTTCCTCAGGGCGCTGGCAACCCAACTAGGGAGACACAGGGTAAATAACTACATAAAGCTTTTCCACAAAATTACCACTAGCCTGTACTAGAATAAAAATATAAGGCTCAAACCTTAGAAGAAAAGGCCTACTGAATTAAAAGTAATATTGTTTGGACAACCATCACCACCACGTGTCACAAGCACAGACAGGTGCCTCAATAATATAGTTCACCCTTCCTACTCTTATAAAAGAATATATACCCCTCTAGGGAGATCCTGAACTAGTCAAATATACTTTCTCAGAAGTTCATGAATAGGTAAGAGTAAGAGAATAAGAAACGTAAGGAGGTCACAAGTACCAAAGGATATAGTGATCCCAGTGGCATAAGACACACAGATATACCAGAGTGTGGTATGCCCACTCTGTTTATGAAGTGCTTCAATATGTACAAAGATGGGCACTACTTACTGTTAAAAATCAAGACAGCACTTCACTAATATTACTGCAAATACTATCTGTGGTTCCCTCCCATTTCTCATAGAGTTTTGATCTAAAAGAAACTTTTTTTATGGATGTTGCATGGAACATAAACACATTATTTCCCTCCAAAATGTCTATAACAGACTCTCACACATCACCCACATTAAAAATAAATTGAAGGAAAACAGTATTTAGAATTATTCAAGGTCAGGCAATGTGGTCTCGCTGGTGACCAAGATGGTCACACAGCTCTGAATCTCCAACCTCTGAATTCTCCTAAACATTGGATTTTGGTCCCCATCCC